>NC_051314.1:129552710-129863897 GCF_015220235.1 Choloepus didactylus
GTGTACAGCAAGGAGGGGGTCCCAGGCAGCAAGAGCAAGCCCTTTGACCCCACTAGGTAAGCCTGCTCCCCAGGTGACAGAGGAACACAATAGTCAATTCGTGAGGGCCCTGGACAGCTAGATGCTGTAGGGAGATGCTGAAAAAGGGAACAGTGGAAGAGGGGGGATCGAACATAGATGTGGGCACTGCAGCATCATGTACTAGAATATTCCCATGATTTTCAGTTTCTCACGATGATAGTGTTTTGCTAATCTTTGTATTGCACACACTGTGTGCTGACTCAGACACCTGCTCATATCCATGTTTATAACTCCACACATGAAGAGGTTCAATTAGATGTTCAATGATGAGGGCAGGACCACGTCTACGTCCAATTTTGGCCATTTCAATTGGTCTGGTTGGCCTCTGGCTTGGCTTTGTCTCTAGCTGTGTCATCTTGTATAAGTCACTGCTGGAATTCTGTTTCCTCCTCTGTAAAATGGGGATTGGACTCCTAAATAAGTAGTCATCATCCTTTTAATTTTTTAACCCCAGACCACTTTATTCAAGTGAAATCTTCTATGAAAATGAAAACAAATAAAATCGGTAAAGCAGAGATATTCTGATTTGGTGGGTGTGGAGGTGAAGAGAGCTCCTAACCCTCCTTTTGCACCCCTGAGAGCAGAATGGCGGAAATCAAATTCTGTCCTTTCAGAGGACTCTGTGGTTGGACAAGGGTCAGGTTGAAGGGAAGAGTGGATGTGCACTTAGACATGGGTTCCATAGAGCCATGGCTTGTGGTCAGCAGAAAAGCAGAACGCAGCTAACAGAATGAGGCATTATCTCCTGGTTAATCAACATAGGAGTGCAAACCAGGATATAATGCTGTGTGCACCCTTCTGTCATTTTCTTCTCACAAACTCAATGGTGGTGGCCTTTAGCTGTGCCCTGGAGGCAGTGAAGCTGGTGATTTTGGCTGCTGAATATGAGAAAGTGGTGGTCTATGCAAATGAGCATCGCTGCTGGGACCTTCTGTCCTGCCCTAAATTTTACTACATAGGGATCATGGAGCTGACAAGGTAGGAGCATTTCTCTGGCACCCCCGGAAACTCTCTAGCTGCCTGACCCCAAATCTCCCAAGTCCCAGCCCTCAAATATAGCAACCTTCAACTCTCCCTTCCCCACCTTCCAGCCCTCTGGTCCCCTGATTCCCACTCTTCTCCAGCAACCCCTGGCCTCCTATGTCCCATCCCAGTGGCATTGTGAAGAACTGTGAACCCTGCATTCTGCACCGAATCCTGAACCATGTCAGGAACCTGCTCTACAGCTTGGATAATCATTGGAAAATCCTGGCCAGGGCCTTCTATGCACAGGTGAATACCTTGAGAGTGGTCAGCAGCCCCAATCAATTATTCCCTGCAGTGGAGGAACTTGCCCTAGAAAGGAGAAAAGGAAAGAATAGTATCAAGCCATCTAAAATGCCCATCCTGACACTTCTGGGGTTAGAAGAGGCAGGGAAATCCTAGGAAGGGGGTAGCAAGTCTAGTCCTCCCAGAATGATCCATGGATCCAGCACCTGGCTCAAAATGCAAGCCTTATCAGCATTATCACCTAACTCCTTACCTTTAGTCTCCATCTCAGGTGCACAGATCTGCCACTGCTCTCGATGGGACACAGTCCTTAACTGAGTGTGGGGCCTGAGGGAAAGCTAGGGTGGGGACTGGGTACCCAGGACCTTTTCTCCATCTGAAGCCATAATCTCCCTCACCCCCACAGCTCCTCTGGCACCGATCGGTGGCTCAGACCCTGGGGCAAGACTTTATGGGAAATCTAATCAAGTGGATCAAGGAACCCAATCTCATCATGAAGGAAGTGGGGCTTTGAGGAATCAGTAACCTGGCACTGCACCCAGGACAGGTAAGAGTGGGGAGGGGCAGGGAGGGCAGGGAAGGTGAGGACCAAATTCAAATGAAGTGTTCGCTGGTGAAGCATTTACTCTACTTCCCTTGGGGCTCTTAGTCAGCTAGGCCTTAGTGTGTTCCCTTATCCCCCATCCCAAGACTTCACAGAATCCAATTTCTAGTCTATAGAAGTCTATAGACTTGTTCTCAAGTATTTCCAAACCTTCTGAGCACCAGCCTTCTACTTCCTTGGTACGCCCACCCCCAGAGCCCCCATGTTCAGTTTCTCTTAGGCACCATCTGTCATCTGTCAGAATCCTCTCCCCAGAGTGTTGAGTGATCCCCAGGATGGTGAGTGATATTTGCTTTCTTCCACATAGTCAGAGATTCTTCAGAGCCAGGTTCCGTTCTTGCGAGGCTTCCTGAAGGATGAGGTGCGAGTGACCGTGCAAGCAGTGAAGAGTCTGCGAAACATCATCTGCCACGGGCAGGGAGAGGACATCAAGGTGGTCTTTTGTGGCATCTCCAAGCAACTGCGTCCACTCCTCAATGATGTATGAGCCGGAATTCCTAGGATGAGTTGGGTACAATATGGGCTGGGGCTGAAGATTAACCGTGGAGGCTGAACTAAGGGCATTGCGATAGGGCTAAGGGACTATGGTTGGAGGCTGGAGAAACTGAGAGGCAGAAAAAAGGTGACTTGGCTACTTGAAGCCATGCCTAGGACATGTCCCACATGTCTTCCTGCTTCCATACGTGGTAGCACACATTCATTGTCTTAGCCTCATACCAGAAGTTCCCTGAAGGGGCTACTGGAAAAAAAAAAAAGGTGACCATTGATATGAAATTGTTTCTGTCTCCAAGTGAAGAGTGAGGAGACTAGTGACTCCTTCTCCCAAACAATACAACTACCTTAGAATGCTAGGACCCTTTGGGCAAGAACCCAAAGCCTTGGAAATTTGAATTCCCCGGACCAGTCCCAATCCACCCGAGGTCTCATCCTCCTTACAGATCATGGAGTTTTAGAGATGGAAGGGACACAGAGTTACCTGGACACATGCCTGTAATACTCCCTTTCTGGCATTTGTGGCATTCTCATTTTGAGAACCTTGGATTTGAATTCTTTTTGTATGGGTCTCATCTCCTTTGTGAGCCTAGACATTCTATGACACTCCATGGCAGGGTCAATGTCTGATTCATCTATCTTATGGTTACTTTTAAAATTCTACGTGTATTCCTGACTTCACAAAATCCAAAGATGATAACTCTAACCTCCACCCAAACAAGAGAAGAGTTACACAGATACATAAACTGTGTTGTCTTTATGTCTGTAAACACAATGCAACCAGTGTACTTCACACATGGAGAATGTGATGTGGGAGGTGGAAGCCAGCCAGGCAGGGCCAGAGGGAGCCCACCACCTCCCCATCACCATTTTGCTCTTCCTGGCAGGAGAGGGACCAGGTGAGGATCTCGGCCACCTCTGCCCTGGGCCACATGCTACATCAAATTGACAAATTCAAGCCTGGACCCTCCATCCGAAAAGAGATCTATACTTTTCTAGTCCCACTGCTGCTCAGCATTCAGGACAACAATACTGATGTGGTGAAGGTACTGTCCTGCCAGCCTCAGGCCTGGTTCACACCCTCCCTTTCTGCTGGGCTATGTTCCCTTCACTTTGGCTCTTTTCCATGATCCCAGCCTTGGATGTACCTTCTATACCCACCTCTTGGGGTTGGTTCTAAGGACTTTTATCCTCTCTTTGGTGCCATTGTCTTATCCTGATATGGTTCTGTTCCCTGATGCCATATATGTCCCTTGCCATGAAGAAGGACCCATGTTTCACCTGACCCCAGCCACTGTACCCCAATCAAGCCCCATGAGGACTAGCTTCATGTCCTTCACTTAGCCTCTTGGCCGAGCTCTGCAGAGTTATAGAAGTAGGGTTTGGGGGATCCCCTTCTCTCCATTCCACAGGCCTGTGGAGGGGCCCTGACAGAATGGACTAATGTGATTGGCTGGTCATCACTCACACAGACATTCCGGCATACCACCCTTAGTGATCACATCCAGGTTTTGGAAGAAACATGCAAACACCTGGTGAGTGAGGGTCTCTGGGGGAAGCCAGGTCACAATATTCATGCTGGGGACTCAATAGTAGGCTAAGTGAGCAAGGAGGGGAGGGCTGACAGAGGATATATTCCTTCAATTCCTTGATTCTCATTCTTTATCGTCAGCAAGCTCTGAGAACCCACATTTGGGATGCCACATGTGCTCCTCCTAGGATCCCAGTCTCAGCCTTCAGAGACCACGGAGGTCATGTCAGGCCAGTGGATGGTGATAGGACAGAGGTCTTTTGGAGAGCCAGTGGGAAGACAGGAGGCAGGAGCTTTCAGGATTCAGTCTGTAGTTGTGTTGTCAAGAGATCATGGCTAAAAAAAATAAATAAATAAAAAATCATGGTTCCTGTGAAGTCAAGAAAGGCCAGAGAGCAGGAGCCCTTGTAGAAAAGTAACAAATTAAAGGCTAAACAAATAGATTAGGAATGACGTAAGTTCAGGAATGCCATTGGGTGATCAAAGTTTTGGTGCATCTTCACATCAGAAACTGAGAATAAGTCACGTTAGGAATCTGACTGGATGGGCCAGTTAAATCATTGGAAATGAGAATGTGTGGATGAGAACCCGGTCATTCTAATGTTATGAATCCCTTACAGGGTTCAAAGTTTAGAAAACACTTTCACATCTCATTGGAGCCTTACAATTACATGAGAGAGGTTGGGTGTCTTTTCTTTCTTTCTTTTTTTGGAGGTAGGGGCAGATTGTATTCAACTCTACAGATGAGAAAACTGCAGCCAGTAAGTGTCAGAGCCAGTATTCAAAACTGGGTCTCTTGGCTCGATGTCGGTTGTTTTCTGCCTTATCTTGTTGATGCCATGGAGTGAAAGTCTCTTTATGAACTTCTTGCTGGGCCTGCACTGTTTCTGGGAGTGGGGTGGGTGGGGCAGGAGCGTCTGAGTCTATGGGTTCAAGCAGTTTAAGCTGGCTGCACAAGAAGGTGAGAGGGCCACGGCTCTGAGGTCTGTAATACAAAGTTCCCAGGAACCCCCCTCTCCTGGTCAGCACCACCCCTCTTTGGTTCTGCAGGTGAACACAGGCAGAACACAACTTGTTGGGGAGTTACTATTCCAGAGCTTTGGCTTCCTGAAGAGCCCTCAGCCCTTCCTCAGGGCAGCCGCAGTCACTTTCATAGGTAAGGCTGGCTCTCCTAGCACCCAGGCCTCTGGCCTCCAGCAGGGGCCTGCCCTTGGCCTTCTGCTAAAGGGCTAAGCCAGGTCACCTCCTTTCCTGGTGAAGCAGGTCACCTCCTTTCCTGGCTTTGACCTGATTAGAGAGGTTGCTCTGTGACCAGGCCTCAAATCCTCCTTTAGAAAGGCTGGGGGAGGAAGGAGTAGGCTGTGTTTCTTTGCCCCAACCTTCTGTGAGTCCACAGTCTGGGCTCTGCTTTGAGGAAAAGAACCATATGCATTTGAATGGGGAACAAAACTATCATTTTCGCTGGAACTCTATTGATTTTCCAAAATGTTTTTGTTTCAAACTTTAATAGTATTTATTATGTGTTAATGTTAAAAAATTTGAAAATTTCAGATTGGCAAAAATAAGAAAATAAAAATCACCAGAAATAATTTTGCCATTTGGCTATAACCTCTGCTAATATTCTGGAGTCTTTTTCCTAAGAATATACTAGACACACACATACACACACACATGCAACATACAGACAAATGCATTTTCCAAAATGCAGATAATTTAGTAGTTTTTCCCTTCTGTCTTGCAAAAACATTATATGTTCTTCAGCATTATTTATAATGGCTGCATATGCATTCCATTTCATGGATATATGTATGAAACACGCTCTAGTTAATCAATCCACATTTTTTAATATTGTTACTGTGTCCTTTTTTTTTTTTTGTAAGCAGGGACGCAGATGGTTACACACCATCAAGATTATTTTGTTAAGATAAATATCTATAAGTGGAATTGCTGGGCCCAGTGGGAATGCAAAATGTTAAAGATTTTGATGTTTATTGCCAAACTGCCCTCTAAAATAGTAGAATCACTTTCTCCTCTGGTATCCAGTCTCCAGACATTTGCCAAACCTGGGTAATATTTTAAAAATCATTTCCAATTTGTTAGGTGAAAAATAGTGTCTTCGTATTGTTTTGATTATTGGTATTTTTTATCAGCAGCAAGGTTGAAGATGTTTTCCTATGTTTGTTGGCAATGTGTGTTTCACTTTTGCAAATTAATTGCTTCATGCCCTTTGCCTATCTTTCTATTAGTGTAGGAACCCCATGAAGTCTGACATCCAGCTCATGCTCTCCTGTCATTGGCCAGCAATATTTTTCGGGGCACAGCTGCTCTGAGAGTTGTTCATTTACTAAGATACTGACATCTAGGCCGCAAGGCATCTTCTAGATACATTTCTTGCTAGGACTGGTTTACAATGTCCTTGTTCACTACTGGGCTTGGGGCGAGGGAAAGACTTTACATCTGTCCTCCTTTAGGATTGACAGCTAAGCGGTTAAACCTGAGTCACATACATAAGGATGACGTGGACCTCTTACAGAAAGGTGAGTCTGGGTCTTGGAACTGGGTTCTGGGTTTTGTATGCAAGGGGCTGGGCAAAATAGAAACAAGGATGGGGATATTCCTTAAGGAAATGGTTCATTATTTTAAATGAAGTTTATTTTTCCTGTTATAAAATGTACTATATGAAAAAAGTAAATGGAGAACAGTAGGAGGAAGAAAATAAATTATCCATTGTCCTATTAGTTAGATAGAAATCTGGTAACATTTTGTGTTATATCCTTCCAGTCACTGAACATTAGATGCACAGGTGTTTATGTTACAGTGGTGTTCAAGACACATGCAGTCCATGCCCCCAAAAGACTTTCCGTTTTTTTTTTTTTTTTTTTGCCCCTTTTCAATTGGGTTATTTGTCTTTTTATTACTGAGTTGTAAGAGTTCTTTATATAGTCTCCATCTGAGTCCCTTATCTGGTATGTGATTTGCAAATATTTTCTTCCATTCTATAGATTTTCCTTTTACTTTCTTGATGGTGTTCTTTGAAGCACACACAAGTTTTTAATTGCAGTGAAGTTCTAATTTATCTGTTTTTCTTTTGCTGCTTGTGCTTTTGGTGTCGTATCTAAGAATTCTTTGCCAAATCTAAGGCAAAGATTTAACCCGGTGTTTTCTTCTAAGAGTTTTATAGTTTTAGCATTTACATTTAGGTCTTTGATCCATTTTGAGTTAATATTTTGTGTATGGTGTGAGTAAAAGGTTTATTCTTTTGTGTAAGGCTATCCAGTTGTCCCAGCATCGTTTGTTGATAAAACTATTCTTTCTCTGTTGGAAGTCTTGGCACACTTGTTGAAAAATCAGTTGACAGTAGATTTATGGGTTATCTCTAGACTCATACTTCTGTTCCATTCATCTGTATCTTTGTGTCTTGATTATTGTTGCTTTGTAGAAAGTTTTGAAATCAGACAGTGAGAGTCCTCCTGCTTTCAAGATTGTTTCGACTATTCTGTTTCCTTTGCAATTCCATATAAATTTTAGAATTCACCCTGCCAAGTTCTACAAAGACACCTGGGATTTTGATAGAACTTGCATTGAATCTGTAGAACAGTTGGGGGATTATTGCTGTCTTAACAATGTTAAGTCTTCCAATTCATGAACATGGGATGTGTTTCCAATTATTTAGATTTTCTTTAATTACTTTCAACAATGTTTTGCAGTTTTCAGATGATAAGTTTTGCACTTTTTTGTTAAATTTATTCCTGTTTTATTCTTTTGATGTATTGTAAATGGAATTGTCTTATAATTTCATTTTCAAATTTTTCATTGCAAATGTATAGAAATGTAAGTGATTTTTGTATATTGATCTTGTATATCCTGCAATCATGCTGAACTTGTTTATTAGTTCTAATAGTTTTTATTGGCTTCCTTAGGATTTTCTATATAGAAGATCATGTCCCTGTAAATAGATAGATTTGCTTCTTCCTTTCCAATCTTGGATGCCTTTTATATCTTTTTCTTGCCTAATTGTCCTGGTTAGAACCTCCAGTACAATGTTGAATAGAAGTCTTAAGGGAGGACATGCTTGTCTTTTTCCTGATCTTATCAGGAAAATATCCAGTCTTTGACTATTTAAAAAAATTTTTTTTCAATTTTATTGAGATATGTTCATATACCATACAGTCATCCAAAGTGTACAATCAGTTGTTCATGGTACCATTATATAGTTGTGCATTCATCAATACAATTTTTTTAACATTTTCATTACCGCAAAAAAAAGAATAAAAATTAAAGTAAAAAAGAACACCCAAAACATCCCATCCTCCCCCATCCCTCCCTATTATTCATTTACTTTTTGTCCCCATTTTTCTACTCATCTGTCTATCCACTGGATAAAGGTAGCGTGAGTCACAAGGTTTTCACAATCACAGGGTCACACAGTATAAGCTATATAGTTATACAATCGTCTTCAAGAATCAAGGCTTCTGGGTTGCAGTTCAACAGTTTCAGGTATTTCCTCCTAGTTATTCCAATACACTAAAATCTAAAAAGGAAGATCTATAGAATGTCCTCTCGACTCCATTTGAAATCTCTCAGCCACTGAAACTTGATTTTGTTTCATTTTGCTTCCTCCTTTTGGTCAAGATGTCTTTCCCAATCCCTTGGTGCCAGGTCCAGGCTCATTCCTGGAAGTCATATACTGTGTTGCCAAGGAGATTTACACCCCTGGGAGTCATGTCCCACATAGTGGGGAGGGCAGTGAGTTTACCTGCAGAGTTGGCCTAGAGAGAAACAAAAGAGGTTCTCTGTGGGTGACTCTTAGGCACAATTATAAGTAGGCTTAGCCTCTCCTTTGCAGTAACAAGCTTCATAAGGGTGAGCCCCTAGATTGAGGGCTCAGCCTTCTAAATTAGTAGTTCCCAATGCTTGTGAGAATATCAGGAATTCCACAGATGGGGAAGTTTAATATTTCCACATTTTTCCCCAGTCCATCAAGGGGGCTTTGCAAATACATTTTTATTCTCTGCCCAAATTATTCTGGGATGTATCGGAGCTTCATGCTAACCTGTACAAACCAACCAGATCTCACTCCCTATTCAAAGTTCCATGTAATTATGATGTTTGAATAAACTGACCAGACAAGTTAAATTATATAGTGTGATACAGAAAATATAGATTTTGCACCAAATAAACATCTCTTCCTTTAGTCTCATACTGAAGTTGAAGTTTTAAAACACCGTTCCTCGTATAATCATATAGTTATGCATTCACCACCACAATCTATATGAGGACATTTCCATTTCTTCTGCAAAGAAAGAGAAAGAGGAGAAAATAGAAAAAAGAAAAAGAAAAAAAATGACAACAAAAAAAAAAAGAAAAAGAAAATACAATGAAGAGGTCAGACAACACCACCAATGCCAAGAATCCCATACCCCACCCTTATGTTCCCCTCTTACAGACATTTAGCTTTGGTATATTGCCTTTGTTACAATTAATGGAAGCATATTACAATGTTACTGTTAACGATAGACTCTAGTTTGCATTGATTATATTTTCCCCAGTACCATCCCATTTTCAGCACCTTGCAAAATTGACATTCATTTGTTCTCCCTCATGTAAAAACATTCTTACATTTGTACATGTAATCACAATCATTGACCACTTTAGGTTTCACTAAATTATACAGTCCCAGTCTTTATCTTCTGTCTTTCCTTCTGGTATCATACATAACCCTAACCTTCCTCTTTCAGTCATACTCACAGTCATCTTTGTTCAGTATACTTACAATATTGTGCTACCATCACACAGTACTGTGCTATCCATTTCTGGATCTATACAATCAGTCTTCTTGAACATTCTAACTCCTTCAGCATCAAATGCCTGATCTCTACCCTCTATCTCCTGGTATCTTCATTTCTACACTCTTCTCCAACCCCCTCTCTCCTGTCTTTTCCCAAATGTCTGTAGCACTCCCTTTAGTATTTCTTGTAGAGGAGGTCTCCTGTTCATGAACTCTCTCGGTGTCTGTTAATCTGTAAATATTTTAAACTCTCCCTCATTTTTGAAGGACTGTTTTGCCATATTTGTTTATTTGTACATATTTTAAACCCTGTCTCATTCTTGAAGGACAATTTTGCTGAATATAAGATTCTTGCTTGGCAGTTTTTCTCTTTCAGTATCTTGAATATGTCATACCACTGCCTTCTCACTTCCATGCTTTCTGCTGAAAGATCCGCACTTAACCTTCTCGAGCTTCCCTTGTATGTTATGGATTGCTTTTCTCTTGCTGCTTTCAGAATTCTCTCTTTGTCTTTGACATTTGAAAATCTGATTAGTAAGTGTCTTGGAGTAGGTCTATTTGGATCAGTTCTGTTTGGGGCTACATTGAGTTTCTTGGACCTGTAATTTTATGTCTTTCATAAGAGTTGGGAAATTTTCATTGATTGTTTCCTCTTATTCTTTATGTCCCTTTACCCTTCTCTTCTCCTTCTAGGACACCTATAACATGTATATTTGTGCGCTTCATGTTGTCATTCATTTCCTTGATGCCCTGCTCATATTTTTCCATTCTTTTCCCTATCTGTTCTTTTGTGTGTAAGATTTCATATGTCCTGTCTTCTAGTTCACTGATCCTTTCTTCTGCCTCCCCAAATCTGCTTTTGTATGTCTCCATTGTGTTTTTCATCTCTTTTATTGTCTTTCATTCTCATAAGTTCTGCCATTTGTTTTTTCAAGTTTACAAAGTCTTCATTATGGTCACCCAGTGTCTTCTTTTTATCCTTCATCTCTTTTGTCACATTTTCTTTTGGCTCATTGATTTGATTTAGAAGATTTGTCTGAACATCTTTAATTAGTTGTTCATACTCCTAAATCTCATTTGAGGTGTTAGTTTGTTCCTTTGACTGGGCCATATCTTCCTGTTTCTTGGTGTGGCTCATGATTTTTTGCTGTCTAGGATCTGACTTTCTTGATTAGTTTATTCTGGAGGTTGTTTTCTTTTCTTTTTTTTTAATAATCAATTTAATTTTGAAATAAGTTCAATCTTACAGGAGCAGTTGCAAAAACAGTACAAACCCCATACATAGATCTCCATCATACCCTGACCTCCCTCCCCCTCCCCCAATCCATCACCTTTAAGATCCTGTCACACCACCGTCTCTTTCTTTCCCTCCCTCTCTCCCTCCCTTCCTCCCTCCCTAACACCCATCATCTATTGCTCTGTCCTCTGAACATGTGAGAGCAAGCTGCACATATCTTTGAACAAACAATATAATTCACATATACCTTTCCCAAGGACAAGAACATTATTTTATGCAATGTCATTAAGTGCAGCTAAGAAGTTCAAGAAATTCAACATTGATATAAAGCTTACATTATATATTTCCTTTTTTTTTTTTTTCTTGTGTCCCATCTGTGTCCCTTTGAGCCTCCTCTCCTTCGACCTCAGATCCCATCCAGGATCATCCTTGGCATTTAATTGTCATCTATTTAGACTGTCTTTTTTTTTTTTTCAATTGTGGAAAGATATATATAGCCTAAATCTTCCTATTCCACCCCTCCCTAGCATTCCATTAGTGGGATTAATCACATTTAGAATGTTGCAATGCTATCACCTTCCCACCATCCCTTTCTATAAGTTTCCCTTCACCCCAAACAAAAACCCTACTCTCATTTCTTAACTCCCCATTTCCCCTTCCCCCACTTCTTGGAACCTCTACTCTTCATCTATTTGGTCATATTCTCTGATACTTTCTTTGTGTTTACCATGGGGCTTAAATTTAACATCTTAAATCTATAACAATCTTGTTTTTCTTTGATACCAACTTAACTTCAATAGGACATGTAAACTGTGTCCCTATACTCCTCCATTTCCCCACCTTTATGTAGTTCTTGTCAAAAATTACATATTTTGCATTGAGTCCAAAACCACCGATTTATCATTACAGTTTATGTATTTTAGATCCTGTAGGAAGTAAATAGTGGAGTTATAAATCAACAATACAGTAGTATTGGTCTTTATATTTACCATGTGATCTTTACTGGAAATCTTTATTTCTTCATGTGGTTTCAGTCAATTGTTTAGTGTCCCTTCTTTCAGCCTGCTTAGGACTGATCTACAAGTGATGAAGTTCCTCAGCTTTTGATTATTCGGGAATGTTTTCATCTCCCCCTCATTTTTATCCTTCAGGTGTTTGTGAATTCTCCAAGTCTCTGATGGTTATTGACTTCTATTTGTATTCCATTGTGGTCAGAGAATGTGCTTTGAACAAATTCATTTTTTTTTATTTTTTATTTTATTGAGGCTTGTTTTTATGTCCCCACATACAGTCCATTCTGGAGAAAGATCCGTGATCCCTAGTGAAGAACATGTGTCCCAGTGACCTGGGATGTAATATTCTATATATGTCTGTTGAAATTCTCTATATCTCTCTCTCATTTCTTTGTTTCTCTGTCAGTAGGGCTCCCTTTAGTATCTGAAGTAGGGCAGGTCTTTTATTAGCAAAATCTCTCAGCATTTGTTTGTCTGTGAAAAATTTAAGCTCTCCCTCAAATTTGAAGGAGAGTTTTGCAGGATAAAGTATTCTTGGTTGGAAATTTTTCTCTCTCAGAGTTTTAAATATGTCATGCCACTGCCTTCTCGCCTCCATGGTGGCCACTGAGTAGTCACTACTTAGTCTTATGTTGTTTCCTTTGCATGTGGTGAATTGCTTTTCTCTTGCTGCTTTCAGAACTTGCTCCTTGTCTTCAGTATTTGACAGTCTGATCAGAATATGTCTTGGAGTGGGTTTATTTGGATTTATTCTATTTGGAGTTCGCTGGGCATTTATGCTTTGTGTATTTATATTGTGTAGAAGGTTTGGGAAGTTTTCCCCAACAATTTCTTTGAATACTCTTTCTAGACCTTTACCCTTTTCTTCCCCTTCTGGGACACCAATGAGTCTTAAATTTGGACGTTTTATTTTATCTATCATATCCCTAAGATCCATTTCAATTTTTTCAATTTTTTCCCCATTCTTTCTTTTGTTCTTTCATTTTCTGTTCTGTGCTCCTCGAGGAGACTAAGTTGTTGTTCAACTTCCTCTAATCTTGTATTATGAGTATCCAGAGTCTTTTTAATTTGGCCTACAGTTTCTTTAATTTCCATAAGATCTTCTATTTTTTTATTTACTCTTGCAATATCTTCTTTATGCTCTTCTAGGGTCTTCTTTATGTCTTTTATATTCTGTGCCATGCTCTTCTTCAAGTCCTTTATATCCCGTGCCATGCTCTCATTGCCCGTCTGTAGTTCTTTGATTAATTGAGCCAAGTACTGTGTGTCTACTGATCTTTTGATTTGAATGTTTGGGTTCAGGTTCTCCATGTCATCTGGTTTTATTATATGCTTTAAGATTTTCTGTTTTTTTTGGCCTCTTGGCATTTGCTTTACTTGTTCTTTAATTTGTTAGAATTGCAGCTTGGTGACATACACTTTCTATAACTAACCAGCAGATGGCGTCCGTGAGTCACTTATTCCCCTCAAGTCAGTTCTCCCCAACTTTGTGGTGTGTGGGGATCTGATTCTTGTGGGATCCAATTGGTGCACTTAATTTGGGTGTGTTGTCGGTGCTGTCTGCCCTCAATGAGGGGCGTGTGCCTGAGTGGTTAGGGAGGAAGGGCAGGTTTAATAATCAAACCTCTCAGGTGTTCCCGGAGATTTAAGGCTGTTCTCTGCCGCTGACCCAAAAGTCCTTGGTATTGGCGTAGGTTCCCTGGGATTTCCGAGCTGTTCCTCCCTCCCTGCTGTGCTTTTCCAGGACCTCTGCTGAGGTGGGGAGGGCCGTGCCACGTCACAAGTGAGCGCCGGCCTCCAGGGAAGCCCTGCGCCGCCAGGCTGTGTAGGGGCGTTCCCAGCCTGCTTCAAAGATGGTTGAATGGAACACGTTAACTTCCCCCTTTCCGCACAGCTCCGCTCTCCCAGCTCCGGAACAATCAGCCATGGGTGTATTCAAGGCCACTGTCCATGGCCGATATTGTGTTGTGTGAGCGGTGCTGCGGGAAAGACTCCCTGTCAGGCTGGGTTTCTTGGTTCGGCTCTGTGCTGTGTGTTCGGCCGCGGGCAGGAGTAGCCCCGCCCGCTGGGGAGATGGCTGCAAGTCGTGCTTTTTTTTTTTTTCCTCTCCTTTTGGCTCCCCTTTGCTCCCCTGGACCCGAGACAATCAGCAGTGGGTGTGGGAAGGGGTATCCTCCACCCCAGACACTGAAGCGTTAGTCCAGATCACTCCTGTCTTATCTGCAGCTGTTCCCGGGCTTCTTTTTTTTTTTTAAAACGCCAACTCACCATTTCCTGGCACTGGAGTGTGGCTGAGGGACTCAGCCGACTCACTCACTCATTTCAGAATGCAGACTCTTGGTTTCACCAAACGCACGTTCCCTGTGGCTTTAGCAAACCTTGTCCAGCTGGTGCTACTCTGAAAGTGGTGTTCTGGGTCACTTTCTGGTTTTTTATCTGGTGTTTTCCACGGAGGTGATTTTTGCTCTGTCTCACCTAGCTGCCATCTTCTGCAGTCCCCCCGGTTGTTTTCTTTTGTGTAGGGTTTTCTTGTAGATTGTCTTTGAGCTCTATCTTTTCTTTATTTCTCTTGCTGGCCAGTTGTCAGATTGGCTCTGTTCCCCAAAACAGGGCAGGGTTTCCATACATGACATGTAGACCAGCTCCTGTGGTACTAAGAAAGGATCTGGAGCACCTTTTTAAAAGTGTTTTAATTCCCTTTTACCTTCTGGACTGTCCAGTAAATGGTGATGTTCAGTAACTTAATTGTACTCAGAAACCGCTTTGCCTCCGAGCACAGGCTGTGTCTACGCTACACAGGTGAGCTGAAACTACGGGATTCCTATGCCCTTACTTTGCTGGCCAAAATCTGGCTCAAAATGGGGCTCCACCTGTAGTTCTGTTTTTCTTTGGTTAATTAATACAGAAGACCCAACTGTTAAATCAGATCTCTAAAACAAACCTAGGCCTTGCTGGCCAGTGGAAAACAGAGCACCACTGGAAGTCAGCAGATTTGTATTACCACACATAGTGAACTTGCTGGGGTACCCAGTGCCTACCCACCATCCCTGTGGCAGGCCACAGTGGGCACCTGATTTTGGGGGGAAGACAGGGGGACAGAGCCAGTCTGACAACTGGCCAGGAAAAGAAACAAAGAAAAGATTGAGATTAAAGACAACCAACAAGAAAAACCTCAGCTGACCCAGTAGTCCACCCATCCCCAAGGCAAGGCAATGGCCACCAGCTGCTGCTACCCTCAAGGGTGGGAGAAGGGCTTTCAGACCCAGGGCTGGAAACACAGTCTCTGTCTACATTTTCTGTCTTTTTGTCTCTCACTGACCTGGGACTTGAGATGTCATCCCCTGTCCCCTGGGTCTTCAAACAATGTGGGAGTAGGTCTCACTGCTGTGGGAGATTTTATAGTTGGTGTCCATGGTGGAAGGGGTCCCATATGCTGATTCTGTGCCTTTCCCACAGTGAGATTGAGTGAAGGGGAGGGGAGAGGACTGACTGGTCCAGGATGGATGATTCCTGATATTTCTTCTTTTTCTTCAATTCAGCATTTGCAGTCTATATCCTCCTCCAGAGTTTCAAACAATTCAGAATTGTCCTTTTTTTTTTCATTGAATCTTTGGAGAGACATTTTCAGTAGCTGTGTACATCACCATGTTGATGGCCTCCTTGTCATTCACTATTAATCACGATTTTGTGTGTTATTCATCAATGCCCTTTGTTAGGTTGAGGAAGTTCCCTTCTATTTCTAGTTTATTGAGTGTTTTATCATGGACTTGTCAAATGCTTTTTCTGCATCTATTGAGATGATCATTTGATTTTGTGTTTTTATTCTTTTGATATTATGGTTGCATTAAATTTTCAGACATTAAGCAATCTTTGCATTCCTGGGATAAATCCCACTTGATCATGGTATATGATTCCTTTTTATATATTGCTAAATCCAGTTTGCTGGTATTTTCTTGAGGATTTTTGCATCCATATTCATGAGATATTGCTCTGTAGTTTTCTTTTCATGTAATGTCTTTGATATCAGGGTAATACTGGTCTTGTAAAATGAGTTGTGAAGTGTTCTCTCCTTTTCTGTTTTTTGGAAGAGTTTGTGAATAATTTGTATTCATTTTTCTTTAAATGTTTGATAGAATTCAGCAGTGATGCCATCTGGGCCTGGGCTTTTCTCTGTGGGTTTTTTTTTTTTCCCCTGTTAATTACCAATTCAATCTCATCACTGGTTAGAGTTGATTCAGATTGTATATTCCTTCTCAGGTCAGTTTCGGAAGTTTGTGTGTTTCTAGGAATTTGTCCATTTCATCTGAGCTATCTAATTTGTTGGTAAGCAATTGTTCATGCTATTGTTTATAATACTTTTTATTTCTATAAGTTTCCATTGATTTGAGTCTTCTCTTTTTCTTGGTCAATGTAACTAAAGATTTGTCAATTTTGTTGATCTTTTCAAAGAACTGGTTTTTGGTTTCATTGATTTTCTCTATTGTTTTTATATTCTCTTTTCATTGATTCCATTCTAATCTCTATCTCCTTCCTTCAGCTTGATTTTTAGTTTAGTTTTCTCTTCTTTTTCCAGTGTCTTAAGGTGGGACATTAGGTTATTGATTTGAGATTTTTCTACTTTCTTTACGATAGGCCTTTATAGCTATAAATTTATCTGTAAGCACTGCTTTAACTGCATCCCATAAGTTTTTATATGTTGTGTCTTGATTTTTATGCATCTCAAAGTATTTTATGATCCCCAGTTTGATTTCATCTTCGGCCCATTGTTTATTTAGGAGTGTGCTGTTTAATTTCCACATATTTTTGAATTTCCCAATTTTTATTTTTTTTGCTATTGCTTTCTAATTTCATTCTGTTGTGGTTGGGGAATATACTTTAGGTTATTTCTATCCTTTTAAATGTATTGAGGTTTGTTTTATGACCTAGTTTGTGGTCTATCCTGGAGAATGTTCTTTGTGTACCTGAGAAGAAGAATATATATTCTATTGTTTGGTGGAATGTTCTATAGGTAACTTTAGGTCCAGTCGATTTACAACATTGTTCAAATCTTCTGTTTCCTTGTGATCTTCTGTCTAGTTGTTCTATCCATTATTTGAAAGTGGGGTATTGAAGTCTACAACATTATTGTTTAGTTGTCTAGTTGTCCCTTCATTATGTCAGTTTTTGCTTCATGTATTTTGGTGCTCAGTTATAGGGACACATGTTTATAATTGTTGTATCTTCCTGACAGATTGACCTTTTCATCGTTACAAAATATCTCTCTCCATCTCTATTATCATTTTTTGTTTTACAGGTATTTTATCTGATATCATTGTACCTATTGCAGTTTTATTATGGTTGCTGTTTCTGTGATGTATCTTTTTCCATGTTATTTTCAATTTATTTGCGTCTTTGAATCTAAGGTATGTCTCCTGTAGACAGCAGAATTGGATCATGTGTTTTTTTAATCTGGCCTGATAATCTCTGCCTTTTAAAAAAAGTTGTGGTTACATATATATAACATCAAATTTTTCATTTTAACCATTTTAAGTGTACAATTCAGTGGCATTAATTACATTTACAATGTTATGCTACCATCACCACCATCCATTACCAAAACCTTTCCATAACACAGAAACTGTACCCATTAAGCAATAACTCTCCATTCTCTCTACTCTCAGCCCCTAGTAACCTATCTATTTTCTGTCTCTATGAATTTGCTTATTCTAGATATTAATATATGTGAAAGCACACAATATTTGTCCTTTTGTGTCTGGCTTATTTCACTTAACATGATATCTTTAAGGTCCATCCATGTTGTGGCACGTATCAGAACTTCATTCCTTTTTATGGCTGAATAATACTCCATTGATGGATATACTGTATTTTGTCTGTCCATTTATCTGTTGATGGGACACTTGGGTTGTTTCCACCTTTTGGCTTTTGTGACTGATACTGCTATGGATATTGTTGTACAAGTATCTGTTTGAATCCCTGCTTTAAATTCTTTAGGGTACATATACTTAGGAGTGTTAATTCTATGTTTAATTTTTTGAGGAACTGCCAAACTGTTTCCCACAGCAGCTGCACTATTTTACATTCCTACCCACAATGTACAAGGATCCCTATTTCTCTGCAACCTTGCCAACATTTGTTATTTTCCTTTATTTAAAAAATAACAGCTATCCTAGGGTGTAAGGTGGTATCTTATTGTGGGTTTTTTTTTTTTCTTTATTTAGAGAATACTTTAGTAGTTTCTGTAATCGAACCCATGTAGATAAGCCCTAATGTATTTAATACAGTGTATTACCTCCGTACAAATGGAAAAAAATGAGTTTAACGTTTCTAGACCAGTACGGCTGTTAATTTCTGTACAATGCCAACTGAACAAAATTAGAGAGACATCCTGCACATTATAGGGACATCCAGCACCTACCATTTAAAAAAAGTAAAAAACTAAAATCCCGGAAAACAGCAATTTCTGTTACTGTTATGGTACCTGGCACCATTTTTTATTAGCTTCTCAATCATCATCTGGAAAGAAAACATTCTGGAATAACGTTGTTAAAAACAGGTCTTATACAGCATGGTCACTACTACGTATCATAAAGCAGGTATGAGGTATTTTACATTCACAAAGGTATGATACAGTATTGTCCTACATCTGTAATACTAGAGGACACAATTAAAAAGACATTATTTGAGACTTGATTCTACTTTGCCAGCAGAGGGCCCAGAGGTTGGTTTGATGCAGCTTTGGTGAAGCAATGCACCTTCTTCGACAGGATTTTCTTTAATTGTCACACAGTTCTAAGGACATTGCTCTCCATGATCATTATGATTTTGATTGCATTTCTCTAGTGGCTAATGGAGTTGAATATCTTTTCGTGTGCTTACTGGCCCTTTTCATATCTTCTTAGAGAAATGTCTATTCAAGTCCTTTGTCCATTTTCTGATATGGTTGCTTGTCTTTTTCTTGGTGAGTTGTAGGAGTTCTTTATATCTTATGGACTATCTGCCTTTTGATTGGATTGTTTAATCCAGTCACATTTAATGTTATTTTCAATATAGTTTTATTTACATCCTCCATTTTACTTTTTGTTTACAATATGTCTCATGTCTTTTTGGTTCCTCTATTAATTCAGCTTTTTTCTGCTTTCTTTTGTATTAAATGAATATTTTCTAATGTAGCATTTAAATTTCTTTAGTGATTTGTTCACTATAACGTTTTGAGTTGTTTTTTTTCTTCGGTAGTTCCAATGGGATTTACTATATACCTCTTAACTTACCAAAATCAGCTTCGTATTTATACTAGCTTAATTCCAATGATAAATAACAGCATTGTGTCCCATATGACTCTATTCTTTCCTCCTTTTCTATAGTATTATTGTTATATATATATTACATCTCTTAATAACAAACCATCAATATATTGTCATAATTGTTACTTTACAATTAAAAGTAATTTCCTTAGTCTAATACAGCTCTGCTCCTAAGCACCACTTTATTTTGTAATTTGCAAATATATTACACATGTATTTCATTTCTATATATTATATATAGGCCCAACAATATATTACATGCATGTTATTATTTTTAATGCAGTTTTATTGAGAAATATTCATGGACCTTACAAACCATTTGAAGTATATAATCACTGGCTTACAGTATCATCACATACTTGTGTATACAACCCCATGATCAATTTTAGAACATTTTCTTTACTCCAGAAAAGAAATAAAAATATAAAAGAAAACCCAAATCCTCTGATACCCCTTATTGCCCCCTATTATTGACCCATAGTATTGGTGTAGTACATTTGTTACTGTATGAAAGAGTATTAAAATATTACTGTTAACTATAGTTTGCAATAGGTACATTTTCCCTATATATCCCTCTATTATTAACTCCTTGTAATAGTGTTGTACATTTGTTCTAGTTCATGAAAGAACTTTTTAATATTTATACAGTTAATCACTGATGTTGTCTACCACAAGATTCACTGTGTTATACCTTCCCATGTTTTAACCTCCAGCTTTCCTTCTGGTGACTTACATGACTCTAAATTTTCCCTTTCCACCACATTTAAACACCATTTAGCACTGTTAATTATTCTGACAATAATGTGCTACTGTCCCTCTGTCCATTTCCAAATGTTTAAGTTCAACCTAGTTAAACATTCTGCACATTTAAGCAACCATTCTCCATTCTTTGGCCTCATTCTATATCCTGGTGACCTATATTCTACATTTTATGTCTATGAGTTTACATATTATAATTAGTTCATATCAGTGAGATCATATAATATTTGTCCTTTTGTATCTGACTTAGTCCACTTAATATAATGTCCTCAAAGTTCATCCGTGTTGTTATGTGCTTCAGGACTTCATTCCTTCTTATTGCTGCATAATATTCCATCCTATGTATATACCACATTTTGTTGATCCATTCATCTCTTGATGGACACTTGGTTTTGTTTCCATCTTTTGGCAATTGTGAATAATGCCACTGTGAACATTGGTGTGCAAATGTCTGTTTGCATCCCTGCCTTCACATCTTCTGGATATATCCTGAGTGGTAGGATTGCCAGGTTATAAGGCAACCCTATACTTAGCTTCCTGAAGAAGCGCTAAACTTGTCCTCCAAAGCAGCTGTACTATTTCACATTCTCACCAGCAATGAATAAGTGTTCCAGTTTCTCCATATCCTCTCCAACACTTGTAGTTTCCTGTTTAATAGTGGCCATTCTGGTAGGCGTGAGATGATATCTCACTATGGTTTTGATTGCATTTCCCTAATAGCTCATGAAGCTGAGCATCTTTTCATGTGCTTTTTAGTCATCTGTATTTCTTCTTTGGAAAAATGTCTACTCATACCTTTTGCCTGTTTAAAAGATTTCCATTTCTGCAGAGTAGTCTGTTAGAATTTTGATTGGTTTTACATTGAATCTGTAGATCAATTTGGGTAGAGTTGACATCTTAACATTTAACCTTCCAATCCATGAACATGGAATGTCTTTCCATTTATTCAGGTCTTCTTTGATTTCTTTTGGCAATGTTTTGTAGTTTTCTGTGTATAAGTCATTTACATCCTTGGTTAAGTTTATTCCTAGATATTTGATTCTTCTAGTTACTATTGTAAATGTAATTTTTTTTCTTGATTGACTCCTCAGAAAGTTCATTACTAGTGTATAGAAATAACATCGATTTTTGCATGTTGATCTTGTATCCTGCCACTTTGCTGAATTCATTTGTTAGCTCAAGTAGCTTTGTTGTTGTTTTTTTCAGGATATTCTAAATATGGGATCATGTCACCTACAAATAGGGACATTTTTACTTCTTCCTTTCCAATTTGGATGCCTTTTATTTCTTTTTCTTGCCTAATTGCTCTAGCTAGAACTTCTAGCACAATGTTGAATAGCAGTGATGACAGTGGGCATCCTTGTCTTGTTTGTGATCTTAAGGGGAAAGGTTTCAGTCTCTCAATATTGAGTATGATATTAGCTGTGGATTTTACACATATGCTCTTTATCCAGTTGAGGAAGTTTCCTTCAATTCCTGCTTTTTGAATTGTTTTTATCATGAAAGTATGCTGAATTTTGTCAGATGCCTTTTTTGCATCGATCGAGATCATCTGGGTTTGTGGGTTTTCCCTTTTGATTTGTTAATGTGTTATATTACATTAATTGATTTTCTTGTGTTGAACCACCCTTGCACACGTGGGATAAAACCCACTTGGTCATGGTGTATAATTCTTTTAATATACCATTGTATTCAATTTGTAAATATTTTGTTGAGGATTTTTCCATCTATATTAATTAGAGAGATTGGTCTGAAGTTTTCTTTACTTGTAGTTTATCTTTTCCATTTTTGTTATTATGGTAATGTTGGCTTCATAGAATGAGTTAGGCTTCATAGAATGTTGGCTTCATAGAATGAATTAGTTAAATTCTGTTGATCTGTGAATATTTTAATCTTTCCCTCAGTTTTGAAGGATAGCTTTGCTGGATAGAGAATTCTTGGTTGGCAATTTCTCTCTTTCAGTGTCTTAATATACACGTTTTCCTTCATTTCTTTGAATTGATTCAGGAGATTTGTTTGCATATCTTTGATTAGTTGTTCCATATTCTGTCTCCTCCAATTTTTTTATTCCTTTGCGTCATTTATTCTTGAGCTTTGGTATCTTGTGATTTTTTGCTGATATGCTGTCATCTGATTATCTTGATGGGTCTATTCTGAAGGTTGGTTTCTTTCTCTTGTCTAGCATTTAGTTGTTGCCTGGGTTTGTATTAAGGCACTGCTTTGACAGTTGGGTCATCTGTATTTCTCAGCCAAAACAGGGCTGGATACTGGTGCAGAGGGTGTAGACTAGCTCTGATGGGCCTGGGACAGGGTCTGGAGAGAGGCTCTGAAAAGCCCTATAGTTCCCCTGCACTTCCCAACCTGCCCAGCAGATGATGCTGTTTGGTGACTTAATCCTCCTCAGAAGCAGTTTTCCTCCTGGAGCCCAAGTAGTGTCTGACTGGAAAGGGCTGAAACTGCAGGGTTCCTGTGCCCTCCCTTTGCTGGCTGTGCTGGTTTGAATGTATTGTGTCCCCCAAATGCCGTTATCTTTGATGCAATCTTGTGGGGCAGACATTTTAGTGCTGATTAGATTGGAATTCTTTGAATGTTTCCATGGAATGTGCCCCACCCAACTGTAGGTGGTAACTCTGATTAGATATTTCCATGGAGGCATGGCCCCACCCATTCAGGGTGGGCCTTGATCAGTGGAGCCATATAAATGAGCTGACAGGCAGAGGGAACTCAGTGCAGCTGTGAGTGACATTTTGAAGAGGAGCTACAGCCAAGAGGGACACTTTGAAGAAAGCACAGGAGCTGCAGATGAGAGACAGTTTGAAGATGGCCGTTGAAAGCAGACTCTTGCTCAAGAGAAGCTAAGAGAGGACAAACACCCCAAGAGCAACTAAGAGTGACATTTTTGAGGAACTGCAGCCTAGAGAGGAACATCCTGGGAGAAAGCCATTTTGAAACCAGAACTTTGGAGCAGACGCCAGTCACGTACCTTCCCAGCTAACAGAGGTTTTCCAGATGCCATTGGCCATTCTTCAGTGAAGGTACCTGATTGCTGACGTGTTACCTTGGACACTTTATGGCCTTAAGACTGTAACTTTATAACCAAATAAACCCCTTTTATATAAGCCAATCCATTTCTGGTGTTTTGCATTCTGGCAGCATTAGCAAACTAGAACATTGGCCAATATCTGGCTCAATGTGGGGCTGTGTCCCCCACTTTACTTGTGGCAGAGGACTCCCTTGGCTGCCACTGTCTGCAACCACCCCCCAGGCAAGGATCAGGCTGCTTACTGCTTTTTCCCTCACTGGTGGGGATGGATACCAGGTGTTAGAGTCTCTGTCCACATGTTTGCAGACTCTTCATCCCTTACTGACCTGGGCCTTGAAATGTCCTCCCCTGTCCCCTGGGACCCCAAACAGTTGATTGGGGCAGTTTCTGCCTGGCTACTTGCTGCTTTGGGGAAAGGTTCTGGCTTTCTCTCCCTATTCATCCATTTTGGAAACTCTTCCTTGTTGCCCTTTGATATTCCTCCCTCCCCAGTGGCCTGAGTCCTGCCGTGGGTCCCTGTAGGCTTGGGTCTCTGTGTCTGAATATAGGTGGGGATCTGTCTCACTGCTGTGAGAGATGTGATAGTCTGTGTTCCCAGTGGGAGGTAGGAGAGATCCCAGCTGCTGCCTCTGGGCACTTCCTGAGCTGTGTGGGATCCAGTGAGGGGGATGGGAGAGGACCAGCTGGTCCGGGACAGACGTTTCCTACCTGATATTTCTCTCTTTCTTTGATTCAGTGTTGATGGGATCCGTTGCTAGTCTTTACCTTCTTCCGAAGTTCTGAACAATTTTATGCATGTTATTTCATACTGTTTTTATCTGGGAAAGTATTTTACCTTCAGTTTTGAAAGATAGTGTTGCTGGATATAGGATTCTTGGTTGACAGTTTTTTTCCTTTGAGCAGAGCACTTGGCCTCCTGGCCTCTATTGCTTCTGCTGAGAAGTCATCCGTTAATCTTACTGAGGTTTCCTTGTAAGTAAAAAGTCATTTTTCTCTTGCAGCTATAAAGATTTTTCTCCTTATCTTTGGCTTTCATCATTTTTACGTTGATGTGTCTGTTTATGAATATCTTTCTATTTATCCTACTTGGAGTTAATTGAGCTTCCTGGAGGTCTAGATTATTGTTTTTCAATAAATTTGGTAAGCTTTCAGTCATTTTTTTCGTTCACTATTTTTTTCTACTCCTTTCTCTTTTTCCTCTACCTCTGGTCTTCTATTACATATATATTGATGTACTTACTGATGTCCTACATCTCTGAGGCCCTCTTCATTTTCTTCATTCATTTTTCTCTCTGTTCTTTTGTTTGCATAATCTCCATTGATCTATCTTCAAGTTCACTTATTCTTTCTCTTTTGGTTCAAATCTACTATTAAGACCCTCTAGTGTGTATTTTATTTCAGTTATTATACCTTTAAACCTAACAATTTCCATTTGGTTCTTTTACATAATTTCTCTCTTTATTGATAGTCTCTATTTTAAGCGAAATTGTCATCATACCTTCCTTCACTTTAATTATGGTTTCCTTTAAGTCAGTGTTCTGACCCCAGGAGGGGTCCTCCTATCTGTTTTATTCTGCAGTTCTCTCCTGCAAACTAGCTGGCCTACACTCTAGGCTGTCCATTGAATCTCCTCCCAACTGTCTTTCACCACAACCACCACTGTTTTTGAGGGGGCCCTTAGAACTTCTCTATACTCTGTTGCAAGTGAAATCAGTTCCTTGAGGCAGTTTTGGAGCTATGTGTTTTATGGCCTGCTTCTCCCCACAAGTAAAATCTTTGAGCCAGTGCTCTGAAGGTGGGGATGGGGCAATGGAAAGCTTCTCTCTGAGTGACACTCTTGATCTATGAGTTGAGCATTCAGTGCAGAGAGGGGAAGCTTGCCTCTCCTGATGTGGAACCACAGGACAAGGGTGATCCGGGACCCCCCCCCCTTTTTTTTTTTAATGGTTCAACAGCCATAGTTTAGTATCACAGATCTTGGAATATTTTTTGGGGGAAAATCTTACTGTAGGCTAAAACCTAGAAAAATTCACATAAGTAGTATGTGACAAGTAAACACAGATGTTACCCCGGCGGTCATATAGCAGGTTTTTATTATTGTTCTTAAACTCAAGCTGGACTTTTTGTTTGCTTTTTTTTTAATTGTGGTAATATATATAATTATATATATTACAATGTGTAGATAGATATTTTATATATTATATTAAAAATTTGCCATTCTAGCCATTTTTACATGTACAATTCAGGGGCATTAATTATTTTTACAATGTTGTGTTACCATCCCTACCTTCCATTGCTGAAACTTTTGTCACCTAAAACCAAAACTCTTTACACATTAAGAAATACTCAAAAGTGTTCAACAAGTGATTGTGGTGATAAATGCACAACTATATGATGATACTGTGAACCATTGATTGTACACTTTGGATGATTATCGAGTATGTGAATGTATTTCAATAAAATTGCATTTGAAAAAAAAGAAAGAATTCCCCATTCCCCCTTCCCCTGCCACCTGGGAACCTCGAATCCACTTTCTTTCTCTAAGAATTTGCTTATTCTAGGTATTTCTTGTAAGTGGAAGGGTCCTGTGCCAGTTTGTATGTATCATGTCCCCCAGAAAATGCCATATTCTTTAATGCAATTTTGTGGGGGCAGACGTATTAGTGTGGATTAGGTTGGAAACTATTGGTTCAGTATTTCTGTGGAGGTGTGGCCCCGCCCATTCAGCGTGGGCCTTGATTGGTTCACTGGAGCTCTATAAAGGCTCAGGCAGAAGTTGCTCACAGCCCGCTGGAGCTGAGACAGACATTTTGAAGACAGCCGTTGGAAGCTGATGCAGACATTTTGGAGAAAGCCATTTTGAAATGCTGCCTGGGAGCAAGAGATGCCAGCCACAGGCCTTCCCAGCTAACAGGTATTCTGGGTGCCAATGGCCTTTCTCCAGTGAAGGTACCCTTTTTTGATGGACACTTCATGACCTTAAGACTGTAACTGGGTAACCAAATAAACCCCCTTTTATAAAAGCCAATCCATTTCTGGTGTTTTGCATTCCGGCCGCATTAGCAAACTAGAACAGGTTCCATTATTCCTAGTGTGCCATGCGAAATGTGGAGGCTTCATTCCATGGGTTGGGGCTGGGCAGAAGAAGGGAAGCCCCACTCTCAATCACAGGATTTTACTTTGAGAGATATGCGTACTCCATTAAACACAGTTCTTAACTCCTCTCTTTGTTCAATTCCCCTATTACTGCATGCTCTGGACATGAAAAGTAATTTTTAGTATTAAATTAAGAATAACCTAATTTAGGAGGTAAATATCTGGTGAGTGGGGACAGGTGGCTAAGAGTGCTTGCGATGGGTAGTAGGGATTGTTCAGTTCATCTCAGTACTAAATAGAAATGATTTCTGAATTATTTTTACTTTACCATTTCACATGCCACAGTTTCCTTCCTTTGATAGAGACAAAATGAAAAGAATATTTGCTTTAATAGCCCATACTCCTGTTTCCAAGCCCCTTTGTGTTTAAGAATATCTGTGTCTGTTTTACTGTCACAGATTTGCTGTTGCTTTAGGCTTGTGAATGCTTATCCTCAGGGTGTCTGCCTTCTGGAGTAAACCTGGTTAGAGTATCTCAGGGCCTGCTGCAAGGTAATATTTTGGATTTGTTGCTCTTGAGGTAATGGTGAAATAATACCTTGAAGAAATTGCCCAGCAGACAACTGGAGATTGACAGTCTTTATTTTCCTTTCTGGTTCACAGCTCTTCATCTAGAGGATAAAGATTTTGAATTAACTGATTTCTAAGGGCCCTTTCTGTCCTCAGCATCAGGGAGGTAATGAAACACCTGGGCTCCAGCGTCACACTGGCTCTCTCAATTACTAGCCATGTGACTTTGGCTAAGTTACTTAAACTCTGTTTCTTCATCTGAATCATGGGGACAATTGTGCTGATATTAAAGGTTGTTTTGAGTATTAAATAAAAAGGCCTATAAAGCTTCAAGCTTACTTGACACAAAGGTGTTCCATGATACATTTTTTGTTGAATTGATTCAGGCTTCAGAGCTGGGACAGGATAATAGTAAGGGTGGCAGGTAGGGAATATACTTATAGCTATGGTTGAGGAAAGATGAATTTGTTACTGACTTCTCAGAGAGTAACCATGCCACCTCTAGAATACTAATAATTGGGCAGTGGTATCTTTTTACTGGGGGCCATAATCCTGGCTTCAATTCTGACCCTGACATTTTGGACCTGTGCCACCCCCCCTTTTTTTTTTAACAGCTGAGGTCTCTATTTTGTAATAGTGCCCCCTCCCCATCCCTCCCAACCACCCCCATATGGAAAATATATCCAGAATAGAGATCCTAGACTCCTCAGTCTACCAGGTCTCTGAGAATTCACCTTGCCTTCCGCACCTCACCCAGCCTCCAGAAATGACCGGATGACTCTTGCCCAAGGAAGGTAATTCTCGTTATACTCACACTCGTATCTAATACCCAGTAAACCTTGTGGTCAAGAAATGCTTCTTCAGATAACTTACATCTTTCCTTTCATAGCTTAATTCCAGCTCTTTCATCCTGTCCTAAATACAAAGGAGATCAGCATGATGCTTCAGACTTGGTTGGTTTGGTTTTGTTGAGCCTGTTTTTCCAAGATTCTCCCTGTTCTCCCTATCCTTTGCATGCTAAGGAATTCCCTGTCTCCATCCCCTCTGTCCCACGCTAATCCAAGCTCCTACATTCCCTTGCTGGATCACTGTAGCAACCCCCAACACCATCATCTCCCTATATCCATCCCTCTCTATACTATTCTCCACACAGCAAACAGATTCTCTTTAAAATATGTACACTAGATTATGTCATTCCTTTGCTTAAAACCCATCAATAACTTTCCATTGCTCTTGGGGTCAAAGTTGGGTCTCTTACCCTGGGCCACAAGGCCCTGTATCATCTTGACTCTGCTTACCTCTCCACCCTTAGCCCCATAGCACAACTCCCCACCCTCACCCCCACTAGAAACTGCAGCCATGCTGGCTACTTTCTACAAGAGCAGACACCCCAATCCTGCCGGGAAGGCTTCTGCTTCTTTCTGCATGTGGCTGGCTCTTAGGCTTGCTCTTGTCCTTCGGATGTTTGCTGAAATGCCACCTCTGAGAGGCATTCCCTGAGTGCCTCTCAAAAGGAATCCCTCCCAGTTACCTTTTCCCACCATCCTGTTACATTTCCTCTTTAGCACTTAGTGTGCATTTACTTTTTTTTATTTAATCATGTTTTTAAATTGTGGAATATCATATAGACGTAGAAGTGATAACTTTCCAAGTGCAATTTAACAAGTAGAGAGCAAATTTCAAAGAATGTTATGGGTTACAATTCTACAATCTCAGTTATTTCCTTATTGTGAATATAACATATATGCAAAAAGGTGATATCTTTCAAAATATGATTTAACTAGTAGATATATAGGATATTTCCAAGAAAGGTTATGAGTTAAAATACCATAGTTTCATTTATTTCTTTATTGTGAAATATAACATATATACAAAAAGGTGATAACTTTCAAATTACAATTTAACCAGTAGCTATAGAACAAATTTCAAAGGATGCTATGGGTTACAGTTCCACTATTTCAATTCTTTGCTTCTAGCTATTCTAATACCCTAGCAATTAAGAAGAATAAAATTATATAAAGATTCAGTATTGACAATCCTTGATTAAATTCCATCTTGGCTGTTGCTACCTCTTCCTCTAGTTTAGTCACTTTCTAAATCTTCAGGGATGTCTAGGCAGTGACCACGCTAACCTGTTCATGTTGAAAAGAGGTATCGACATTATGGGAAAAGGGGACGCATCTGGTTGATGTTGCGTTCACTTTTTTAATTTTGTCTTTCTCCCACTAGAATGGTTAACTCCTTGAGGGTGGGGAGTTTGTCTTTCTTGTTCACCACTGTATCCCCAGCACCTAGCACAGTGCCTGGTGATAGTAAGTGTGCAATAAATATCTTCAATGAATTAATGAGTGATTATTGTTTATAACAGTAAAAAATTACAAACAACCAGTAATTCACGAATGGGGGTTCATCAAAGAAAGTGTGATGGAATAATGCAAGGGAGATTATGTTGTATGGAGGAATATTTTATGGAATGACAAAATGTTACTCTTACTTTGGTAAAGAAAAAAAATTGTGTCCATATGTTTTTTAAAAATACTGCAAAAATACCGAACAGTGTTATCTCTGGGAGTGGGGTTATGAGTGATTTTTCTTCCTTTCCTTTTTAAAAAAGTAATTTATATTTTACATTTTTTCCACAATGAAACAACTATTACTGTTACAGTGACAAAAATTATCCTAAATTAAGTTATATGATAATGATCAGGCATGTGAAGTGGAAAATAATGAAACCACCAGAATCTGTGCTGACCTCCTTTCTTGTTTCAGCTCTCGAAAATCTGAGGAATGATCCTGTGGAACCTATTCAGTCTTTGGTCAACACTGTCCTGAAAAAAATTGAAGCGTCTGTTCACCCTGGATCTTACTATGCTTCCAGGCTGAGCCGACTGAGCAGTAACTTCTTAAAATTCTCCGGCATCAAACCCCCAAAAGCCAAGAAGCGACTTTTCAAGATTGGCAAACTAGAAGAAGATGATGACAATAAGGAAAAGAAACACTGGAATTGGCTCCAACTCCATGTAAATTCACGGCCCAGCTGGCACCATGGGAAGGTGAAAAATACTCCACTTGTATCCAATTTACCTGAAAGTGCACAAACATCAGAGACTGAAAATATATTGAAAGAAGTTGTGACTGTCCAAAGATGAGTTACTTCTGATTCACCACAAATATTTAGAACTGGGGATTACATCTTTTTCCAATTGTTTTTTCAGAAGTCAGTGCCTTACTCCATGGTAGCCTCTCCCCACCTTTCGTCCAACTGAATGGGCTACTTTGATTTAAACTCAAGGAGACAATTTTGAGCTTTGAAGATACAGTATGTTTCTTGTCCTTTTTCTCCCTAGGGGACTGGGCCATCAGCGTATACTTTTGTCAATAAAACTTATTTTCTCATTCTAAGGTGACATGGCTTCTCTCCCAGTTATTGGGGATTGGGGATAAGCCTGAGTGACAGAAACACCTCTGGAAGCTTCTCCTTTAACTTGCAAGAAAGGTTTCACATGACAAAAGGGAGGAGTAGAGAAGCAGAATAGCATCATGCCTGGTTTTCAATCTTTTCCTCCACTTCACACAAGTTGGGTGAAAGTCACATCTTGACATACTACCATGGATGTATTCAGGGTACAGGTTAGAGCATAAAAAGGTGGGTTGTGGGTTTTGAACACTGGAGCTCCAATAACTCCATCCCTGTCTCTCTACTTAAGAAAGCACATCAGGGGAGAACCTAAGATATTGGCTAGGTGAGACAGGGCAAAAAAACACCTCCGTGAAAAATACTAGATAAAAACCAGAAAGTGACCCAGAACACCAGTTCCAGCGATGCACCAGCCGGACAAGGTCTGCTAAATCCACAGGGACTGTGCATTTGGTGAAACCAGGAGCCTGCATTCTGAAATGAGTGAGTGAGTCGGCTGAAAGTCCCGTGGCCGCGCTGTGGTGTGGGGAAATGGTGGGCTAGCGTTTGGAGATGGACTAGTTCTTTAAAAAAAAAAAGGCCCGGGAGTGGCTGCAGATACGACAGGGAAAGCTGGCAGTGAAGCACGGTGGGGGTGGGCTGGGCTAACACCTTGGTGTCTGGCATGGAGGATACCCCTTCCCACACCCGCTGCTGATTGTCTCGAGGCCAGAGGAGCAGAGGGGACCAAAAGGAGGAAAAAAAAAAATGCATTCCTTGCAGCCATCTCCCCAGCGGGTGGGGGATGATCCTGCCCAGGGCCAGACCCACAGCCCAGTGCCGTGCCAAGAAACTGAGTGTGATGGGGAATCTTTCCCGCAGCACTACACACAAGGCACAATATCGGCCGTGGACAGAGCCCTTTAATACACCCACGGCTGATTGTCCTGGAGCTGGGAGGGTGGAGCTGTGCAAAAAGGGGGAAGTTAATGTGTCCCATTCAACCATCTTTGAAGCGGGCTGGGAGCGCCCCTGCACAGCCCAGCGACCCAGGGCTTCCCTGGCAGGCCGGCGTGCCCTAGTGATGTGGTGCAGCCCTCCCTCAGCAGAGATCCTGGAAGAGCACAGCTGGGAAGGAGGAACTGCTCAGAAATCCCAGGGACCCTACATGAATACCAAGGACTTGTGGGTCAGCGGCAGAGACAATCAGTAGAAAGACTGAAATGAAGGCTTAGGCTCCTGCAACAGCCTTAAATCTCCAGGAACACCTGAGAGGTTTGATTATTAAAGCTGCCCTGCCTGCCTAACCACCCAGACACACGCCCCACATTCCGGGCGGACAGCACCAACAACACACCCAAACTTGGTGCACCAATTGGACCCCACAAGAATCAGAACCCCACACACCACAAGGACAAAGTGGGGGAGAACTGACTTGAGGGGAATAGGTGACTCGTGGATGCCATCTTCTGGTTAGACAGAGAAAGTGTATGCCACCAAGCTACAGTACTGTCAAATTAGGGATCAAGTAAAGCAAATGCCAAGAGGCAAAAAACAACAGAAAATCTTAAAGCATATGATAAAACCAGACAATACAGAGAACCCAAACCAAAACACCCAAATCAAAAGATCAGAAGACACACAGTACTTGGCACAATTAGTCAAAGAATTACAGGCAACAAGAGCATGGCTCAGGATATAAAGGACATGAAGAAGAGCATGGCACAGGACATAAAGGACATAAAGGACATAAAGAAGACCCTAGAAGAGCATAAAGAAGAAATTGCAAGAGTAAATAAAAAAATAGAAGATCTTATGGAAATTAAAGAAACTGTTGACCAAATTAAAAATACTCTGAATACACATAATACAAGATTAGAGGAAGTTGAACAACTCAGCCTCCTCGAGGACTACAGAACAGAAAATGAAAGAGCAAAAGAAAGAATGGAGAAAAAAATCAAAAAAATTGAAATGGATCTTAGGGATATGATAGATAAAATAAAACGTCCAAATTTAAGACTCATTGGTGTCCCAGAAGGGGAAGAGAAGGGTAAAGGTCTAGAAAGAGTATTCAAAGAAATTGTTGGGGAAAGCTTCCCAAACCTACACAGTATAAATACACAAAGCATAAATGCCCAGCGAACTCCAAATAGAATAAATCCAAATAAACCCACTCCAAGACATATTCTGATCACACTGTCAAATACTGAAGAGGAGGAGCAAGTTCTGAAAGCAGCAAGAGAAAAGCAATTCACCACATACAAAGGAAACAACATAAGACTAAGTAGTGACTACTCAGCGGCCACCTGGAGGCGAGAAGGCAGTGGCATGACATATTTAAAACTCTGAGAGAGAAAAATTTCCAACCAAGAATACTTTATCCAGCAAAGCTCTCTTTCAAGTTTGAGGGAGAGCTTAAATTTTTCACAGACAAACAAATGCTGAGAGACTTTGCTAATAAAAGACCTGCCCTACTTCAGATACTAAAGGGAGGCTTCCCGACAGAGGAAAAAGCTGAGGGACTTCACCACCAGTAGATCAGTCCTATAAGAAATGCTAAAGGGAGTTGAGCAGGCTGAAAGGAAGGTACACTAAACAATTGACTGAAACTACATGAAGAAATAAAGGGTACCACTAAAGATCACATGGTAAATATAAATACCAATACTACTGTATTTTTGATTTGTAACTCCACTATTTACTTCCTACAGGATCTGAAATACATAAACTGTAATGATAAATCAGTGGTTTTGGACTCAATGTAAAATATGTAATTTTTGACAAGAACTACATGAAAGTGGGGAAATGAGGGATTATAGGAACATAGTTTGTGTGTCATATTGAAGTTAAGTTGGTATCAATGAAAAACAAGATTGGTATAGATTTAAGATGTTAAATTTAAGCCCCACAGTAAACACAAAGAAAGTATCAGAGAATATGACCATAGAGATGAAAAGTAGAGTAGGAGTTCCAAGAAGTGGGGGAAGGGGCAATGGGGAGTTAAGAAATGAGTGTAGGGTTTCTGTTTGGGGTTAAGGGAAACTTCTAGAAAGGGATGGTGGGAAGGTGATAGCATTGCAACATTCTAAATGTGATTAATCCCACTAATGGAATCCTAGGGAGGGGGTGGAATGGGAAGATTTAGGCTGTATATATGTTCCCACAGTTGAAAAAAAAAAAAAAGACAGTCTAAATAGATGACAATTAAATGCCAAGGATGATCCTGGATGGGATCTGAGGATGGAGGAGGCTCAAAGGGACACAGATAGGACATAAGGAAAAAAAAAAAGGAAATATAGAATGTAAGCTTTGTATCAAGGTTGAATTTCTTGAACTTCTTAGCCGCATTTAATGGGATTGCATAAAAGAATTTTCTTGTTCATGGGAAATGTATATGTGAATTATATTGTTTTTTCAAGGATGTGTGCAGCTTGCTCTCATATGTTCAGAAGACAGAGCAATAGATGATGGATGATAGGGAGGGAGGGAGGGAGAGAGGGAGGGAGGGATGGAGGGAAAGAAAGAAATGGTGGTGTGACAGGATGTTAAAGATGGTGGATCCAGGTATCGGCGGAGGGGGGTCAGGGTATGCTGGAGTTCTATGTATGGGGTTTGTACTGTTTTTGCAACTGTTCCTGTAAGTTTGAATTTATCTCAAAATAAAATTTCTTATAAAAAAAAAAGCACATCAGATTGCCATTGGGTGATTAACATTACTGTTGGGATAATTTTGAGTTCATTCTAATTTATTTAATAACATCATTCTAAAACTTTGGTGTGAATCCTTGCTCCCTCCACCATGTAATAGCTATTACTAGTTCTTTTAGGTCACTTCAAAGCTCTGTGCTTAGCTTCCCTGTGCCTAATTCCTCATCTACAAAATGGTAGTGGTGGTGTTCCCCAACATCCCATTCTCCCCTTCTTCCTTTGTAATAGAACCCCCAATTTGTAACAATGCATTTGGCTTCTTAGAATAAAGAAAGTTTTTCAGCCTCCCTTGCAGCTAGATGTGGCCATGTAACTAAGCTCTGACCAAGTGGGTATAAGGGAAAGTGGCATATGTGACCTCCAGGACAGGAAGTGTTCTTATAGGGCAGGGGCATATCCATTTTTGTCCTGTATTTCTTCCTGATGGCTAGAATGTGGACATGATGACCGGTACTTGAATTGTTATCTTAGACCATCAGGAGGAAGCGATCTATTGAAGATGGCAGAGCAAAAAGTTGGAAGGAACCTAGATTGGATCACTTATGATAGGAGAGCTGTTTGCCAGCTTTGCACTGCTTACCTTCAAACTTTGTTTATATGGAGGAATAATTGTGGTGGTGGTGGGGAATAAACTTTTATCTGTTTAAACCAATGTTTGAGTGTTCTGTCACAGGTAAACCCAACATTGATGGATTTACTTAATATTTCAACCTTGCTGTAAGGATTAAAGGAGACAATGAATATAAAGTGCTTAGCAGTTTGACTGGCATGTAGTTAGGAGGGCAATCATTTCCTTCAAAAGCAGGGGGTTCCTAATTCACATAGCGTATATTCTGTCCAAGATAAACAATCTCTTTCACATTATCTTCACTTAGTTGTACAATCATCCTTAAACAATTATCATAACACAAAACACCCCAAAGCTCTTATCAGTCCCGAATTATTCATCCATAGTATTAGTGTCGTACTGATAAGGTATTCCTATTAAATATAGTCTGTAATATGCTTCCATATACCACTCTGTTGTTAACTCTTTGTACTAGTGTCATACTTTAGAAGCATATCATACAGTGCTTGCTTCCGCGGCACAAATACTAAAATTGGAACGATACAGAGAAGATTAGCAGGGCCCCTGCGCAAGGATGACACGCAAATTCATGGAGCGTTCCATATTTTTAGCCGCCTCACTGTCCTCCCCGAGCATCACCACTGCCCCTCTGGGGACTGAACCCGGTAGCCGGTCAGTGACCATTCATTCTCCCTGGACTTCCCACATCTCCTGACAGTGCTTCATCGGCTTGTGGGAACAGTTCAGCAAGCAAACCAGATAAGGAGAGTAAGAAAGAAAAAAAGGGCTTGTTGAAGTTGCTTTCTGGAGCGTCCACCAAACGTTAAGCCCCGAGGATCCCCTCCAGCGTCACCCACCCTGGAAGTGGAGCTGGGTGCTGGCGAGTTGCCTCTGCAGGGAGCCGTGGGTCCTGAGCTGCCGCTAGGGGGCAGCCACAGCAGAGCCGGCTCCCGCGCGGTGCACCGGGATGGCCCAGTGGCGGCGGCCGCGCTGGCCCGGGATGTCCTTCACGGGAAGGCGAACTCCCTGGACTGCGCCGCTCCCATCGCGCCGCCTCTGCGTCAGCCGTGCTCCTCCCTGGGACCTGTCCTGAATGAGTCTAGGCCCGTTGTGTGCGAAAGGCACGGGGTGGTGGTTTCCTATCCTCCTCAGGGTGAGGCAGAACTTGAACTTAAAGGAGACATTGTGTTTGTTCATAAAAAACGAGAAGATGGCTGGTTCAAAGGCACGTTACAACGTGATGGGAAAACTGGCCTTTTTCCAGGAAGCTTTGTGGAAAATATCTGAGGAGACTAAACACTGAGAAGGCTTAAAATCACATCCACAAGAAAACAGGCTAAATCAATTTAGTAGAAAGAGCACATTTGTGGACTTGCAGATGGTCAGGAGATGAGTAAAGGATCCATGTGTGACTCCAGTGCCCCACTGCACAGTTATTCCAGTGAACAGAGTGAAGAAGGTGTGTTTGTGTGGGTTTTATCACTTTGTATTCTGATGTGTAAGGTGTGCCTTGTACTGTCTGATTTACTATACAGAGAAACCTTTTTTTTTAAAGATATATAATGAAAATGGACAATTGTTTACAAGGCTTAACTAATTTATTTGCTTTTTTAAACTTGAACTTTTCTTGTAACAAATTTTTTGGATTATGATTTTTAAAAATTATTAATTTATGAAATGATAGCTAAGGAGAAGCTGGACTCTTCCTGTCGAAAGCAAGAGATTCTTTCTGACATGAATGCACCTCCATGCCCCCCCCGACTTAATTTTGCTTTTTTAAGACAGAAATGCCAGTTCTCTAATTTGATCTTCCTCTCTAAAATAATAAACATACCCTAAGAAATGTAATATTGTTGGGAATCCAAAATATGCAACTGAATCAGCATCAATAAGGGCCTGGGGTAAGGAGACAGAATCTTGAGTGAGGAGAAGTTAGCAATTCCTTGTGTTTCTGATTTGGTCAAGAATCATCCTGTATATAAGACCTAGTCCTCAATTTAATTTTGTGGATTTTTAATTTTCATAGAATGAAATCAGTGAAGTGGTAAAGAAGACTAATTAAAGCACAACCCTTGGACAAAAATATTCGGAAATATATTTAGTTTTATAACAGAAACAGCTCAGTTCATTGGTTGGAATTACTGTCCATTGGTTGGACAGTACTCACTGTCTAAGAGTGCCTGTGAAATGTAATTTCCCATTTTACCCCAAGCAATCTACATGTCCAAGACACAATAAAGCATTTGTGAAATAGTGATGGTCAATGATGCACTTGTGGTAAAGTCAAAGGCTGTAAGAAACACTGAAAAGTTGACATTCATCCCTTGTGATTCTTTTCCCACCATCTTGCATGTGTTACTGGATTCCGCATGGTTGTGTATATTTCATTGCAATTTCCTGTGGAGGTTAGTTTGCACTCAAGAGTTGACCAGTGCAGGAGGTGTGAAATAAACAGTGTTCTCTCCCCCAAAGCTAGTCCTGACCACTGTCTCTGAGTGCACTCACTCCCTCTCTGGCGGGAGGCTTCCCTTAGCCAGTACACAAGTCCTTAGTAAAAAGGCTCTTTTATGTCCTCCAGCTGACAGGTGTAAAAGATGCGTTTATCCGGGAGACAGCTTCTGTGGCTGTTCCATTGCAGCTCTGAGAGTCCTAGTGTGAGGGAATGTGCCCACACCTTCCAACTGTGGCAGGATCCAGCTGGGCCTGTCTTTTTATATCCATTCTTGATGTCATTGGCCTCTTCTGCCGCTTTCATATGGTGCCACTCCGTGGGTCTGGTTAGTCGTGAAAACAAAAGGAGAGAACATAGCCTGGTTGTTAATGAGTTCATTGCCAGTTTTCTCATGAAATATACAAACGAATCTTTTCATTTTTTTATTTTTAAGAATTACAACTGGGAAACAGAAATATAAACTGAAAAGTCTTCCTGCTATAGCAAGAGGTTTAAAAGATGTATGATGTTGAAAATGAAATCATTCCTAAATTAACTTTTTTTTTCTTACAAAACACTGTACATTATGTTCCTGTGTGTTGAATTTTAAAAAAAATACTTGGATATTCATGTAATATATATAAAGGTTTGGTGAATGAGCTTTAGTTAGAAAAAAAGCTGGCATCAGCTTTCATCTGTGTAAGTTGACACCAATGTGTCATAATATTCTTTACTTTGGGAAATTAGTGTATTTTATAAAAATAAAAAAGTAAAACGATTACTACAGGTTAAGATAATTTTTTTACCTGTCTTTTCTCCATATTTTAAGCTGTGTGATTGAAGTACCTCTGTTAATAGTTTCTTGGTGTAAAGTTGGTTAAAATTTCATCTGTTTATAGATCATTAGGTAATATAATGTATGGGTTGTCTGTTGGTTTGGGGAGACAGTAGATGGAGATTTTGTAACAAGGGCTTGTTACACAGTGATATGGTAATGATAAAATTGCAGTTTATCTTGCCTTTTCATGTTAATTTGAGGACTGGATAAAAAGTTGGAGATTAAAATTTGATGTGCAACCTTTAAAAAAAAAAAGCATATCATACAAACATTTTTATTTCTAGTGCTAATATGTGGGATACTTACCTTTAAACCCAACTCAGTTTTGATCTCTAGTTCTCGGCACAGCTTCTTGGCTGCCTATTTTGAGTTCAGCTGCCCCAACCATATCCCAGATTTCGTGGGGTCCCTAATCTTGTATCTTCTGGGGTCTTAACCAAGATAGCTACCCGACAGAGGACAATCGTCAAAGGCAGAAGAAGAAGTTGCCCTCTCACTTAATCCTTGTGTTGGTATCTTCAGAGTCTTCCTTTGCATCATCTTCTATTCTTCTACCTTCAAGCAAGCATCCCTTTCCTGGTTCTCTCCTCCTCTCATTGCTAGACTTCTTGAATGGATGGTATACTTCTCTTCCAACTTTCTCATTACTTAGACTCTTCTTAACCCTTGCAAAGTGATTTTGTTCAAACGACTTTGATACTCCCTCAGTGAAGGTGCCCTTTGAACATTCACACCCAAGGGTCTTATTTTAGTTATTGTTCTTGACTTTGCAATATGCAATGCAAAGGTTGACCCTTTTCTTCATTGGCTTTGTGATAATATACTGCCCTAATATGCCTTCTACTTCTCTGGTTAATCATTCTTTCACTTTCTTTCTCCCACCCCCGAATGTGGACATTTTCTGAAGATCATTCCCCACCCCACTTCACTCCCCCCCCCCTTTTTTTTTTACTACTCTCTTCTTCAGAAATCTTCCTACTTCCATAATTTCAGGTTTTTTATCCAGAGATGATCTAGTCCATAAGTCCAGATCTCACTTCTCTCCTATGCTCTAGCCCTCTCTCCCCATTTTCAATACTTGATGGAGACAGTGAGAGTGAGGTAGCTTAAAAATTCAGTTTGACTAAATACATCAACCTATTAATTGAGGAAACAACATATCCCAGGCCCACTAGATTGTGGCTTAATAAGCAAGAATAATATACAGAGGACATGGTAATCAAAGAAAACAGGGTTCAGAGAAACAAATATTATTAGGGTGCATCCTGAACTGTTCCAGGGAGAGGCACATGGGGTCTTGGGAAAGTAACAATCTGGTCTCTACAGAGTTGTTTCCTTTTATAGAACAGGCACATTTTATGGAATTTCCCAGCATCTAGATAACATGTCTCACTGTAATTCCTGTTTTCCTTATTCTGATTCTGTGCTTACCAAGGAATCTTCCAATTCACATTTGGTTTCCCAGACAGGACGAAGTAGGTTAGCTTATGGCATTAGAACCAGCTCTTATATAAATGAATCCATTGACATGGATGTGAATTCCGTAGTTAAGCATTTGTCGGGAGTCTGATACTTTTCGACTTTGGTAAAATAATTCAGCTTCTGGACTGATACTTCCTGAGCGCAAGGTTGGTATTTTATTCCCTGTAGGGTCGTGTCTGGCAGAAAGCAGGAACGATCCCCGTAAACCTGTCATCTAAAGAACGATTTCACGCACACGTTCTCACAAGATCCTGCACAACCCTGATGAGGTCGTCTGTCTTAGGGTTGAAATAACTGAAGTCCAGACATACTAAGGTTTCACAAGAGCCGAGACCAGAATACAGGTTTCCCGATTCCGCGACAGCATCTCGCTCCGGGGGATGTTTGGTAAATATTGGCCAATTAGATCAAGTCCAGTGGTACATTTTGCACTAACTGGCGGAGGGAGTGGGGTCTCCAGAATCAATCGAAGACCCCCGCACTTGACTGGAGGGAACGAAAGTCCGTCAAGTCCAGCGTTGCGAGCACCAGAGAAAACGCCCGCCCTAAATCCGTCGCGCACGCGCGATGGCGCAAAAGAGAAAAGCCCCGCCGAACGCCGGCGGTGGGGCATCGGCGCGTCCGGGCGCGTCCTGTAGTGCGCACGCGCAGCAGGACTCGGGGACGTGATAACGCAGTACGCTCTGCTGGGAGGGCAGCGGCGATTTCGAATTCCGGGGCGTTTGGTTCGGGTTCGTAGCTGGCCTCGCCTCAGTGAAGCTGGGCAAGAGGGTGAGCGCGGCGCTGCATGGTGACAGAGTTAAGGGCGAGCAAGAGCCGGAGGAGAAAGGGCGGAATCCGGTGAAAACTCAAACAAGGGGGAGTGCTGTATGCGTTGGGACCTCTGTCTGCTAGGGCCTGGGCGAGTTTGGAGCGGGGAAAAAAAAGTTCCGGAATTGGGAGGAGGCGGGGACTACATGTGATTGATGGGCCAGAAGCCAAGGAGAAGGGACGGGGAGAAGCCGACGGGGGCGGGACCTTGGGTTGAATGGGAGTGGTGCGTTGATGGAATGATAATATCTAACACGTGTCAGGGGCTTCAGTTTGGCCCGGCCGGGCCCGGTGCTAGGCGCTTTTCACGTTATCTTATTTTGCGCCGTTGTTCATCTCTCTTTTACACGTGAGGAAACTGAGGTTTAGTAGATTAAGGAACTTAAGCAAGAATACAGCTGGTCTGTGCTCGCCTGCCCCTTACGGAATCAGGGGGAGCAGGGTTGAATGGATAAATGACGAGGTTGTTGGCGGAAGTGTCACAAAAGTGGAACTAAATACTTGTTAGGTAGCGGTTGGTTCTTACATAGTGAAATCCCTGTGAGGATGGAGATGGGAGGGGAGACAGAAAGCCAAAGCACGGTGAGACTGTGGGGTTCTGCCCCAGGACCCCGCCCAGCTGTGGAAGCACTGTAAGCTCTACAGCTTGATGCGGCTCTAGATCAACAACAGGTGAAGAAAATCCTTTCTGTTGAGGCGGTGTTGTGTCCCAGGTATGTGAAGGTCAAGCATTTTTGGAGCATAAAAGTAGTATAGTACTTATAGCTCATTTATACTCAGTAAGTAAATAGTGATGGATAATTGAGGAATGAAGACATTTAACACTTTCAGAACCAATATATACCTGAAGTGCTTTCACATATCTTACCTGGCTTAATGAGCATGAGACTGTCATACTGGTGTTTGCCTTAGCACTGGTGGAGAATTCTAAGGAGAACTCGTGGGAGGCCATGAGTGTCCTTCATGCTGGGAACCTGAAGAAATCAGAGGAATTTACACCAAATGTCCTTAATAGGGCTTATGAATCCATTTTTCATGAATGTATTTAAATGCTTCTTTTAATTTATGATTTGTCCTGTGCTGCTCTGTAATAATGCGATCCATAATTACCATCCACAAGGAAGTGAAATAATTACTTTTGCTCTGTATTTTTTCATGTGGTCATTCTGAAATTTGGTAACCAAGTCTTTTTTTTTTTTTTTCCTCTCCTCCTCTCCCTTTTCCTACCCTGGTGGGAGGAAGAGTGAGGAATAAAAAGCTCAAGGGTTTGGGAGCCTGGCTGAACCACCTGCAGAATGACTTTGGGCAAGTCACTTAACCTTTCTAAGTGTCAGTTTCCTCATCTAAATTAGACTTAATAAAAATTCCTACTACGGAGGGTTTCTGTGAGGTTATATGAAAATATTTAAAGAACTTGCTCCTGGACTGTCCCATATTCATGCCATGGGACCTCCTCTCCCCATACCTCTGATGAATAAACCCTTCACTTATAACCCCTGTAAACTTCACCTGTAACCTTCACTTATAGCTGACTGTTCATTCATTTATCAGATTTTTATTGAATGCCAACAAGGTGCCAGAGCACTAAGTTCTGAGTTCTGGGGACAGTGATGAACAAGACAAAAGAGGTTCCTCCTTTTATAAAGAAGCTAATAGTCTAGTTGGGGAGAGGACAGTAAATAAAATAGGTTCAGAGAATGCTAAGAGCTATGAAATAAAATACAGGGTAATCTGATAAAAAAAGTGACTTGTGGCAGGGTGGGGGGTGGGAGGGGGAAGTGTTTGTCCACGAAAGGGTGGCCAAATAGAAGAGGCTTCTCTGAGAAAGTGAGCTGAGTCCTGACTCTTGAGGACTCCTCATTCCCTGGGTTGGGGGCACAGCAAGTGTGAGGCCCTGAGGTAGCCGAGTGTCATGCTATATGCCCACCCTGATCACATCAGGGCAGGTGCCTGACAAAACAGACCGGAGGCTAACTAGTGGTCTGTCTTAAAAGAAAAAGAGATGCTGATCAGATTTTCTCTTGGGATTTAGAACTAAGAAACATGGCAAGAATTTTCCCCTCAGTGGAAGCTGAGGTTAAAAGGTAGAAGGGACTGAAGAGGCCATGTGGAGGCTGAAGTTTTGAGTGAGCAGAAACTGAATATGCAGAGGAAGTCAGTCAGTGGCTATAGCTGGCATGTCAATAATCACAGGATGAAAAGCCAAGCATATTTCTGTTGGTGAGGTTCCCAGGGCTGGCTGGAAATCTGAATGACCCTGCAGTTCTAGTTTGCAAGAGGTCCCACCCCATCAGTATCTTCTGTTCTTGGTTTTCCCAAATAGTCTAAATGCTTAATCTCTCAATTATTACCTTTTCAATAAGCCCCTCTTTTACTAGCTGGCTCTTGCAACCAGATGAATCTGATTAAAACAGAGCCATGTGAACCTGGGTTTGAATCCCTGGTTCTTCTCTTATTAGCCATCACTTTGAGCAATGATTTAACTTCTGTAAGCACCACTGTATAGCAGCTGTATCCTTATAGATTAAGTAAGATAAAACTATTAAGGGCCTGTGGAAGGTTTGACCCACAATATGTGCTCAAAATTTGTTAGACATTTTTCTTTTTTCTTCTCACCCTTTCCTCCATAGTTCAGTGGTTTTTTGGTTACGAACCTCCCTCTAAGTATTGAATTTTCCTAGTTTTGTCACTTTTCTTTGTAGTAATCCCTCCACCTCAACAGTCCTTTTTAATTGCCCCTAAACTATAACTGGAAGAACAGTTTGGCAACTACCTTTCCCTCATACATGGAGTGACAGTGTCACTTGTTTTGTTGAGGCCATTGTAGAGAAAATGTGAAAGGCTTTTAGATGATTGATATTTGTACTTAGAAGAAATGGACCAGGCATGTAGCCAGGAGAAGTGACTTCCAGAGGGAGAGGTGTGGGAACCAAGATGGGAAAGTCAGTCCTTCAAATGGTGATTAAAGGGAAAAAAGAGTATAGAAAAGCCAATTAGGTTCAGACAAAGAGGAAAATAAAGGTGGTTGAGCAGAAAAGCTCTTTTGAGGCCTTGGCCTGGCAGGGAATTGGGAGGCTGTTCTAGTAGGCCTTAGTCACTGCAGAGAGCTCTCCTGCTCTGGAATCAGAGGGAAAAGCTCTTATTTCTTGAGGCCAGAAAAATTATTAGGAGGGGCTCTGGTTTGTACTGGAAATGGAGAATAGGGTGTGCTAAAAAATAAACTAGCGATATCTGTAAATTTGGATATATGTGTTAACTTGTGCCATCTAAATATAAGCAATATTTGTAATTCTCTGTCTGTGTAATGATTTTCTAGGTCTTCACAGCAGAATAAAGTGAAGCATTTTTGGCAGGCAAATGCTGCATTGCTGAGACGTAGGAGAAGAATGCTGCAAAAGTAATTACTAAGCAACATCCTTGAACCCAGGGGCACACATCTTGAGAGAGAATCTCCAAGCCTTTCTCAGAGGCATTATCAAGGTATCCAAGCAGTGGTGAAATGACAGGGGAGTTTGTGTTTAGGGGCTTTCCTAGATTGCATTTGGCTCTAGCCATTTCTGATAAATGTCCCCAGATGGGTTGCATGATTTTGTGTAGCTTCATGAGGGTATACAAAGGATGGAGAGAACATGGCTTCTGTCAGCACAAAAAATATACAACCTAAGGAGAAATTCCATAACAAGTATGGAGACTGCTCTCAAGTACAGCGCTAGATTTCAAGCTGGTTCTCCCTGGCATGTCAGAGAACCACTAGATTTTTTTTTTCCCCCTAGGACCATGGCTAATAAAACCCAGGAGGTTGGTGGCATCCAATTCCCTTTTCCTTATACACCATATTCCATCCAGAAAGACTTCATGTCAGAGCTATACCAGGTGTTGGAGGCTGGAAAGATTGGGATATTTGAGAGTCCAACTGGCACTGTAAGTATAAATTGGCAGGGCCTAAGAAGGGTCCTGGGAGACAACTTAGAGGCAGGCTTACTTGGTTTGATTATTTGCTTCTGCTGAGATTGTTATAGTTTGAATTTGGGCAAAGAAGCTTATCTTTAATAGTCTCTTCTCTTTTAAATAGTTAGATACAGGCCCCAGGGTCTGAAAGAAATTAGGCTAAAGGCTACCGAGAATTTGAATGGCGGTGGAAACCATGACCTGTAGCACTGAAACTTTTCTAGATTTCTCATACAACTGCTTTGCTCTTGAGAAATATTAGAAATTACTTTGCCTTCTTCACATATTGTTTTGGACTCCAGGAACTAGGCTCCTGAATGCTGGAGGGATCCAACACAAGGCGCCAAAGTTTTTCCTTCTTAGAAATAAGGGAGGGATTTATTAGAGGTTGGCCATTGAGGATGAGTAGGGCTGCAGTGAATGGTTCCCAGCTTCTCTTCTTCCTGTTACCTTTTATAGAAATACTACATGATAAGAAACTGTGTGTGTTGATGTGAAGGATCTCAACTAGGCCACAACCTCCTGGACATGAGGACCTTGTCTTCCTCATCTCTGTCCCTGTCGTCTATCAGAGCTTGGTAAATTTGGCCAGAGGGAGCCCTTAATGTGTGTGGTGACTAAATGAAGAAAGACTCATTCCTTCTTTTCTGACTTGCTGGTAGAACCATGTCACTCTCTCTTGAGATGACACACAAGTGTCCTGGGACAGAAGTGTATCGACTGGGATACTCTCTTGTTCCATTTTGTTCTTTCATATACAGGAAGTGGGAAAGAATAAGTCCTGCTTAACCTCTCACATTCAAAGAGTGTGTTGGTATTATAGCGTTTTCATGGCTGCTGTTGAGAAGCCCAGTGGAGATCTGCGTTTCATTCCTTTGTGACCTGATCCTTGCCCACCCTCTGAAGTCTTCAAGATCTTCTCTTTATCCTTTGTGTTCTGGAATTTCATATTGATGGGCCCATTGTGTGTTATGTTTAATTCCTTATGCTGGGCACTTGACGGGCTCTTTCAGTCTGGGAATTTAGATCTTTCAGTTCTGAGAAATTTTCTTATGTATGATAATACTCTTCCTCATGTTTTCTTCTTAGTATTCCCACTCACTGGATTTTGGGCCTCCTGGTTAATCCTGTAATCATTTTTCCTTCTGATTACCCATCTCTTTGGGCACCCTTATCTGGAGCTTCCATCCCCACCCCCACCCCCTGCTGCCCCAGTTTTGTTTTGTTTTTTGTTCGGTTTTTACTTTAAGTTATACTTTCTAGAGATTTCTTTGACTTTATTGCCCAGTCTTTGTATTCAGTTTATCTCTGCTATCATGCCTTTAGTATTCAAGAACTTGTTCTTATCCGCTACATTTTTTTTTTTTCTCTAAAGTAGCATCCTGGTCTTGTTTCATGGAAGCAGTATCTTATCTTTCTGATGATGTAGATTATAGTATTTTTTAAAATTTATTTTTTAACTTCTTATTGTAGTAAACATGTAGCTCCAGATTTCCCATTTTAACCACTTTGAAGTGTGCAATTCACTAGTATTAATTACATTTACAATATTGTACTACCATCAGCAATGTCTATTACCCCAACTTTTTTATTACCTCAAACAGAAACTCTGCACCCCTTAAGCAATAACTCCTTCTTCCCGGCCCAACTGCCTTGCCCCCTCCCAGCCCCTGGTAACCTATAATCTTCTGTCTCTATGAAGTTTGCCTCTTCTAAGTATTTCTTGTAAGTGAAGTCATATAACATTTGTCTTTTTTGTGTCTGGCTTATTCACTCAACATGATGTCTTCAGGGTTCATGCTGTAGCATGTGTCAGAACTTCATTCCTTTTTATAGCTGCGTAATATTCCATGGTGCATATATACCACATTTTGTTGATCCATTCATCTGTTGATAGGGATTTATTAGTTTACAAGTAAACTAATTCTGAGGCTTTGAAAATGTGCAGATCAAGGCTTCAACAGGTGATCTGATGATCCTGGACTCTTCTGTCACGTGGTGAGGTACATGGCGGTGTCTGCCTGTCCTTCTCTCCTGGGTTTCATTCCTTTCAGCTTCTGGCTGTTCTGTCTGTGGCTTTCTTCCTGAGCTTCTGTGTGTGTCCTTCTCTCTCCGCTTCTGTGTGTTTCCCTCTCTGTTTCATCCTCTTATAAAGGACTCCAGTAAGAGGATTAAGTCCCACCGGGGACACACCTCAACTAAAATAGCCTAATCAGAAGGTCCCACCCGCAAGAGGTGTATATACCCACAGGAATGAATTAGCTTTAAGAACTTGATCTTCTGGGTCCATAACAGCTTCAAGCCAGCACAAGAGGGATTGCTAGGTCATATGGTAATTGTATTTTCAACTTTCTGAGGAACTGTCAAAGTGGTTTCTGCAGTGGCTGCACCATTTTACAAGGCCACCAGCAGTGTATGAGGGTTCCTATTTCTCCATATCCTCGCTAACACTATTATTTTTAAACAAAACAGAAATTTATTTTTTGTAACATAATTGCCTAAGGGTGCCATCCTGGACTCATAGAATGACTCCATAGTGCAGGGACCCCAGTGCTTTCTGTTTTGTGACTGCCCTTCTCAGTGCACAGCTTCCATCTCATGATCTGATGTGGCTGCTCCAGCTTCAGGCATCATGTCTGCAGTCCATTTTGGGGGTAGAAAAGAGGAGGGGAGGTCATACTCCTTCTATTTAAAGTAGCAACTCAGACGTTGCATACATCACTTATGTTTGCATCTGTTAGGCAGGATCTGGTCACAGGGGCTATAAGAGAAGCTGAGAAAGGTAGTTTTTAACTGGATTGCCCTGCACCTAGCTTAAATATTTATTGCTAGAGAAGAAGAGAATAGCTATTAGGAAGAAAACTGGTGGTCTCTACCATAGAAATTTTGGTTAAGGGGATTTTCTATACCCTTTGTACCGGTTTAAATGTATTATGTCCCCCAAAAACGCCATGTTCTTTGATGCAGTCTTGTGGGGCTAGTCATATTAGTGTTGATTAGATTTTGGAACCTATTGATTGTTTCCAAGGAGATGTGACTCAGTCAACTGTGGATAAGACCTTGATTGGATAATTTCCATGGAGATGTTACCCCTCCCATTCAGGGTGGGTTTGAATTTAATCACTGGAGCCATATAGCAAGCTCAGACAGAAGGAGCTCACTGCTTGCTACAGCTACGAGGGACACTTTGAAGAATGCACAGAGAGCTGAGAGTGACGTTTTGAAGAGGAGCTGCAGCTAAGAGAGTACAAAATGCCCCAAGAGCAGCATTTTGTATTATGCCGTTTTGAAATGTAACCTGGGAGCAAGTGGACGCCACCCACGAGCCTTCTGAGTTAACAGAGTTTTTCCAGATACTGATGGCCATCCTTCAGTGAAGGTACCACCTTACTTTGGACATTTTATGGCCCTAGGACTATAACTTTGTAACCAAATAAACACCTTTTTATAAAAGCCAATCCATTTCTGGTATTTTGCATAAGGTAGCATTAGCAAACCGGAACAGCCTTTAAGCAACATCTTTTTTTTTTGTCAAAATACCTACTAAATATTTCATAACAGACATTGGGTGAATGACAAGGCACTGGGCTTTATATTATGATGCAGATATCTTGTTTCTAAAAATGCAGAGAAATTGAACTTTTGATTAAAATTTCATCTTAAACACATGAAGCAACCAACTTCCATTTATTTGAATTTATGTGAGCAATAAATAATGCCAGGAGGCAAGGCATCTTTATTCTTCATTTTCTCTAATGAAACTGAGGCTGGCATTGGGAACACTGGGAAGGGTCTCTGGGTTCAAAGCCTGAAACATCACTTCAGAGGGATCATTCATAAAGAAATTTGCTAAATGAGTGAATCCCAAGAAAAGACCATTGAAGTCTCTGGTGTACTGCAAACTTTGGTGGCTAATACCCTAGGTAAACCTGCTGAGAAAGAAAGAATTCCCCTTAACTTACCAAACTGATAAACTAATTTACGTTTTGCATATAGGTAGACAAACCTTATGGTATAAAAAGCTATAGGGTCTTGGGGACATGATAAAGCAAAATCAAAATCACATTAAAAAATAAAAGATATCCTTATGACCTAAGGGTTATCCCCATCATTTATGAAATAGCAAAAGATTAAGAATCTCTTGCACTTTAAATCCACTTAGTTGTTAACCTTCTGAACTTGGTTTCTCATGAACAGTGCTGTAACTACTACTACAAGGATTATTTGCCCTTTCACCTAATTCTCCCTTTTTAAGCCTTTTACTTTTTTAAAAGCAGTTTTATTGAGATATATTCACACACCATACAATCTGTCTGAAGTATACAATCAGTGGTTCACAGTATCATCATCACATAGTTGTGCGTTCATTACCACAATCAATTTTAGAACATTTCATTACTCCAAAAAAAAAACCCCTGAAGCATCCCAGACCCCCGCTCCCCATTATTGACTCTTAGCATTGGTGTGGTACATTTGCTACTGTTGATGAATGAATATTAATATATTACTGTTAACTATAGTTCATAGTTTACAATATACCCCTCTATTAACTCCTTGTAATAGTGACATATATTTGTTCTAGTTCATGAAAGAACGTTTTTATATTTATACTATTAATCATAGGCATCATTCACCATAGGGTTCACTGTGTTTTACTGTCCCATGTTTTATCTTCTAGCTTTCCTTCTAGTGGCATACATGACTCTAACCTTCCCCTTTCAGCCACGATCACACACGTAATTTAGTGTTGTTAATTACACTCACCGTAATGTGCTACCACCACCTCTATCCATTTCCAAACATTTAAATTCAACCTAGATAAAAATTCTGCACACATTAAGCAACTGCTTTCCATTCTCTACCCTCATTCTATTTCCTGGTACCTGTATTCTAGATTTTAACTCTTGAGTTTACTGATTATAATTAGCTCATGTTAGTGAGTTCATACATTTGTCCTTTTTTCTCTGACTTATTTCACTCAACATAATGTCCTCAAGGTTCATCCATGTTGTCACATGCTTCAGGACTTCATTCCTTTTTATAGCTGAACAATAATCCATTGAATGTATATGCCACATTTTGTTTATCCGTTCATTGTTTGATGGACACTTGGGTTGTTTCCATTTTTTGGGAGTTGTGAATAATGCCACTATGAACATTGGTGTGTGTGTGTCTGTTCACATCCCCGCTTTCAGTTCTTCTGAGTAGTGGGATTACCAGGTCGTGTGGCAATTCTATACTTAGCTTCCTGAAGGAACTCCCAAACTGTCTTCCATAGTGGCTGCACCATTTTACATTCCCACCAACAGTGAATAAGTGTTCCTGTTTCTCCACATCCTCTCCAACACTTGTAGTTTTCTATTTGTTTAATAGCGGCCATTCTAGTAGATAACGGAAAATCTTGTGGTTTTGATTTGTGTTTCCCCAATAGCTAGTGATGTTGAACATATTTTTTCATGTGTTAATTTTTTTTAACTTTTTATTGTAATGACCTATGTGCATTTCAAAATTTCCCATTTTAACCACTTTCAGTTGTTCAATTCTGTTGTATTAAATACATTCACAATATTGTGCTACCACCACCTGTCATCTATTTCTCTATTTTTAAAAAAAATAGCCACCCTAGTGGGTGGGTTGTAGTATCTCGTTGTGGTTTGATTTGCATTTCTCTGATGACCAGTGATGTTGAGCATGTTTTCATATTTTTATTGGCCATTTGTGTATCGCTTTAAAGAAATGTCTGTTCAAGTCCTTTGTCCAGTTTTTAATTGGACCATTTGCCTTTTTGGTGTGGAGTTAGGACTTGTAGTATTTTGAAGGTCTTTTTTTCCTGCATTGTCTCTGTTTCCTCTTGGTTCTTTTTTTTTTTTTTTTTTTTTCTAGTTTGGGTTTCTATGTTTTGTTTGGAGCTTTTCTTCAAATGTCTGGTGATCCTTAACTTGTCTGTTGGTATTTAAGAGTAAGCCACTAATGAGCCTATGGAAAGGGCAGTAGAATGGGCTGGCTGGGGACTGGTGTGCCTCCAGTTGTCACTTTCTGTCGGATTTTCCCTGGAGCCATTCAGTTTCTCCAGAGAAGGCCCCTCTAAACTCCTGCTTAGTGGTGACAATCCTGAAAGCCAGTATTCTTGAAGCTGCTTTGGGGAAAGTGGCTTCAGGTGTATAGTCTTTCACTTCACCATGGCTTTCAGTCTGGCTTCCTCCTCCACTCTTTACTCTCCCTGCTGTCTGCAGAGCTTACTCCGGCTCAGCTTCTCCAGAGAACAAACCTCCTGTCTTCTGGCAGGAGTGGGGACTGGCACCTGTGCCTTTCTGAGGGCGTCAGAGGCAACCTCTGCAGGCACTTAGGTTTAGTGTCTTTTACTCTGTTGCATCAGTTCCATTTCTCTCTTTGCTTTGCATCACTCCCAAAACTTGTGATTGTCCCCTCTTCCACTTTCTTTGTTTTCATGGGTTTAAACCTTTTATATTCCTTTGGTATCATTTTATTGTGTTTTGGAAAAGAGTACAGAAGGGTGCATGTTCATTCACCTTGCTTGATCGGAAGGCCCACCCCTTTCTTGGAGCTCTTTCTTACTTTGACTTCCTGTAGAGGGCCTCTCCCCCTTCTCTGGATCTTTCCTTTTCAGTGCTCTGCCCATTACACATATCCTTCTCCACAGCCCTTTAATTACGGATGTTCTTATTTCTGTGGTCTTATCTCATCCTGTACATTCTCTGGGTGATTTCACCTACACCCATTACACCCATGACTTCATGAAAACATGAGTCAATAAATTCCTGTGGTTCAGCCAACCCTTCATATGGTAGTTGTTTTAGCAGTCAAGAAATTGAAATGGTACCCCAGAAAACAACATTGTTCAAAGCTAGGTATTCTGTGGGCACCTTATTAAATTTATTTCATTACTAGGTGAGCATTTGGTTATACGTCCTTTTAACATTTTCCAAAGTAAAATTTTTGTGGCCTTATTTCAGGATATAGAACTGTGGGGCCTCAGTTTTCCTTTTGTTTTTATGTTAGAGCATACCCATGGTTATTTTTGGACAATAACCTTGACCCTATCCTCAGTAACTCCCTCAGCTTGCTTCCAAGTAGAGGGCCCTGCCTCTCCAAGCAGGCATCTGTCCCTGAGCCATTGTTACAGGGTGATGTCTTGCCAGCCCATAGCTCACTGACTGCCAAAGCTGATGGTTTCCCACATCACAGGCAGCACACAGTGGCTCTCCTCCTCCCATGCCCTGGTCCTACCAGGTTGTGCTGTCTAGAATTCTTTGCCATTCAGTATCTATCCAAAGCTGAGGAAAATGGTACACATGGGGGATTTTCTGAAGATGTGTAATCCTTCTACTCTTCAGAAGTGTCATTCTCTCCCGGTGCCTTTCAAGTATCGGATGAAAGCTATGGGCCCTCATCCAAGGATAATAATAATATTTTTTTTTTATTAAAAGCAAAAATAATAGCAAACTCCAGTTGTTATGCACCAGGTGTTCTAATCCTGGCACTGGCTTTGACCTATATGTTATGTGTGTTAACGCTTGTAACGACTCAACGAGGAAGGTACTGTTATTGTTATTCCCAGTTTTGTGTATGTGGGGACAAGCCCAGAGAGGTTAGTCTAAGGTCACTGAGTGGTTAGCAGAGTAGCTGGTGTTTGACCCAAGCTGCCTGGCCCCAGTGTCTGGAGTCCTTAGCACTGTGCTCTGCTGTCTCCCCGGCCCCTAAATATGAGCACAGGCCATTTACCTAGAGTTCTTCCACGCCCAGTTAGGTTCACAGCCCTCTGTGGATGCTCTGAGGCCCCCCTGGGTGAAGCAGGCCTGGAAAGCCGACTGCCCAAACCGGAGGGTGTTGTTCACTCTGGAGACTCACCTGAACTGACACGTCCTTTGGACACTGGAAGAAGCAGCCTGTGAGACTCATTGTCCTACCTTCTCTATAGGACCAACAGGGAAAATCCTTTTAGGTCTTTAAATCAAGAATTGTGTTCTCCAGAGTAATTAGTTTGCTTTTTAAAAAAATTTCAAAACTATGACTCAAGTGACTGATGATATTCTATCAACAAGTTAGTTGCATTGAAGGTTAGAGCCAAATTTGTAGTCCCTGCTTAGCAAGTATGTAGGATTTTATACTGTGCAGTTTTTTGGCCTTAACTCCTTTGGGGGAATGTTTATTTAATTTCTCACCTTCTTCCAATTATGTTAACTTGGCTGCATTTGTGTATAACCTGATAAGCCACTTTAAATTCTTTTGCGGGCAGTGAGCTATATACTTAAACAAATAAAGACACTCTTTCTTGCTTCTTGGGCTTAAATTTATTTCTTTCTTCTTCCCATCTGACTGGCTATTCTATTGCTAGTTCTTTTCCTTTCCTTTCCCAGGATGTCTTAGACCGTCCTCTGATATTTAAAGCCAGAGATGGAAAACAGTCATTTGGGAACCTTTGTGTTATCCTCTATTTCTGAAAATCATTTTTCTTCCTGTAGGGAAAGTCCTTAAGTCTTATTTGTGGGGCCCTCTCCTGGCTCCGTGACTTTGAACAGAAGAAGCGGCAAGAAGAGGCTCAACTCCTTAAAACTGGAACCGTCCCTTTAAATGATGGGAAGGACCAGCCCCCATCTCCCTCCTGCCAGGACACTCCAAGCACCCTGGGGCTGGCTGGAGAACCTGACTGGGTTACTCAGTTTGTGCAGAAGAAGGAAGAACGGGACCTGGTGGACCGACTGAAGGTGAGGATCTGGGATAACAAGAAGGGGGAGTGATCTTGGACACTGGGCTCTCAGGAGTCTTTAGGGTTCATCCCTAGATTTAGGCATCATGTGCTCTCCTTGCCTCTGCAGTGCCTCTAAGCTCTCCTGCCAACTGCCTTGAGTCAGTGGTGTGGCTCCTTACTGTCTTTTTTGAGCTGGATGTCAACAGGCCTTCTTTAGACAAGGGGTTGGTGGTTCTCATTCATTACCCACCTCGGGAATGAGCCTAATCGTGGCCAAGGGCAGCATGGTTTAATGGCTGCAAACAAAATTAAGGAATGAATTTAATTGAGGATATGTGGCTTTGGGAGGGAAGACACAGACTTTCTGTACTGAGCAGCAGGGCCGGGGTGTGGAGAGGCTCAGGGCCTGGGGAGTGGGTTGGACCATGTGAAGGGGCACCCGGCTGAGCAGCCCCAGACTGTCTAGGGAGGCCTGGCTTTGGGCTTCCTGCAGGAGTTTCCTTTACAGCTGCTTCCCTCTATAGGAGGAGCAGATCAGGAGGAAGAAGCGAGAAGAACGCCTCCAGCAGATCCGCCACAATGCACAGCTGAAGTATGCAGCCAAGCGCGTGGTGAGTGTCACCCTAGAGGGACCGGGACTGGGGCCAGGCAGCGCGTACTGCTCAGGGTTTAACTCCTGTGGGTGAGTGGCCAGGACCTCACTCTGACCCCCACCAGCTAAATTCTCATTGCCCAGTAGTTGGGCAGGTCGAGCCGAGGCATTGAGACCTGAGATTAGATTCCTTCTCCAGTAAAGCAGCGAGGCCTGGGTGCAGGGGTGTGTGCGTGTTGTACTTGGTGCCTGGAGGCTGACTCTCGAGGAGGTGGGGGCACCAGAACTGAGATTTCTTTCTCTTCTCACCTCCAACACCCGCATGTAGAGACAAGAAGAAGAAGAAACTGAGAATCTTCTTCGCCTCAGCAAGGAGATGCTGGCAGCAGGAACGGAGACTGAGCAGCTCAAGCAGCTGGAATCGGGGGAGGAGGAGCTGGTCCTTGCTGAATATGAGAGTGACGAAGAGAAAAGAACAGCCAGTGGGTAAGACAACTGCCTCTACTTTCCACCACTCCGTCCCAAGTTTCTGGCAGGGGCTCCCAAGAGGCAGCTCCTTCCCTCTTGCTGCAGGAGAGGCAGGCTTTTCTGTCACTCCTGGGTGCCTGGTGGGATAGCATGCCAGCCATCTGCCTGCGCTGAGCTTTTCTCTAGGCCAGGTCATTCTCAGGGCACATAAATGAAGACAACTGATGCCAGCCCTTTCTGTACACCAGGCACTGCTTTACATGTTCCACGGACATGAGCTCAGTTGTCCTCACAACAGCCCAGTGGTGGCAGTGACACCTGTCTCCACCTCACACATAAGGAAGCTGCAGCACAGCAAAGCCATTGACCTGGTAGGGCCACACGGTGGGAAGCAGAGTTGCTGGTGCTCGAGCCCTGCTGGTCTGGCTCTTGAGCCTGTGCTCCTAACACAGCCCAGATTATGCTGTGTAAAGTGTGGGATGTAAACCATCAAGGGAGCCTTGGCCTGTGTTTTGTTTTTGGTTTTCACTGGAAGGTTTGGAGGTGTCTAGTTTATGAAATGTAACCTATGGGATGAACCAGAAAACACTGAAGATAACAGCTGGGTTGTTTCTAGACCACACTCCCTGCTCACAAGATCCGTTTTTCAAACATGCTTTAATTTCACAACCCTTTTGAGGGTCTGCTCTAGGGTATGGCCCTGTTCCAGTTGCCATGGATGTAGAGACGAGCAAGACAGATGTCTCTGTCCTCGGAGAGCTTACGTTTTAGTATAGGGGGCACACAATAAATACAACAACAAAGAGCACTTGTGTAAAATTAGCATATTTACCTGTAAGGAAAATAGAGTAACCGGGATACAGTAGTGGGGTACAAGTGTAGGCAGAGAGATCAGGAAAGACCCACTGAGGAGGTAACATTTGAGCCAGGACCTGCAGGATTAAAAGGAGCTGTGGGAAGACCTGGGATGAGAGTTCTAGTTAGAGACCTGCAAATACACTGGTCTGGATAGTGGAACAGGTTTGGTGTGTTTCAGGAACAGACAGAGGACTCAGGTACCAGGGCAAAGAGCGAACAAGGGAGAGAGAAGCAGCAGGAGGCAAGCAGACACAATTCCACAGGCCTTGTGGGCCACGTGAGGAGTTTGGATGTTATTCTCAATGCAGGGGAGGCAGCTCTTGGTTGGAGCGTTTTGAACAAGGAGTAATGTGAGCTGCTTTGGGCTTTAGAGAATCCCTCTGGCTTTAAAGTTCAGTGGCTCTTCCCCAAAGGCACAAGTGCTCCTAGACATTAGTCCCTCAGAGGCACTCAGCTTGGAAGGGGTCTTTCCTGCTCCTCTGAGGTGACTTCAGGTCCCCGGGTGTCCTATATTCTCATTGACACTGTGGTCACCAGCTCCACTGCTCAAAACCTTCCACCACCTTTCTGATGCCTGCAGGGTGAATCCCCACCCCTTCACTGTCTGTTCCGATATACCCTCCAACTTCACCTCCATCTGCTCTTTCCAGACACCCAGTGGTCCAGCTGCCCTGACTTTTTGTAAATGTGCCACATCATCTCCCTGTTCTGAGACTTTACAGATGCTCTCCCCTCTGTCCAAAATGCCCTTCCCTCCTCCACTGGCCTGTTTCTTCACCCCAGGCTGTCAGCCTCACTCCTCTGTTTCACACCTCATTTTGCACTGTCTCTTAGTCTGTCACCTCACTTCCTGTCACCAGGCTCTGAGCTTCTGCAGGACTTGAAAACACCCTTTTTTAATTTTTAGATTCCTGGAGCTGATATTGGGTTTAGCATGCAGGTGTGCCGGAAAGAAGTTGTTGAATCAAATGGACAAACAGCGGTTATTTTCAATCCCTTAGTATATTGCCAACTGAGAAATCCAGAAATACCCAAATGTTAAAGCCAGAGGTCTGTGATGGGTTGTTGGGGGTTTGTGACCCTTGTCAAATTATTTGTAAAATTTTGTGTAGGTTCATTTTTTCTATTAAGTGAGGGTCTGTCACCCAGGGGAGTGAATCTCCCTGGCAACGTGGAATATGACTCCCGGGGAGGAATGTAGACCTGGCATCGTGGGACGGAGAAAATCTTCTTGACCAAAAGGGGGATGTGAAAGGAAATGAAATAAGCTTCAGTAGCAGAGAGATTCCAAAAGGAGCCGAGAGGTCACTCTGGTGGGCACTCTTACGCACAATTTAGACAACCCTTTTTAGGTTCTAAAGAATTGGGGTAGCTGGTGGTGGATACCTGAAACCATCAAACCAGAACCCAGAACCCATGAATCTCGAAGACAGTTGTATAAAAATGTAGCTTATGAGGGGTGACAATGGGATTGGGAAAGCCATAAGGACCACACTCCACTTTGTCTAGTTTATGGATGGATGAGTAGAAAAATAGGGGAAGGAAACAAACAGACAAAGGCACCCAGTGTTCTTTTTTACTTCAATTGCTCTTTTTCACTCTAATTATTATTCTTGTTATTTTTGTGTGTGTGCTAATGAAGGTGTCAGGGATTGATTTAGGTGATGAATGTACAACTATGTAATGGTACTGTGAACAATCGAAAGTGCAATTTGTTTTGTATGACTGCATGGTATGTGAATATATCTCAATAAAATGAAGATTAAAAAAAAAACAAAAAACAGAGAGGGTCTGTAATTTTCATTCTATTGGTAGAAGATCTATGACCACTCCCCAAAAGGTTTAAGAACTGTGGAAGTAGACTCCTACTACCTGTAACAGCTTTCTGCCATTTCCCCCTTAGTCCTCTCAGTAACTGCCTTGTAGAGCCATCACGGTACTGCAAGGTTACACTGAATTCTCCTGTTTCTGCTTAAAACTTTCCAGAAGAGAAAACCTACCCCATTTGCCTCGTTAGCAATTTTTATCCTCTTGTAAGTTTCCTGCTGCCTTATCTGCCTCCATTAAGCACTTCCTGGGATCCCTGGAGGGAAGGAGAAGGATGGCTGCTGGTGGGTGAGGACAGCTCAGAGACCTGCTCTTGGCCCCCAGACCTGGCTTAGAATGAAGGCTTTTGACTCACCCAGGGCTGGGGCATTGCACTTCTTCATGTGCCCAACTCGGGGAGGGGCAAGCGGGCAGGGTAGGCTACATACACCCTTTCCATCTGCTTCAAACCTGTGCTTCCACTCTTCTTTTCCTTACTTCCCCTAAAACCCTTCAAGAACAAGATAAAGAACTTGAGTGGAATTGGCGAATATTAGAACAAAGTGCTTAGGGTCTGGGCAAGAGCCGTTAGTCCTGCAGGTTAGCTTACACAGCTTCCAGTGTCCTGGTAGAGAGGGACATGAGTAATTCCCAATGCCAAAGTTTTGCTTTTTTTTTTCCCACACATCCAGTCTCTCGCCTAGATTCTGCCGAGTCTGTTCTGTGCTATGTGATTTAAATCCAAGTCTTTGGACAGAGCTGACTGAACAGTTCTTAACTGATCATGAAGTTAACCCTATAAATAACTCCTCTTCTAATAGCCCTAGGCAATTGGTATCTGCCTTTTTTAATCATTGGATTTCTAGGTGGAAAAAAGTTTCATTTTATTCTGTCTGATGCTTCTGTAGGTAGAGTATATCTGTAAAAAGATTGTATGTTTTCTCAGGAGCCTAGACTGATAAGATTGACGAAATTTTAAGCAGTATAATGGAGGGCCAACCTTCTTCGCACCCCCCATCCCAGTGCTGAGGGGTTCTTATCCATGTTAGAAAGGGCAAACTGAGGCACAGGGAGGAGAAGAGGGTGATCTTCTCCTGTGGTCCTGTGGGAGAGGGTCTCAAATTCATTGTCATTCGGGGCTTCATTGGGGAAATAATGCCCAGAGTTCCTGCTGTGTGCCAGGCTCAGAATGGGTCCTGGGGAATCAAACAAGCCAGATCCAGTTTCTGCCCTCTTGGGCATTACATTCTGATGGGGGTGGGGAGTGTCAGTCGACAGGCCAAGAATAAGCAACTTTGAATAAGATGAGTATTACAAAGGACAGGTGCAGCATGCTGAGGGACTGTATCACAGGGCAACCAAAATCCAGGGAGGTCCAAGAAAGGCTTCCTGGTGGAGGTAATGCTTATGGTGAGCCCTGCAAGTTATAGGAGCTGGCTAAGTGAAGGGAGAGGCGCAGGGAACGGCATGTCCAGAGATCCTGAGGTGATAAAGAACAAGATTCTCCTGGGGAACTGAGAATAGCCCAGTTTGTAGGGCATGTGGTGAGGGGAGATTCCCCTTAGATGACTGACAGAGGCAAGCAGTGAAGCCAGGCCTTTGGCTTAGGACTCGGGTTTTGGGAATCTCTTGCCCCTCTCCTTTCTTTCTACATTTCCTTGTGTTCCCCAATACTGAGTGGCAGGAAGAATGCTGTTGATGTTTGTCCAGTGGGATGTGCTCAATGAACAAGCGAGCCTCGGCTGTCCTGGTGGAACCCCTTTGCTGGGCTGTGGCTGTCTCCTTTCAGGCTCAGAGCTCAGGCTTCAGTTCTGGTGGCTTCGGAGGAAAGGGACTGCATCTTGTTTATCACTGAATTGAACATCCAGGGCTAGTTGCTGGCACATGACAGATGAGGTGCTCAGTAGATGCTTTCCTAGTTGACTTGAATTTGCTGAGAGAAGCATGTTCTCTTTCTGTTTTCTTTTCTCTCTCTCAGAGTAGATGAAGACGAGGAGGACCTTGAGGAGGAACATGTAACTAAAGTAAGATGCCATGTCCTTGGGTACTTCTGATTGCTCCTGAGTCCAGGGCCACCCAACCCCAGAGAAGGCAGGCATTCCTGCACCTTCTTCTCACCCTCCTGTCATGAAGGGTTCCAGCCCACTGGGCTCTGTGACTGCCTGAAGGCAAACCCCTGTGCTCTCTTGTCACTCACTTGGCGGCTGGCTGTACACCCTGGGATACCTCTCCTGGGAGGGTTGCCTGGGTTTCTGTGCCCCAGGACATCTAGGAGCAGCCATCCTGGGCCAAAGACTCAGGCAGGTTCTCTCTCTCTTGGGTGGTGGTGGGAGGTGCTGGTGCAAGACAAAGTAAGAGCACTTTGACCCTTGAACTTCCCTTCCCATTTGTAGTTTCACTTGCTTGGGGTGCTTTAAGATACGAGTGGTTCTGAACATTTCTCAAATTTAAAAATATTGGGTTTCATCCATTTAAGACTTTTGTTTTCTCTTTTAGAAGTATTTTTTTTCTACTTTTCTCTCTTCCTATCCTTAAGTCTTCTAAACCTTAGCAAAGTAGAGTATTTAACTTGGCCTCTTCTTGCTTTACTGCCACCGCATCCTCAGAGCTCTTTGGGGGATGTGTGTGAACCAATCCTCCCACCTCCCCAAACCCCAGAACATTAGGAGTCATTGCTGTGTTAAGAAACACCACTAGGGTTTCCTTTCCTAAGATCCCGAACCCCTTGCTTGGGATTCTGTTGGGTTAGAGGTGGAGTGGAAGGCGTTAGGTTTGTTGGGTGGCCCTTAAATGTCTAGAGCCAAGGGTGAGTGAGAGAATCCCTGGGCCCCTCCGTAGGTGAGATTCGACATGGGGTGTAGTTACCTTGCCTCAGGTGTGTACATTTGAGGCCCCTCTCCCTATTCCCTCAGTCTCTTAGGCGAAGACTTTCCTTGATGTGCAGAGAATATTGTGGAATGTTATATTCTCTTCTTTGAAATCCCCATCTTTTCCTCTGACCAGATTTATTACTGCAGCCGGACACACTCCCAGCTGGCCCAGTTCGTACATGAGGTTCAGAAGAGCCCCTTTGGCAAGGAAACCCGACTGGTCTCCCTTGGCTCCCGGCAGGTAGACAGAGGCAGAGGGTCTCTGCCCAGCTGCCATCCTGCCCCTCACCGTGCCTTCTCCGTGCCTTTGTTTTCCTTGTCCAGGTCAGGGAGAGAAGGGAGAGGATCAGACACTTCCCTGGCCTGGCCAGGCTTAGCAAAGAAGAGAGGACAATGGGATGGGGAGTGTAGTGCTGGCGTGACATTTAGCAGCTCCATTCCTTTGACTCTTTCTCCTCTATCTTGTAGAACCTCTGTGTAAATGAAGACGTGAAGAACCTGGGTTCTGTGCAGCTTATCAATGACCGCTGCATGGAGATGCAGAGAGAAAGACATGGTAGCTACCAGCTGCCACCCCTGCAATGGGGAGGGGCCCTTTGGGACCAGCATGTCACCTCAGGTGGTCCTGGGAAAGGGGGATGCACTTGAAGTGGCAGAGGAGCTACAGCGGGGTGGACCAGGGACATGGAAAATAAAAACAGTATCTTAGAGAGAAATAATGTGTCCTTTCCTGAAAGACCTTCCCCTTGGGGAAGAGTGTTCTTGCATTCTGGGTCAGTCTAGTCTATAACCTTGGCTTCAAGATGATTTTTTAGTGGCTTTTTATAGGGAACACAGAGTAAAATACCAGAATGCTATGATGGGACCACAAGAAGCTGCGCCTAGAAGGGTTTTATAGCCCCACCCGTGGGAATTGTTCTTGACGTTACTGAGCCGGAGCTTGACCCCACAGTTAGTTTTTTTTTCTGCCTTTGCTCCCATCTTGTCTGAACCACCTCAGAGAAGAACAACAACACTGAGGAAGAGAAGCCCAAGCGAAGAAAGCGGGAGAACAGGGCTGCCTGTCCCTTCTACAACTACGAGCAGATGCAGCTGCTCTGCGACGAGATCCTGGTGGAGGTAAAGGACATTGAGCAGCTGGTGACCCTTGGGAAGGAGGCACGAGCCTGTCCCTATTACGGGAGCCGATTTGCCATCCCTGCAGCCCAGGTGAGTGTCCTGGAGTGTTGGGGAGTAGCTCTTGGCTCCAGTGGTTGTCTTGGCCCTGAGGGAATTCCTTATTTCTCTTTAATTCAGGAGGGTGCCCCCTACCATGGCTAGATGACCAGACAATGTGTGCTCTCCTAGCCTGTAGGGTCCAGGGAGGTTCAGGATTCCTTGGAAGCTCTGGGCTTTGGGGCCAGTTGGCATTATTGGGGGATAGCAGATAGGAGCCAGGAAGGAGAGTGCATTCCCGGTGAAGCCACAGTGAGAACGCCAGGGCAGAACCTGAGTGGAATGCCAAAGGGAGTGGCAGAACATAATTATATTTCCAGTGATTGTCCCAAATTTACACCTCTCTGCAACACATGCAAGTTCTGTCTTCATTAGACTTACCCTGTTGAATACAAGCATACCTGAGAGATATTGCAGGTTCGGTTCCAGACTACCACAATAAAGTGAATATTGCAATGAAGTGAGTCACAATTTTTTGGTTTCCTGGTGCATATAAAAGTTATGCTTCCACTATAGTAAACTCTATTAAAAGTATGAAATACTCTTTAAAAAAATAATGTACCTGCCTTAATTAAAAATTACTTTATTGCTTAAAAATGCTAACCATCATCTGAGCCTTCAGTGAGTCATCATTTTTTTGCTGGTAGAGGGTCTCACCTTGACGTTGATGGCTCCTGACTGATCAGGTGGTGGTTGCTGAAGGTTGTGGTGGCTGTGGCAATTAAAATAAGATAGCAATGAAGTTTGCTGCATTGATTAACTCTTCTTTTTAAGAAAGATTTCTTCTCTGTAACATGCAATGCTATTTGATAGCATTTTACCACAGCAGAACTTCTTTCAAAATTGGAGTCCGTTCTCTCAAAACCTGCCACTGCTTTATCAACTAACTTTATGTAATATTCTAAATCCTTTATTGTCATTTCAACAATGTTCACAGCATCTTTACCAAGAGAAGATTCCATCTCAAGAAACGTCTTTCTTTGCACCTCATCCGATCACATTTTATCATGAGATTGCAACAATTCATTCACATCTTCAGACTCCACTTCTAATTCTAGTTTTCTTGCTATTTCTACCACATCTGTAGTTGCTTCCTCCTCTAAAGTTTTTTTTATATTTTTATTTTTTAATGCAATTTTTTTGAGATATATTCACATACCATGCAATCATCCAAAGTGTACAATCAGTTCACACTATCATCACATAGTTGTGCATTCATCACTATAATCAATTTTTGAACATTTTCATTACTCCAAAAAATAAGTATAAAAATAAAAATAAAAGTAAAGAACACCCAAAATATCTCATACTCCTACAATCACAGTCACATCGTATAAGCTATATAGTTATATAACAGTTTTATTTACACACAATACAATCCACCCTAAGTAAACAATCAGTGATTCCCAGTATAATCACATAATTATGCATTCACCACCACAGTCTATATGAGGACATTTCCATCTCTTCCCCAAAGAAAGAGGAAAAGGAGGGGAAAAAATGAAGAATAAAAATACAGAAGATAGAAGAAAATTTTAAATTTAATTAAAAAGTCAGACACCACCACCACCACCAAGAATCCCATATCACTCCCTTATATCCCTCTCTTACAGACAGTTAGCTTTGGTGTATTGCCTTTGTTACAATTAGTGGAAGCATCTTAAAATGTTACTGTTAACTATAGACTCTAGTTTGTATTGATTGTATTTTTTCCCCTATACTGTCCAATTTTCAACACCTTGCAATGTTGACATTCATTTGCCCTCCCTCATTTAAAAACATTATTACATTTGTACATTTAATCACCATCACTGACCTGACCACTCTAGGTTTTGCTAATTTATACAGTTCCAGTCTTTATCTTCTATCTTTCCTTCTGGTGTCATACATGCCCCTAGCCTTCCTCTTTTGACTGTACTCACTCTCATCTTTGTTCAGAGTACTTACAATATTGTGCTCCTATCACACAGTATTGTGCTATCCATTTCTGGATCTATACTATCAATCCTATTGAACACTCTGTTCTCCTTCAGCATCAAATGCCCGATGTCTAGCCTTTTTCTACTCCTGATAACCTGTGTTCTCTCAAATTTTGCTCATCGTTGTTAGTATCTGTCCTTTGTTTCTGGCTAATTTCACTCAACTTAATGTCTACTGTCTACCATTTTGTCTTTTGGATTTTATATTTCATATCTTATCCCCCCCTCCTTTACCCTTACTGGTAGTATTCATTTCTACACTCTTCTTCAAACCTCTCTCTCCTGTTTTTTCCTATCTGCCCCATGTGTTCCCTTTAGTATTTCTTATAGGGCGGGTATCTTGTTCACAAACTCTCTCAGTGTCTGTTTGTCAGAAAATATTTTAAACAGTCCCTCATTTTCGAAGGACAGTTTTGGCAGATATAGAATTCTTGGTTGGCAGTTTTTCTCTTGCAGTATCTTAAATATATCATATCACTGCCTTCTCACCTCCATGGTTTCCACTGAGAAATCCATACATAGTCTTATCGAGCTTCCCTTGTATGTGATGGATCGCTTTTCTCTTGCTGCTTTCAGAATTCTCTTTGTCTTTGATATTTGATAATCTGATTAAGTGTCTTGGCATAGGTCTGTTTAGATCTATTCTGTTTGGGGTATGATATGTTTCTTAGATCTATAATTTTACGTCTTTCATAAAAGATGGGAAATTTTCAGTGGCTATTTCCCCCATTATTGCTTCTGCCCCTTTTCCCTTCTCTTCTTCTGGGACACCCATGACACGAACATTCATGTGCTTCATGTTGTCATTCATTTCCCTGAGACGTTGTCCATTCTTTTCCCCATCTGTTGTTTTGTGTGTAGGATTTCAGATGTCCTGTCCTGCAGTATATGAATCCTTTCTTCTGCCTCTTCAAATCTGCTGTTGTATGTCTCCATTGTGTGTTTCATCTCTTCTTGTATTTCATTACCATAAGTTGTGCCAGTTGTTTTCTCAAACTTTTGAGTTCTTCCTTATGTTTGCCTAATGTCTTCTTTACATCCTTCATCTCTTTTGCCATATCTTCCCTCAGCTCGTTGATTTGATTTTTGAATTGATTTAGATTTGTTTGATTAATAATTAGTTGTTTCAATTCCTGTAACTTGAAGTATAAGTTTGTTCCTTTGACTGGTCCGTATCTTTGTTTTTCCTAGTGTGAACTGTAATTTTCTGTTGTCTAGGCATCTCGTTTCCTTGATTACCTCAGTCAGATTTTCCCAGACCATACAGGCCCAAGTCTCAGGAGGAAGGTGTTATCAGTATCAAGTCCCTGAGGGTGAGATCCAGCAGACTGTCAGACTTTCCTGTGAGGCCTCTAGACTCTGTGCTTTCGTATCCTGCCCAGCAAGTGGCACTTGTCAGCTCACAGCTCCCCACTGGCATAAAGAGGTGTGGTGCCTTTAATGCTCAGTGGCCCCTGTCCTGGTCAGGGGCCAAGGGTGTCAAAAGCCAAGCTTAAGCTGTTTTGTTTTTTTTTTTTTTGCCCCCCACCCCTACCCCGGCCCCAGGGTCTGAATTCTCTGAAGGAAGGCTGCCACATGACCTGGGCCCTGCTCCCCTCTTTTCTTAGGGAAGATAAGCCCTTTAGGGAATTGTCTCCTATATTTGAGTTTTCCCTTTGACTCTCTGACTATCTTAATTCCACCTTGCCTGGGTCAGTGCTGACAACTGAAAATGCCTGAGGCTTTCTCTGATGAGCTACTTACAAGGAGAAAAATAAAAAAGGGAAAAAAGCAAGAGTCTCAGAGCCAGTCCCCAGCCCTTCAGTTTATGAGGCAAGAACTGGACAAGAACCTGAGTTGGTACTCAGTTCTGTGTGCCCCTTTTCTTGGGACACAGCTCTTTTCCAGTATTCTTATCTCAGCAGACTCCAAAAGCCTCTGTTTTTATTCATTTATGTATTTTTTTTTCTGTCAGCCCTGCCTCCTCTCTGCCAGGATAAACTTCCAGGTTCCTTTCTTGCTTGTTCTGGGTCTATCTGTGCTTGTAGCATATATTCAGTAGTCTAAATTTGTTAATTAATACCACAATTGGAACTTGATTGAGCTACATTCCCTTGCTCCTGGCAGGGACTGCTTCTTTCTCCCACAGTGAAGTTTAGCAACTCAGCCTGCTGGGCTGGTGGGGGAGGGGCACCAGCTCTGCAGTTTGGAGAACTTACAGTTCTATGCTGCGATCTCAGCTGTTCCACCCACTCTTACTGGTGTACGATGTTGTCCGGTCACAGATGTACCCCCATCAGTTGTTGCAGACTATTTTCTAGTTGTTCCTGGCTATTTACTAGTTGCTCTAGTGGACTAACTAAATTCCACACCTCCCTCTGCCACCATCTTCCCCTGCGTCCTCCTTCTCTGAAGTTCTGAACCCCTCAAAGTCATCCGGGAGGGTTGGAGTCAACTTTTCCCAAACTCCTGTTGTTGTTGACATTTTGACCTCCTCCCATGAGTCATGAATGCTCTTCATGGCATCTAGAATGGTGAATCCTTTCCAGAAGGTTTTCAATTTACTCTGCCCAGATCCACCATAGGAATCACTATCTGTAACAGACATAGACTTGCAAAATGTGTTTCTTAAATAATAAGACTTGAAAGTCAAATGACTCCTTGATCCATGAGCTGCAGAATGGATGTTGGGTTAGCAGGCATGAAAACAACAAGCGTGACTCACTTTATGGCGATACTCGTTTTATCGCAGTGGTTCGGAAGCGAACCAGCAAAATCTCTGAGGTATGCCTGAATTATCTTTAAAGAAAGAGTGAGAAACTGCTAATTTGATAGGTCAAAAATGGTATCTCATTGTTATTTGGTGGCTGTGATTTCACTGTTCTTGCTACTTTCTTGATTCATGTGACTTTTGGAAATAGATCACTCCTGGAGAATTCAGTGTTATCCAGAAGAGATTTAAGTAGATTTTAAAAGGTGCTTGGGAATAGGTTGTAGCAGTAACTTCACACGGCAGTAGACTGCCTGTCAGTGTCCTGCCTGAATGAATGCATGGGGATGTTCGAGGGAGACTTGGGACACACCTCACTGTTCTTTCTTGCCCTCCCTGTGACCTGTTGGCCATGGAGCAAGATGAAGTGCTACAGGCACTTATGTCCGGACATTTTTATGATTTGATTTGTTGAAGCAATCTTCATATGACTTTTGCCTCTATATATCCCACAGAAAGGAGCTAAGGCAGGTTTACCTGCATTCTACACACAAGAACCCTGGGGCCCAGAAGGGGTGATTTATCCTTTTTTCTCACGATTAAGGGAGCAACACCCTGGGTCTTCAGTTTCCAGTTTTCTGGATTTTTCACTTTATTAGGATTCTTTTCACTGGAAAATCTTCATAACAACACAGCACCTAAATATTTACAGACTGCCTTTATTTTTGTTACTCCTCCCACCCTTTAGCCCTCACTTGAGGTAGACTTTGTCAAGCCTATTTTGCAGATGAGAAATTGAGGTTAAGTGATTTTCCCAGAGAGGTTACGTACTTTCCCTGAGTCACACAGCTGGCCAGGACCAGGGCACAGGGCTGCTTTCTGCTGCACCGTTGGTTTTCACAGTGTTCTGAGGAAACTTGGATGCTTCGGGGGCAACCTTGTGGACAGAGGGAAGCTAAGCAGAAGGCATTCCACTCTCCCTCCCTCTCTTCCCCTCGCCCTGCTTCAGAACAGTGCCACTTTTATACATTTCGTATATTTGACATTCCATATAAAACTTGTTCTGAGAAGAGGATCTGCTGCTAAGCACAGCACTGTGCTGTCGCTTTCTCCCTTGGTTAGCCCTGCACATAGTCCAGCTGGGAGGTGACACAGTTGAGGTCTGTCCTTAGCCTAGGACAGAGAGTGCTCAGGCCACCGCCTTCTCCTCCCAGCTGGTGGTGCTGCCCTACCAGATGCTGCTGCACGCGGCCACCCGCAGGGCCGCGGGGATCCGGCTGCAGGGCCAGGTGGTGATCATTGATGAGGCACACAACCTGATCGACACCATCACAGGCATCCACAGTGCTGAGGTCAGCGGCTCCCAGGTGGGTCAGCCTCTCCCCACCCAGGCCATGCCTGCCATGGTGAAAGGGATAGAGGGGGTTCTCCTAGCTGCTGAGACCTGGAATTCCTCCAGAGATGGGGTTTGGTAGAAGGTGCTGAGTCAAAGCTGAGGACTTGTCAGGGATCAATTGTGACTTTCCAGCAGCTCTTAGACCTGTTGGGACCCCGCTCAGGCAAGGGGCTCACTTCCTTGCTCTTCACCTGCCCATACCAGCTGAGTCCCTCCAGCTAGGGATGCTCCTCCCCAGTTCTCCAGAACCCAGGTTAATGGGATAAAGGGGCAAGGGTCCTGGGTGGGGTTCTTATGATTTGCATCGTTTTGAGGGGATTTAATCGAGGAATGCCTAAGATTTCTGAAAGCTGTTTATGCATTTGTTGTTATACACCAGGCAGCAGACTGGGTCTCTCTGGTCTTCACACTAACTCTCCCCCAGGGGCAGTTTATTTTACATTGAGAACTTGAGATGCAGAAAGGTTTAAACATTTTGCCTAAGATCACACACTGTTAAGTGTGGAGCCAGGATTTGACTACAGGTTTCTCACCCCAAAGCCACCTCCACTCCACCCCACCACCTCCACTGACCAGTGGAGGGGTTGACCTTAGGTCAGGAGGTAATGGTCACCTTGAACCATCCGCTCAGACTACACATCTCTTCCCAACCCAGTAAAAACTAGCAGGTAAAAAATTACCTGAGAGTCAGTGTCGTGCCTTTTTTCCTGACCCACAGTGGATGTTTCAGCAGAACCTACTTTCCTTCTCCTTGCCCTCTGCTCCCCGCTGCCTAGGGGCCTTTAAAGCCCCACCTTTGGTCTGCACCCAGCCCCCCTCCCCCTCCCTGCTTGCCACCTGTGGGTCCTGGGCTGGCAGTTCCCAGGTGTAGCTTAAGGTTTCCCTGGCACCACCCTAGGCCACTTGCCCAGAGCCTGGTCCACCTTCCTGTCTGTTCTGTGTCCTCTCCCCAGCTCTGCCAGGCCCATTCCCAGCTGCTTCAGTACATGGAACAATACAGGTGAGACACCACCTCCAGAGGCGGAGGGAAAATGCCGCTCCCTGCCCCAGGGCCCCTTGTCTGAGCCCCTCAGGAAGCACATGGGTGGGGTCTCTGGCCCTGGCTCTGAGCAGGGTGGGTCAAGGTGCTGTTTATCTTCTAGCTAATGACAGTGTGCCTCCCATGTGGGCCTCGGGCACTTTGAACGGAACAGCTGGGTGTGCAGGCCTTGGCTCAGGGCTGGCCTTTCATAGGGGAGTGTGTGTTGCCCCTGGCTCAGTTTGAAAGGAGCCAGACAGAAAAGCCTCAGCTTGGGGTGGCTGGAGGGGAAGTGGCTGCTGGAGTCTGACTACTTGATGCCTGTCGGTTTTTCTGTAGGACGCGTTTGAAGGCCAAGAACCTGATGTACATCAAGCAGATCCTGTACCTGTTGGAGCAGTTTGTGTCTGTGCTGGGTGGTAAGAGAGGACCTCCGGCCCAGACCCCTTGGGTGCTGGTCAGCACACCCAGAGCTGCTGTCCTTGAGAATGGTCTGGGCCATTAGAAAATCCTTGTTCTTTATGGCTTAGCTGAGTTGTCTGACCCCAGACCTTTATTTAGAATCCTAGTTTATCTGCCCCTATTCTAGTCCTTTTTTGCTCTATTATGCCAAAGGTGGCAAGGGTGATATTTGATACTATAATGTAAATGTATTTTATATAATAGAGTTCTTTGGGGTTTTCAGACCACTTTCACACTCGGCTTCCTTTGTTCCCATGAGGAAGCCAGCACAAGCATTTTAAACCTCACTCTATAGACAGGTGAGCTAAAGCCTCTGTGCCCTGCCCATGGTTCTGAGCTACTAAGTGGGCCTGGAAGCTTCTGGCTCCAGAGCCCATGCTTTTTGCATTATTCTATGCCACATGCCCTTTCCTGAAGAACAGCTGAATCCTTTATTATGTGGCAGTCCTTTTGAAAGTTTTTATGGAGGCTGAAGTTCCAGAAAGCCGGTTGGGGGAATATTTCTGGAGGGGCTTTTGCTCCTTGTTTCCATCTCCACTTTTGCTGCCGACCCACCCTGCAGCCCAGGGCATCTCTCTGTGCTCTCACGACCCTGCAAAAAGTGGGGCTGTCACTCTGTCTCTGCTTCCTCAGAGGAGACATGAAAAGGGAATTGCGAGGCTTCGGGCTCCATGTGCAAACATGCAGGTCAGACTCCTGAGGCTCCTGGGCACCTGCTCTCCTCACAGTGGGTTCTATAAATGCAAAAAACAATGTTCAAGTTCAAATGCTCTTCTTACTTGATAGATACAGCATAGAGTGAGAAGACAGGGAAAAAGGAGGGTTGGTTTGTTGTTGGTGGGGAGCTGGAGGGCCACCATCCTTACATATTGGAAATTCTTTTTTAGGGAACATTAAGCAAAATCCCAATACACAGAGCCTCCCGCAGACAGGTAAGAGGGTTACTCTGAGCAGGGTTGGGCTTACTGCCTCTGTGACCTGAAAGCCATGGTCTTCAGAGTGAGGGTTCCAAAGCCCCTTATTTGGTTTCCCCTCAGGGACAGAGCTGAAGACAATCAACGACTTCCTTTTCCAGTGTCAGATTGACAACATCAACCTGTTCAAGGTAGAAATGGTAGAGGTCTTTGCCTTTTCATATTGGCATGTGGCATTTCCTGATTGCTATTGGCACCTCTAGGCAGAGCACTGTTATGAAGGTAAAGGAATAAAAAACAAAGCCCTTCTGTCCTCAAGCAAATTAAGGTCTGAGGATCTAAAACTTATAACATATGTAATGACCCCTTAAACAGCAACACATCAGCAAGTAAAAAAGAATCTTCACTCTCACTGTGAAAGGATCAAAGAGTCATAGGGATTGGTGAGGAAAGGTGCCTTGCTTTGTACCTAAAAGCATTGTAAAAAGGCTCCTGGGTCTTCACGTCTTACTCTGTCTTTCCTCCAGCATTCTCTGTCCCTGGGCTTTTTCACTGAAGCAGGATGTTAATTTTGTGGGTGAGAACATGGCAAGGGCCTCTCTGCTTGGCCTTCTCTCGTCTGCCCACTCTGTCTAGCCTGGGGTTTTTTTGAAGCCTCCCACCATTGCTTCCTCCAGTCCTACCTGCTCAGACTGGGCCCAGCCATTGTCCCTTGCCTGAGAGCCTGGGAGCATCTATGTTCCTAACAATCCCTGCCTCCATAGACTTGAGTGCCTGTTCTGACCTCCAAGGCGAGACAAACTGTTTGACATTTGAAAGTGAAGGAAACAGAGGCTCAGAGAGGTTATCTCAGGGAAATGCATAGGCAGCATCACACATGACAGACACGTGGTGACAGGTGGGGCCAGTGCGTGGACCCGGCCACACTGAACTCTGGGGCCTGCATCTCTCCATGCTGCCTCTCCTCTTGACTTCAGCCAGCTTTCCCCTGACTTACCCATTTGGGTCAGTGTCGCTGCCGCCACCTATCACACTGACCAGTAATTCCAGTCATCTTTGATTCTTTTCGCCTCCTTGTGTCCCACCTCCGCGAAGTTGGCAGGCTCTGAGGTTCTGCCTCTGACACAGCTCTTGAATGTGTCCTGCCTCTTCATCCCTCAGCCACTGCTTCAGGGCAGGCTCTTTTGCCTTCTTTCTGGTCTCCTTGATTTCATTCTCTCCCCTTCTAAAGTATTTTACTGATACTTTCTAGTGAATCTGATACAGAGGCTGTCACTCTTCTCAGAAATCTTAAAGGCTCACGGCTGAAATCCTAAGCTAAGATCTGGCTCCAAACTGCCTATGTTGTACACGCCAACTAAACTGTACGCCATGTTTTCCCTGGAAAAGCTTCACGCTTTCCTCCTTTATGTTTTTCCTTTTGTCTTTTCTTTTTTAAAAACTAGTTCTTAATCCTCCAAGGCCCAGCTTAGATGCCATCACCATGAGGGAAAGCAGAGGGGATGTAACTTTCACTGAGTGCCTTTAGAGAGCCTTTGGACCTGCAGAGACATATTCTTGTGTCACGCATGTCCGTGTCTGGGAGGTGTGGTGGAGTCTTGCCCTCTAGTGGGAGAGCACTGTATGGTGTGGTGGGCAGTGGAAGAGGAGTGGCCTCAAAGGAGATTGAAATGGTTGGCCAAAATGTGGTTTTGGGCTCCTCAGGAGATGCGGTGAGTATGTGCTCTGGGGTGTTGAAAGGTGGTTACGTTTTTTTTTAATTTACAGTACAGCTTGATTGATTTTTGCCTGTCTCCAGCTGGGTTTGGTTTTGCAGGTGCAGCGGTACTGTGAAAAGAGCATGGTCAGCAGAAAGGTACATGTCGCCTTCCTTGTGGGCCCAGGGGTAACCAGCAGCACCCCATCTTGCTGCCTTCACAGTGCCTTTCTTTCTCCCCTTTGGAAACCCTGGATCACCTCCGTTTCCACTCTGCAGAGTGTGGAGCAGTGTCGCTGGGGGTGGGAAGGGGGTGCCACGTGCCTGGGGGGTGGGGGCAGTGGCAGAGGGCAGGCTATCAGGGGCCTGGTGAAGCCTCTGGTCCAGCCCAGTCTCCTTGCTGCTCTCACTCCTCTCCACTGCTCTTTCTCACCCCCACCCTAGCTCTTTGGCTTCACAGAACGATACGGAGCAGTCCTCCTTCCCTCCAGGGAGCAGCCCAGGCTGGCTGGGTTCCAGCACTTCTTGCAGAGCCTGCAGCCCGGGGCGACTGAGGGTGAGTCGGGAGGATGGGAAGAAATGGGCTGCAGGCCCTGGGCAAGAGTGCTCGTTCCTCACACGTGGACCCATCTCTGGAGAAGGACTTTACCCTGACTTTAGGGAAGTTCTCCCCCTCTTTGATCCATTCCTTCTCTGTAGCAGCGCCTCCAGCCCCTGCAGAGGAGGGTGAGGCCAGGGCACCGCGGCCTGCTTCTCCGCTGATGCACATTGAAGGCTTCCTGGCAGCTCTCACAACTGCTAACCAGGATGGCAGGGTCATCCTGAGCCGCCAAGGTAATAGGTGCTTGCCCAGCCAGGCTCAATTCCCAAGAGCCATGCATTAAAAGATTTGTTATTTCTGCCCTGGCATCTTGGTGGGTTAGGAGATGGCACTGGTGACTGGCCTCCCAGGACTGGGGGCGGGTGCTGGGGTTGGTGGGTAGGGATGGCAGAGGCTTGGGATGGCGGGTCCTCTCAGGAAGCTGAGTGACCTGGCAGATAAATTTATGGGCTCTACAGTTAGGTGGGCTTTAGTTTGAGTTTTGATTTCATCACTTACCAGCTATGTGACTTCAGCCATTGTTTTTTTACCACTCTGAACCTCTTATTTCCTCATGTGATAATGGAGATAACACTGTCTACCTCAGAGGGTTGTCCTGGAGGTTAAACGGGATTTGAATTACAGAGAAAGTGTTCTCTCCTTTGCCTCCTACGTGGACTCAACTGGAAATGCTCTTTGCTCTAGACTGATAGAAGTATTTTCCCCTTCCCCATGTAGCTTTTATCTCTGTCCTTTTTTCAGGCACCCTCAGTCAGAGCAGCCTCAAATTCTTGCTCCTGAATCCAGCTGTGCACTTTGCCCAGGTGGTGACGGAGTGCCGGGCCGTGGTCATAGCAGGGGGCACCATGCAGCCGGTAAGGACACCAGGCCCAGCCTCTGGTACCCCATGTCGGGGTGGGAGAGGACAGAGAAGGAGGCACTGTTTGGCCTCTGCCCTGGCTCCAGGGCCCCAACCCAGGAAGGTGTGGCTGGAGCAGGCCAGTGGCACCACCAGGCGGCACTGCTGTTCCATCCCTGGGCCTTTCGGGGTGGGGGGGTGGGGGGGCAGCATCCACTGCCGTTGGTTTTGTTCTCACCAAGAAAGCCATCCTGTAGTTTCCAGCTCTCATTCGGGTGCCTCAATGCCATTCCCTTCCTACACCCACAGTAGGAGTGTCAACCTTCTCTTTTATAAATTTAAGTTTTACTATATACATTTCTTAGAAAATATTCATTGTGGAAAGCAGAAGCAAGCAAAAACAGGAGAAAAAAAAAGCCTGTAATTCCTTAGCCAAGGATTAATTTTGGTGTTTATCTGTATAATTTTTTCCATATATACATACATAATTGGAAAACAAAACAAAAATGGTATTTCTACATGCCATTGTTATAACTTGCTCTCTTCATTCAGCAACAAAATGTCATAAATGTTTTTCCTTGTCAGCAAGTATTTATTACCCCACACTCTGGCTGCACTGAATTCTGTTACATGGGATATATTTTATGTACCCATTCCTCTTTTGTTAGATATTTAAGCTGCTTCCAGTTTTTCTCTTTTAAACAATACTGTGATAGATATAACCACATTTCTGCGTAGTGATTATTTCCTTAGGATACATCGTAGAAAAGGACTTATGGGGTGAAAGCCTCTTCAAAATTCTAAAGGAGAGGTTCCCAACTTCAGCTGCATGTTAGAATCACCCCTGTAGCTTGCTCACTTTCTTTCTTTGTGTGTGTGTGTGTGTATGTGTATGTGTGTATTTGGACTTGTGGATTTTTATTCATTCGAGGTGTCAAAATCATTTATACTCATTATTGTTTGATGCTCAAATTGTCAGGTGGCCAGTGGGAACCTTCATGCTGCTTCTGGCCCTCTGGTCATAATGATTTCTTGCTTTCTGACGCAACAGAATGTCCCAGGCTCATTTTATACTTTCCTTGCCCTAGATCTCGAATCATTCATTTCTTCAAGGAGCCCTAGTTCCTTTTAGTGGGGAATGATATTTAGAAACCAAAATCTGGGTGCCTTTAAGAGGCTCTTGTGGCTCCTTGATTACTATTGTTTATAGGCCATTTCGATAGACCTAGGGAATATCTTCAGAAATGAGTTCATAGTGATACTCCTAATTAAAAATCAAAGAAACGATTAATTTGACTTTATATTTCTTTTAAAGCTGAACATTTTGATTTTTTTGCTCCTAAAATACCCTTAAAATAATTTCAAAATTATAATACCAGTATTACTTCTAACAGTAAAACTACTGATTACAGTTTCATTTCTTTGCATTTGTTTTTGCTCTTAGACTATATCCCACTAAGGATGTAAAGCCAATCAGGCTGATCTCTGTGCTTATGTTACTAATTTGATAGAAGGCTAGACTCTTTTGTTTTAGCTTGTTTTCAGTTTTAGACGTTTGCCATTTTCCTTTTTTACTTTCTTAAATATGTAAACATTTGTGTGGTCTAGCTGTCAAAACTATGTAAAAAGATATATTCAAAGAAGTCTCACTTTCCATCCTCATCCCCTCCAGCCTATTCCGACGCCCCCAGGTAATCATTTTTGTTCTAGTGGTCTGTCTGTCCTCCCAGTGTTGTGTTTTGTTTTTTGCAAAAATAAGCAAATAATGTATTCTTTTTCTTTTTTACTTTCCTTTTTACATCAGGAGCAGCATAATCTGCTCCACCTATGTAGGGATGTTCTGTGTTCCTTTTGCTGGCTGCACAGTCCTCCGTTGGGTGGAGGTGGCTTGGCTCATTCAGCCAGTCCCCTCTTGCTGGGCAGTCTTGCTCTTACTAAAAGCTCCATAACAGATATCCTGTGCGTGTGTTATTTGGTATTTGTGGAGCTAGATCTTCAGGGTAGACTCCTAGAAATGGGATTGCTGAGTCAAAAGGTAAAAGTGTATCTGACTTTGTTAAGTATTGTCAAATTCCCCTCTCTAGGAGTTGTACTGTCTCCCACCAGCAGTGTATGAGAAACCTGTTTCTCCACAGAGTGGCCATGCTTTGGGATTTTTGCCAATCTGATGGGTGAAAAACCTGGAACTCTTTTAAAATGCATGTGCCCTCCCCCTAGAGATTTTTATTCAGTAGTCTGGGCTGGGGCCTGGCCATGTGTATTTTTTTAAGTCCCAGTGAAGATTCTGATGTATAGCCAGCATTGAGAACAGCTGTGTCAGGGTTTTGGGACCATCTTACTGAGTTTCCCTTGGCCATTCCCCTAACAGCCCAGCTACCAGCAAAAAAAATTTTTTTTTTTTTTTTTTGCTGATTTGTTAACAGCCTTTTCTCTTACCTCCCTTTTTCTGTCTGTATTTATTCTTGCCTCCTGGGCCAGACTTCCCTCCTTCCCAATTGATCCGTTCTTCTCCTCCCTGTCAGGATCCCCGTCTGCTCAGCTCTCAGGTCCCTTTCTCTGGACCTCTGTGATTCTTCTGGGAATCACACAGCCTTGACGTTGTGGTCTGCAGGTGTCAGACTTTCGGGAACAGCTGCTGGCATGTGCTGGGGTTGGAGCCGAGCGTGTGTTGGAGTTTTCCTGTGGTGAGTATCCATGTCCAGGGTGGAATGAGCAGAGGGTCCCTACCACGGGCCAGAAATCTCGCTGCCTTTTTGTTTTAGTTGAACCAACTTATCAGGCTGAGGGGCTGAGGAAACCATGGCACGGGAGCTTCCTCCTCTGCTTGCTTTCTCATAAGCTCATTCACCTGTGCTCTCCTGCTTCCTGCCCCTCTGTCTACACGGGAGAGGTTTGAGTGTTGCCCAGTTTCCTTGTGGAAACGAGGAGGGTGCGTGATATAAATTGTTTTTCCTAGTCTAGAAGACAGGGGTAAAGGGTGGTTTTTCTAGACTCCAGTTTTCAGCTCCTCACTGGCTTTCCCCAGGTCATGTGATCCCTCCAGACAACATCCTGCCGCTCATCATCTGCAGTGGGCCCTCCAACCAGCAGCTGGAATTCACATACCAGAAGAGGGAGCTGCCATCCATGGTTGGTACCAGCCAGCTGGCCTCCATGCAGGCCAGGTTTGGGAAGGAGACTCCTGGGGTGGGGGCAGGAGGCACTCGGGCCAATCCTGAGTGTTCAGGCACAGAGGAAACTGGAAATGGAGTCTTCCATCTCGGAGCCAGCGCAGGATGAATAGTTTATCTAGATGTTCAAGAGGGCCTGTTCTTCACCCACTTCACTCTAGGCTGCTAAATAAGTTTTCTTCAAAACGCCAGGTATCCCTTAGGATGAGACACATAAGAAAGCTGCTAAGTCCCTTGGTTCTCTTGCCTTTTGGTGAGGTCAGCCCCAGCCTCGGGTGGGGCATGAATTGGGGGGCATCCCTAGTGGCAGCCTGGGGTTTTTAGGGCCTGCCTTGTCACTAATGGTGCTTACTCTCCTGGTGTCCCTTGGGGCATTGGGAGTTGGAGACAAGGAGGCCTGAGTGGCAGGCCAATAATGCAATATAAGTTTTGTCCTTGGTCCAGCACTGTGATGTCGGTTGTAGAGTTGTCAGTCACCAGAAGCAGCATTTGGCTGTATGTGGTAGGGAGAGCAGCATGCTCCAGTCTGTGACTCCCACTCGGGAGCCACCCTCCCTGGCTGTAGTTAACCTATGGGTTTCTGTCTTGGTTTTGAGCCCCAAGGTTAGGAAGCCTGTTCTGGGGGTGGCTTCAGGGAGGGACTTCTCGTCTTCCTTTCCTAGATGGATGAAGCAGGTCGCATTCTCTGTAACCTGTGCAATGTGGTTCCCGGAGGAGTGGTCTGCTTCTTCCCCTCCTATGAGTACCAGCGCCAAGTCCATGCCCACTGGGAGAAGAGTGGCCTGCTGGCCCGCCTGGCCATCAAGAAAAAGGTGAGTGGCCCTTCAGCTGGACCTCTCGTGAGGACTGTGGCCCCGGAATCCCTAGTGGATTTCTTGTGCACCGCAAATCAGTGTGCTTAGGCCTTGTATGCAGGGACCTCTCCTTGTTCCTCACCCCACTTTCCAATCCCTGAGTAGTGACCCAAAGGGTTCCTCTTGACTCTCCAGTTCCCATTCTAGAAAACCCAAGGCCTTGGGAAGACCTAACACCTAGGAATCCCCAAATCCTTTCCTAGCAGGTGTTATCTATCTCCAGATATTTCAAGAACCTAAGAGAGCAAACCAGGTGGAGCAGGTGCTGATGGAATATTCCAGGTGTATTAAGGTAAGAGGTGGAACTCTGAGGCCTCAGTCCAGAGAACACGTAGGGCTGGCAGTTAGCAGTATGTTGAGTGGCATCCAAGCTTGAGCTCAGCAGCTCTGGGGCTGGGTGTCTCCCACAGTGCTGTGGCCAGGCAGGACACACGATGACAGGGGCCCTGCTCCTCTCTGTGGTTGGCGGGAAGATGAGTGAGGGAATCAACTTCTCTGACGACCTAGGCCGGTAAGTTCTGGTCCTCTCACCTCCTGGAACTGGCATTCCTCATTCCCAGCAGCTGGGCCCTGCCTGCAACCTGGTGCCACTGTCCAAGTCTCCACCCCAGCTGCCTGCCCAGCATCAGTCAGCTGAGTGGGGGAAATGTTACAGTGACTGATGTGGCTCTTTGAGACCAGGTGGAAAATGAAATCGGTCATACCTATATCAAGACTCAAATCTTTGGCCTGGACTGGACCCTTTAGCCAAAAAACCCTTTCAGGTGGCAGGTGCAGGGTGGGGAGGCAGAGCTACTGAGCACAGCCTGAGCAGGAAGAAGGTAGGGGCAGGAGGACCCACTGCTCACATGCACCTCTGCCCTAGGTGTGTGGTCATGGTGGGCATGCCCTACCCCAACATGAAGTCTCCAGAGCTGCAAGAGAAGATGGCCTACCTGGACCAGAGTCTTGTGAGTGCCTCCAGTGTTCCTGAGGACAAGAGGAAGACCAGGGGTGGAGGAGAAGGGTTCTGTCCCTCCCAGGGCCAAGGTGTCAAGGTCTCACAGCTGTGCTATCCCCTAGTTTCCTTCTGGGCTTTTGCTTTGGAACCTGGTAGTGCCCTTTTTCTCAGGGAGAACTAGAACACTAGGTGGGAGACAAGAAACTATTCTGATGGATGTCTGCTTTATCCTACACAGCCCAGAGCGCCAGGTCAGGTGCCCCCAGGCAAGGCTTTGGTGGAGAATCTATGTATGAAGGCCATCAACCAATCTATAGGTAAGCCTGAAGATGTCAGGATGGATGGAGAATGTGGTGAGGAGGGAGGGACTTCACATGTCATCACTCTGATCTGAAGGGGAGGTAGAGAGCCAGAAGTGGCTGAGAGGGCTTAACTTTTAAGCCCACCCTTTTCCCATCCAGGCAGGGCCATCAGGCACCAGAAGGACTTTGCAAGCATTGTGCTCCTAGACCAGCGCTACACCCGCACCCCCATTCTGGCCAAGCTGCCGGCCTGGATCCGGGACCGTGTGGAGGTCAAAGCCGCATTTGGCCCTGCCTTTGCTGCTTTGCGCAAGGTCAGTCTTGGCTCCCCCTGCCCCAAGAGCCTCCCCTGCCCCCCGAGGTGTAGATTCTCACTATCGTCTGTCTCCCTAGTTTCATCGGGAGAAGTCTGGCCCCTTCTGACAGACAGCTGGCCACACCACTGCCCATGTTCCAGGCTCTCCCTTCACCCTCCCAACTGAATGTTGTTTGTCTTGGGCCGCCTCTGCATGGATCCTGCCCAAGAAGGTGTAAGAAGCCCAGGTGAACCATGTTGGTTCCCTCCTGGAATCAGGGCTGCCAGGATCCAGGCAGAGGTGGAAAAGGCAACAGGAAGAAAGTCACGTTTACCCTGAAGAAACAGTGGGTATGGGCCCACTTCAGCCTGTGCAGTTCCCTGCCCCACCCATCCCACCCGGCCTCCTCAGGCTTCCTGCCTGGCCTTTAGGAGGGGGGAGAAGCTGGAGCACCTTCATCCTGGCCCACCTGCCTCTACTCTTCCTGTTCTAGACCTTTCACCCTCTCTTCATCTAATCCAAGAACATCTCTCCATTTCTATCCCCCTGGGGTCCGTGGGGCTCGTCCTGCCCTCCTGCTCTGTAAGTCATCAAGCCCTGCCCCCACAGCCCTCCCTAGGGATTTTACCTCCATGGCTGGGTGCCAGTTCCTCCTTGAAGTCAATGGCACCCTCGTTTCTCTCAGCCACTTGAGCAAATTCCAAGACACCTCCTATCCTGACATCAGCAATTATACCAAGGGCCATTAGGCTTTCGGCAAGACTATTTTTAGAGACCCAGTGTCTATCACTTGAGATTATTTTCTTCTGTGAAACTATCCCTCTCAAGCTGTAACAGCTGCCCTTGTTAACCTGCCCCTCTTCTTTCCATGACCCGAGATACCTGTCAACTTGGCCATTGCCTGGAGGCCAGCCACTGGCTTGGAGGGGATACTTGCATTTTGCACAACTATAGTTCCTTTATTAAAAGCACACTGTTGGTTTGTACTTAGACCTGTGTCACACTTTGTTGATTGACAGTACTTCTACAGCTGTAGGTCTCTTTAGGGAAGAGAAGAGCACTCTGGTGAAGGGAGCAGGAATGCAAGCAGATCACAGGAAATATCAACAGCATCCCCAGCTCTGAGATGGGCTGAGGAAGCCGAGCCACATCCCAGCCACAGCCTCCGTGGTTTCTGAAGGTCCAGGCACAGAGCTGACAGTCCTCCACAGGGCAGCAGGGGCTGGGAGGACAGGCACGAGCCCAGCCTGGCTGTTTCCAGTTCAGCGCAGTAGCTGCAGACTGGATTTGGGGGGAAGAAGGAGTAGCTGAGACCCCTAAGATTCCCAGTCGTCCTCATCCTCTCCCGGGGGCTGCTGAGGGGGAGGCAGAGGCGGGATGGAGTCTGACATTCGGGCAAAGGCACCTCCTGGCCCCTCACTGGCCCCTGCACTGGGCCCCTTTCCTGAGATGCCTGGGAGGGAAGGACCAAGAGTGAGGAAGGTCAGTCCAGGGGCACCAGTTCACCCAGCCCCTGGTGACTTAAACAGAAAGCAAAACGTAGAGACCCCCCTGCGCTGCCGCCTCCTACCTTTGCGCCTCATTGCCAGCTTGTTAAAGAGATCAGACATCAGGTCCCCGCCCTGGCTGGTAGCTCTCACTGCAACAGAGAAGCCAGGGGAAGGGAGGCTGGGGACAGCTTGCAGTGTGCCCTCGGTGTCACATCTGCCTGCTTCTCGCTCACTACTCCCACCCGTCCTCTCCAAAGCCACCATGTTTACCACCAGCCCTCAGAGCTTCAGTCTATCAGTGGCTCCAGCACTAAGGCCCTAATAAGAAAATGGGAAACCACTTGAGTAGCAAATTCTCACAGCCACCCTGTGAGACTAAAGGGCAACCTCACTGCATGGCCCAGAGAGGCTGACTGATTTGCCTGGGGTCACAGGGCAAGTCAGAAGCACAGAAGGAACTCAAACTCAGGACTGCTGTTTTCCAGACACTGTTGCTTTATGCCCAGGTAAGTATTTATGCCAGCATTTGGGGCAGCATACAGACTTAATTGATAGTCTCACTTCTGTAAGCCTCTGGAGGCTGAGTTAACCCTCCAGATTGTGTCTCTAAAAATAACCTCATGTCCCTGACCATCTCCTGGGACAACTCACAGAGTCTGAGAAAATTCTCTTCTGTCTTGGTCTGAGCCAAGTGAGGCTCTAGCCACTCCCAACTTAGGAAGCTCCACAAAGCACCCTCCCAAAACAGGAAGGAACCTGTGGCCCAGGCAGGAAGGATGCAGACATTAGGTAAGGGGGAAGCCACTGGGGCCTCCAGCAGGTGCCCTGGGGAGAGCATGGGGCAGGTTAGCTGGCCTTGGAAGGCAGGGACAGATGGACTCAAGAGGTGGTTACAAGAGAAGGAGGCCTGTTTGCAAGGAGCCCTCTCACTAGAGTGGGCCCAGGGTGCCCTCACCTTGTCCTTGCTCCTTCTGCTTCTTCTTCTCCAGTTTGCGCTCCTTGACACTGCGGAGCTTGGCCTTGCCGATGCCGCCAGCCTGGCGGATGGACTCGAGCAATGTGGCCCGGCCACTGGAAGGGTCAACCACTTCCTTGGGGGCTCCCTGTACTGAGGGGGAGACAGGGTAATGCATGGGTGAAAGGCTGCTCAGCAGGGCTGGGCTATACCAGTCTTGCCGATCCTTCTGGGGATGAAGCTTTTTGAGTCCAGAGGCTTCACCTTACAAACCTGGCTTCTGGGGAAGGGATCTTCAGAGAGGAAGTTGGTGATGCCTAGCCAAAGGCCCGAGCCAGAAGTGAGACTACAAGGCCTGGATTCTGCCCCCTTCATCCACCTGGGCGCAGGAATTCCCTGGTCCTGCTCTCCAACCCCCACCTGTTTAGATGCCCCCTGTAAAGCTGGGCCTGTGAACTGTGGCTGTGCTGATACTGTCTGAAGGGACCCCTAATCCAACAAGGGATCTTGGCTGCTGGAAATAGATGGGGAGATACAGTATTAAAACTGAAATGTTGTAATTTCAGGGACACGAATATTTTCAATATATATTTTAGTAGTAGAGCCCTTTTATTCCACTGGCTTGAGTGGGAATGGGGAACTCAGTCCTACTTATCCAGCCTCCTTTTACTTGAAGGTACATTACAGACACAGTTTGAAAACCACTATTTTGTAAACCCAACAGAATGATATATTTGAAACTAGACCTATTCTAAAAATCAAGGATTTATGACCACTTCCTTCAGGGGATCTTGAAATTAAGACAGCTGGTCCAGGGTCCCCTCAAAGAGCCCAAATCCACCCCCCCCCACCTCCTCCCAGCAGATGCTGCTCCTACCTGCAGGGGACAGGCCGCTGCTGCCGTCATCCGCCCCAGCACTGTGGTCTGGAGGGACTGTGGTCTGGGGTGGGGGTGGAGGTGGAGGGGCACTGACCAGCACTGTGGGGGGAGGGGGAGGCGGGGGTGGTGGGGGTGCTGTTGGCGCCCCATCTTCTAGGTCTGAAACAGAAGTGAGAAGGTGTGAGGTGCCTCGGGGAGAAGAGGGCAGAGCAGGGAGCTCCCCAGCCCAACTCTCATTCCTACAGCTAGCTTTCAGCTCACCTGGCTTGAAAGGCTCAGCTACCTCTGTGGGGAAGGTAGGCAGTTCCGGAATGGTGCCAGGGGCAGAAGGGGCGATGCCGGGGCCCAGATCAGCACTGTACATGAGATCATCGGCGACACCAGGCAGGTCGGGCAGGTAGGATGGCACGTCGATCTCAGGCACCTGCCCCAGGTCTGGCACATAGAAGTAGTTCTCTGGAACCTATATGGTTAGGTGGGGGTAAGTGAGCAGTAATAAGGAGCTGCAAGGGGTAGAGGCGCTGCAGTTTGGCCTTGAGCCACCCCAGCGTGTGTGGGTAGGCAAAGGGGGCTCAACAGATCCCCTCCTCCCAAGAATAATCCTGGCAGACCCCACCTTCTCGTCCGTATGGCCAGTTCCTTACTGGCCCCACCCTGGCCTCACGGATGGCTACCTGCCGTTCCAGCTGCTCTCTCTTGCTGATGGACAAAGGCGCGTCAAAGAGCTTCTCCTCTGTCTCTGCCCCCAGCATCACATGGGTCTTTGTTACAGCACCGGCCAGGGGGTCCAGGAAGACGTACTTCTTGTACCTACATGGTGGAGAGAGGTCAGGCAATCCGTTATCTGCTCCAGGCCCACATTCCCGACCTCCCACTTCATCAGGGATCATGATTAGCTTGTATCGTGGGTTCCCAGGCCTTACAAGGCAAACCGAACCAGTCAGCTCCTGGCCCTAGAGCCTCTGAGAGGCTGCACCTGAGGCTGGTGCCCCTTGGAAGCCCCCGCTAAGCCAGGCCTGCCTCTCTCCCCTGCCACAACACATTCTGGTCCTACAGGTTCTCTGTGGTGTTGAAGAGCAGCAAGGAGCTGACAGAGTTGATGTTGCTGGGAAGACTGCCCAGCCCCTCCTCAGCCTCATCCTCGGGCTCCGGCTTAGTGTTCACACACACAGGGAAGTATTTCAGCTTCTCCTGCAGGGGGAGGGGAGGGGAGGGGAGGGGAGGGGAGGGGAGGGGACAGAAGGATGGTGCATTTCAGCCGAGGCCAAATCAACCTCCACCTAGCCCAGCCAGTATCCTCTTGGGGGACAGAGCCCTGTGGAAGGCCCTCAGTTCCTCCCCAACATCCAGGGCTGCCACTGCTCAGCCCCTCAAAGGAGGGTTAAGTGTGTGCATCCACAGACCTGCAGTGCCCGCTCATCCAGGACTCGGTGCTTGCTCTGGATCCTGTGCCGGGGTCGCCTCTGAAAGCCAGGGTCCTGGGCACCCGCGAAGATGGACCCATATTCCTTCAGGTGCTCCGGGGCTGGGTACTTGGCACTGGAGAACACCTGGGGACACGGGGAGGAATCTGAGTTCCACTTCCTCAGGGAACCCAAGAAGCTCTGGAGAGCCTGGAGTTGGGAGATGGGGGGAATCTGGGCAGGGGGAATGTTAGGGGCGGGGTGGGGGGAGGGACCTGGGCAAACTCAGAGACTTGGGGAAATGGTAGGGAACAGGATTTCTGGGACTATCCACCGCCAGGGGGACCTGGGGCCACACAGGCTACCTTAATGGCCTTCTTGCTGCCCTTGATCTTCTCAATCTTGGCCTGAGCCAAGGAGACCCTCTCTCCAATGGCCTGCAGCTGGCTCCGGCTCAGCTCCACTCGCTGAGAGATCCTGCCATGGAGAAGACCACAGGGGCTTGGGCTGACGGTGGGGCGGGGGTACAGGTAAAGCTGCTCCCCAGCCCCCTGCAGCCTCCTGCTTCTAAAGGCAGCCTGAGGAGCCAGGGGCTGGGCAAGGGCTCTCAGAAAGCAGTGTGACCTGCTTGTCAGCGCTGACCTTGGTATTGCCCAGGTCATCTCTACAAGACTGTCCATCCTGCAGGCTCTAGGAACTGACTGTATTACGCTCCTTGCAGCCCTGGGTTGGGTGGACAATCATGCTGGCTCCAAGTTGATGCCTGTACATGCCACTTAAAGGGACATGGTTCCTGTCCTCCAGAAGTTTACAGCCTCAAGCAGGGATGACCAGAAGGACAGAATCATAATTACCTACACATAAATATACATCCTGCTCTTTACAGTTTGCAAAGCATTTTCACACACTTCTCACGAGCTATCTGTGAAGTAGTAGAAGTGGCCTCTCTTTGCAAATGAGGAAACTAAAATTCCAAGAGGTTGAGTGACTGGTCTAAGTCACAACCAGCAAGGGGCAAGGCTGGACTAAAAGCATCACCTAAATTCAAATCTCAGACCTGTTCACGAGGAATTGTCCCTCCACATAACGAAGGACTCCTGTGATTAAATCCCAAGTCCTTACAGAATTTACGGGGCTCTTTGTGATCTGGTCACTCACTTGCTTCCACTCTCATCCCAGAACAGTGGGTGCCAGGGACACCAACCACCTTACTCTTCCCTGAACATGCCATATACATTCTTGTCTCATGGCCTTTGCATCAAATGGAATGCCACCCCGCAGGTATCCACATGGCCAGTTTCTTATTGGAGTTAATAGCCTTAGTGAAGCCTTCCCAACCACGGAGTCTAAAACCACACCCTGCAACTTCCCAACCCCTTTCCCTGCCTTACTTTGCTCCAAGCACCACTGGGCATCATTCATCTACTGCTTGTGTGCGCTTCCAGGTGGTAAGGGCTTTCTTTGTTCCCTGCTATGATTCCAGGGCCTAGAACAGCACCTGGCTCCAGGCAGGGGTTCATTTAATGGTTACTTAATGACTAAAACCCATGGGCCCAACAAGCAAGTTGGAGGACTCACTTCCTGATTTCAAACTGTACTACAAAGCCACAGTTACCAAAACAGTGTGATACTGGCCTAAAGATAGAGAGACAAAGAGATCAACGGAACAGAACTGCAAGTCCAGAAACACCCACAAATCTGGGCAACTGATTTTCGACAAGGGTGCTAAGTACATGCAGTGGGGAAAGAACAGTCTCTTCAAACAGTTGGTGCTGGGGAAACTGGATATTCACATGCAGAAGAATGAAGTAAGACCCCCTATGTCACACCATATACAAAAATCAACTCAAAATGAATCAAGGATCTAAAAACTATAAAACTAAAATTTAAAAACTATAAAACTCTTCTAAGATAACTTACAGGCAAATCTTCAAGACCCAAGATTCAGCAATGGATTCTTAGATTTGACACCAAAAGCATGACCAACAAAAAACAATAGATAAATCTGACTTCATCAAAATTAAAAACTTGTACATCAAAGGAAATTATCAAAAAAAGTGAAAAGGCAACCTACAGAAAATTGTTGCAAACCATATATCAGATAAGGCTTAATATCCAGAATATATAAAGAACTCCTACAACTCAAGACAAACACAATTGAAAAATGGGAAAAGGGCTTGAGTAGACATTGCTCCAAAGAAGAGACACAAATGGCCAATAAGCACATGAAAGCATATGAAAAAGTGCTCAACATTATTAGCCATTAAAGAAATGCAAATCACAACTACAAGATACCAATTCATAGCCATAAGAATGGCTGGTATTTAAAAAACAAAACAAATATGGAAGAGGATGAGGAGAAAATGGAATTCTAGTGCATTGTTAGTGGGAATGGAAAATGGTACAGCCACTGTGCAAACCAATATGGCAGTTTCTCAAAGTTAAATATAGAATTACCATATAACCAGGCAATTCCACTTCTGAGTATATACCCAAAGAAAATAAAAACAGGTCTCAAATAGATAGATGCACACCAATGTTCATAGCAGCATTATTCAAAATAGTTAAAATGTAGAAATAATACAAGTGTCCATCAACGAATGTATAAACAAAATGTGGTACGAGCACATAATGGAATATTATTCAGTGATAAGAATGAAGTTGAGACATGCTGCAACAAGGAAGAACCTTAAAAACATGCTCAGTGAAATAAGCAAGGAGGAAAGGAGAAATGTTTGTTTGTAAAAACTAAACAACAAAAAAACATGTGCCTTGAATTTAAATGTACATAAAGCTCACAATTTTCCACATTCAGCAACAGCAAGTTGCTCCAGAGCCAACTCAGACTCACGTTAGGTTTTCTCCTCCCAGTTGCTCCCCTGGCTGCCCTCTCTCCATGAATACCAGCCCTTGCCTGTGACCAACATGTCCCACATCCAGAATGGCCATACCCCAGCATTCGCCTGGCTAGAGTGAGCACACACGTGAGGCCCAAGAAACAAGGAGTGCAGTCACAGGTTTAGTTCATGGGGAAAGGCAGGAGGATAGGGTAGGATGGCAAGGGTTTCCTTAACCCCTGAACAGTCAAGAATCTGGCCCAACCCTCCTACAGCACTATCCCCAACTCTAGAAGGTTTTGGCTCCCAGGGAACCCACTTGATCTGCCAACTTCACAATCTAGGGGTCTCCATCCCCTAACGAAGTCTCCCCTGATTACTCTTGACTTCTCATGTGCAGTGGGCTCTGAGGTGACAGGGCTAGGGGTGCAGGCGGGCACCCACACCAGCTCTGTTTTCCTGGTCTGGGGGTGGCAGTACTACAAGAGAAAAAGAGGGCACAGTTTTCTTCAATAACAAGGCAGAACCACCCAACTTGCATATGCTTCATCTTATCCAGCAGGGAAGAAGTTCTCATCCACAATAGAGGGGTACTAGAGCAAGCTGTTTTAATTAACCTCCAGTTCCCAACTCAGCCATCCTGCCCCTGGTGCTGACACAACCTTCAGTGAAAACAACCACCCCACTCAATGTCAACATGGAGAGAAGAGAGACATCGGAACTGCAGCTGGATGAGGGCTATTCTGTCCAGTTCTTAAGAAAGGAGGGCTGGTTCCTAAAAGTTGCAAACATCAAACTTATTGATGATCCCTGGCAAATTTATGGAGTATATTATTAGAGAGTCTGTAAGCACTTATGAAAGGAAGAGGCAAGTCCCAGGGGCCAGCATCATTCTAAACTCACTGCATTTCTTTTTTTGACAGGGTTATTGGACTGGTACATCAAGGGAAAACCTTAAACAGTGAATCTTTTTTGTTTGTTTGTTTTGAATGTGTTTCTTTTAGGAGTATTTTTTTTTTTATTAAATTCAGTTTTATTGAAATACATTCACACCATACAATCATCCATGGTATACAATCCACTGTCCACAGTATGATAACATAGTTATGTGTTCATCACCACAATCTATCTCTGAACATTTTCCTTACATCAGAAAACCAGAACAAGAATAAAAAATAAAAGGGAAAAAAGAACACCCAAATCATCCCCCCATCCCACCCCATTTGTCCTTTAGTTTTTATCCCCATTCCTCCACTCATCCATACACTAGATAAAGGGGGTGTGATCCACAAGTTCTTCACAATCACACTGTCACCCCTTGTAATCTACATTATTATATAATCGTCTTCAGGAGTCCAGACTGCTGGGTTGGAGTTTGGTAGTTTCAGGTATTTACTTGTAGCTATTCCAATACATTAAAACCTAAGAGGTGCTATCTATATAGTGCATAAGAATGTCCACCAGAAGTGACCTCTCGACTCCATTTGAAATCTCTCAGCCACTGAAACTATTTAGTCTCATTTTGCATCCCCCTTTTGGTCAAGAAGATACTCTCAGTCCCACGATGCCGGGTCCACACTCATCCCCGGGAGTCATACTCTGTGTTGCCAGGGAGATTTACACCCCTGGGAGTCGGGTCCCACGTAGGGGGGAGGGCAGCGAGTTCACCTGTCGAGATAGCTCAGTTAGAGAGAGAGAGGGCCACATCTGAGCAACAAAGAGGTACTCAGGGGGAGACTCTTAGGCACCATTACATGCAAGTTTAGACTCTCCTTTAAACAGTGAATCTTGAGTCAGCAAGGATTCTAACAGCTTCTCACAAAATCCTGTAGATGAGATGGAGCTAACAGCAGTTGGATGAGTATAAGAACGAAAAAATCAAACCCAGTTGAACAGCACCTGAAGGGGACCATAGGAGAAAAGACTGATTTCAGCCTGCAAGGCCTCTGAAAAGGCCCTGTTCCCAACCAGCTCACTCATCCCTTTCTTAGTAAACTGGAGGATGTCAAATGTGAGAGAAGCAGAAAATGGTCTGCGTGACTGAATAAAGATTCAAAATAATACTGAAAGTATAGAAGGAGGGGCTGCAACCAACAAGATTATATTGACAAGGAATTACTGTGAAACCCAACCCTCAGGTTTAAAGTTAAGTACAGGTCTTCTGGTTGACCAAGATGGTGGAGTGACATGCTCCAAAGTGCTGTTCTCCCATAGAATCTTTGAAAAGCAAGCAAAAACCAACAGAGCCATCATTCTCAGAGCTCCAGAAAATAGTTAATGGGTTACCATAACTGGGTGGGCACCAAATCAAGAAAAAGGCAACTTAAAAATGGCAGGAAAACCTCGTCAGGCCCTTGGGGGCCCCTCCCCAGCACGGTGCAGAGCCAGCCCATGCGCCCAGTGCAGGGTCCCCATCCTGGTTCCAGAAGGAGCAGAACAACCTATGAGAATAGTGGGATGCATGTATGTCTGTGCCAATCTATGTGGTGGCAGCCTGATAACTGAAACAGGACACTCGGGCTAGAAACTGCCCTGCATGCAGAACCAGCTTGCCAATGGCTAAATCAGTGTAAGAAACAATCAAATTGTAGTGGCCTGGGCAAAGGATTACCTACTGGCTTTAAGACATACAAAAGAGTAATCAGGATGGGAGGGAGAAAAGGCAACATTTGTTTTCCTGTGAACAGGGGAATTTATGAGCCATGAGCACACACCCAGGGCAAGACACATGGTCAGAAAAGAAAGGAGAGGACATTGTGCTTTCACTTCAGGCTGTTTTTCAAGTTCACTGATAGGAAGGCTAAGCTCTGAAGGAAAACACTAAACACAGAGCCAATATGTAAAGAGTGTGAAAGGTCTTTTTTGCGTTTGTTTCTTTGTTTTTGTTACCACCTGGCATTGAAAGAAATCAGAGCCATGTCACTGGCTGTACACAAATATGAGGAACAGACACCTCAGGGACTAAATTCCAGAGTGAACACATTAAAACACTGTAATACGCAGTGTGCAATAAAAGATTGCAAGACAAAGATACAGGTATGAACGCCCATCCAGAGGAACAAGGTAAAACATAAGAAACCCTCAACAAAGAAAATGAGACTTTGGACATACTGGACAAAGACTTTAAAATAATGGTCCTAATTAAGCTCAAAGAGCAAAAGGAAACATGGACAAAGAACTGAAAGTAATCAGGAAAATGATACATGAGCAAAATGGGATTCTCAATAAATGGACATAAGTTATAAAAAGGAATGAAACACAAATACTGGAGTTGATGTCCACAATAACTGGAAAAAAAAAAAAAATTCCCTAACGGGGTTTGCTAGGGAAGTCACAATACACACTCAGCAGCCATCTCCCAGCCCTCGCCCTACTCCTCGCCTCCTTCTCTACTGTGTGTGATATTTCAGTCTGTTTCTATTCCACAACCTGGGGGAGATGTTAAGTTTAATGAAAAGGCTCAACCAGACCTTAAACCTGGAGACCGGGAATAAGCAGCCCAGATGCTTATCAGGGCAGGAATTCTCAGTGGCAGGGCCCCTTCCCGAGGTGGATAAATACTTCATGTTGAAACAGCACAGGGTCTCTCCCCTCTGATGCGAAGAGGCGCATGCGAACTGTCGTCCTCTAACCCTGACCCGAGCAGTTTGGCCTCCCCAGAAGACCAGGCACAATGGGATCTCTTCTAGTCTTTTGGGTCCTTTTGCTGTGTAAGTAATAAAGTGGTCATTTGCTGAAATTTTCTACCGTGCCTGAGCCTGTATTCCCAAAACACACTGTATAGCAACTTGTTCCACAGGGTTCAACAGTAGATTGGAGCCGACAGAAGGAAGAATGAATAAACCTGATGACAGGACAAATGAAATTATTCAGGCTGAGGAGCAGAAAGGAAAAAAGAAGAAGACAGCAAACAGAGCCAAGGAACCTTGGGAAAACATTAAGTATACCAATATACATATCATGGGAAACTCAAAAGGAGATAAAAGAGAGAAAGGAGCAGAAGACATGAATATAAACATGCAGGAATTCCAACAAACTCCAAGCAGGAAAAACAAAGAGATCCACACAGAGACACATTATAACCAAACAGTTGCATACCAAAGATGAAGAGAGAATCCTGAAAGCTGAGAGAAGCCTAGTAACATAAAGTGCTGATTTCACACCAGAAAAAATGGAGACAAGAAAGTACTGGGACAAAATATTTAAAGTGCTGAAAAAAATAACTGCCAACCTAGAATATTATATCTGGTAAAACTGTCTTTCAAATATGATGAAGAGATTACGACATTCCAGTTAAAAGCTGAGGGAGTTCATCACCACTAGACTGGCCCTACAAGAAATGCTAAAGGGAGATCTTCAGATTAAAAGGAAAGGATACTAGACAGTAAACTGAAGGGGCACGAAAAGGTAAAGATCTCTGGTAAAATCACATGTGTGATTATAACCACCAGTAGTAGTATATTGTATTCTGGGTTTGTAACTCCACTTTTTACTTCTCACAGTTTCTAAAATGCAAATGCATAAAAAGTAAAGATAAATCCATGGTATTTGATACACAACATACAAAGATATAATGTATGACAAGAACAACATTAAGGTGGGGGACAGAGGGGTGTAGGAACAAAGTCTGTATATGTTACTGAAGTTACATTGGCATCAAATTAAACCAGAGTGTTATAGATTAGAATGTTAAATTTAAGCCCCACAGTAACCACAAAGAAAATACAAGGAAAAACATATATATGTAGAAGGAAATGAGAAGGGGCTCAAAAGATCAACAAATATAAAAGCAGTCAGTAATGGAAGAATTGAGGGACCAAAAAGGTGTTAGACTTCAAAAACCAGATAGCAAAACTGCAGAAGAAAGTCCTACAGTATCAGTATGTGCCGGTTTGGATGTATTATGTCCCCCAAAACTCCATGTTCTTTGATGCAATCTTGTGTGGGCAGACCTGTTAGTGTTAAATTGGAACCTTTGGATTAGGTTGTTTCCATGGAGATGTGACCCACCCAACTGTAGGTGATAACTCTGATTGGATAATTTCCATGGAGGTGTTGCCCTGCCCATTCAGCATGGGCCTTGATTAGATTACTAGAACCCTATATAAGAGCTCAGACAGAAGGAGCTCGCTGCTGCAGCTGAGAGACACAATTTGAAGACAGCTGTTGGAAAGCTGACACTGACACTTTGGAGAACGCATTTTGAAATGCAACCTGGGAACAAGCAGATGCCAGCCATGTGCCTTCCGAGTTAACAGAGGTTTTCTGGATGCCAACAGCCTTTCTCCAGTGAAGGTACCCAATTGTTGATGCCTTACCTTGGACACTTTATAGCCTTAAGACTGTAATTGTGTAACCAAATAAACCCCCTTTATAAAAGCCAATCCAGAGGAGGCGGGGCAAGATGGCGGACTGGTGAGCTGTATGTTTTAGTTACTCCTCCAGGAAAGTAGGTAGAAAGCCAGGAACTGCGTGGACTGGACACCACAGGGCAATCTGACTTTGGGCATACTTCATACAACACTCATGAAAACGTGGAACTGCTGAGATCAGCGAAATCTGTAAGTTTTTGTGGCCAGGGGACCCGCACCCCTCCCTGCCAGGCTCAGTCCCGTGGGAGGAGGGGCTGTCAGCTCCGGGAAGGAGAAGGGAGAACTGCAGTGGCAGCCCTTATCAGAAACTCATTCTACTGATCCAGACTCCAACCATAGATAGACTGAGACCAGACACCAGAGAATCTGAGAGCAGCCAGCCCAGCAGAGAGGAGACAGGCATAGAAAAAAACAACACGAAAAACTCCAAAATAAAAGCGGAGGATTTTTGGAGTTCTGGTGAACATAGAAAAGGGAAGGGCAGAGCTCAGGCCCTGAGGCTCATATGCAAATCCCAAAGAAAAGCTGATCTCTCTGCCCTGTGGACCTTTCCTTAATGGCCCTAATTGCTTTGTCTCTTAGCATGTCAATAACCCATTAGATCTCTGAGGACGGCCCTTTTTTTTAATCCTTTTTTCTTTTTCTAAAACAATTACTCTAAGAAGCCCAATACAGAAAAGGTTCAAAGACTTGCAATTTGGGCAGGTCAAGACAAGAGCAGAACTAAGAGAGCTCTGAGACAAAAGGCAATAATCCAGTGGCTGAGAAAATTCACTAAACACCACAACTTCCCAAGAAAAGGGGGGTATCCGCTCACAGCCATCATCCTGGTAGACAGGAAACACTCCTGCCCATCACCAGCCACATAGCCCAGAGCTGCCCCAGACAACCCAGTGTGACGGAAGCGCTTCAAATAACAGGCACACACCACAAAACTGGGTGTGGACATTAGCCTTCCCTGCAACCTCAGCTGATTGTCCCAGAGTTGGGAAGGTGGAGCAGTGTGAATTAACAAAGCCCCATTCAGCCATCATTGCAGCAGACTGGGAGCCTCCCTACACAGCCCAGCAGCCCAGAACTGCCCTGGGGGGACGGCACTCACCTGTGACATAGCACAGTCATCCCTCAACAGAGGACCCGGGGTGCACGGCCTGGAAGAGGGGCCCACTTGCAAGTCTCAGGAGCCATACGCCAATACCAAGGACTTGTGGGTCAGTGGCAGAGACAAACTGTGGCAGGACTGAACTGAAGGATTAGACTATTGCAGCAGCTTTAAAACTCTGGGATCACCAGGGACATTTGATTGTTAGAGCCACACACCCCCCCCCTCCCTGACTGCCCAGAAACACGCCCCATATACAGGGCAGGCAACACCAACTACACACGCAAGCTTGGTACACCAACTGGACCCCACAAGACTCACTCCCCCACTCACCAAAAAGGCTAAGCAGGGGAGATCTGGCTTGTGGAGAACAGGTGGCTCGTGGATGCCACCTGCTGGTTAGTTAGACAAAGTGTACTCCACGAAGCTGTAGATCTGATAAATTAGAGATAAGGACTTCAATTGGTCTACAAATCCTAAAAGAACCCTATCAAGTTCAGCAAATGCCAAGAGGCCAAAAACAGAAAATTATAAAGCATATGAAAAAACCAGATGATATGGATAACCCAAGCCCAAGCACCCAAATCAAAAGATCAGAAGAGACACACCACCTAGAGCAGCTACTCAAAGAACTAAAGATGAACAATGAGACCATAGTACGGGATACAAAGGACATCAAGAAGACCCTAGAAGAGCATAAAGAAGACATTGCAAGACTAAATAAAAAAATGGATGATCTTATGGAAATTAAAGAAACTGTTGACCAAATTAAAAAGATTCTGGACACTCATAGTACAAGACTAGAAGTTGAACAACGAATCAGTGACCTGGAAGATGACAGAATGGAAAATGAAAGCATAAAAGAAAGAATGAGGAAAAAAATTGAAAAAATCGAAATGGACCTCAGGGATATGATAGATAATATGAAACGTCCGAATATAAGACTCATTGTTGTTCCAGAAGGGGAAGAAAAGGGTAAAGGTCTAGGAAGAGTATTCAAAGAAATTGTTGGGGAAAACTTCCCTAATCTTCTAAACAACATAAATACACAAATCATAAATGCTCAGCGAACTCCAAATAGAATAAATCCAAATAAACCCACTCCGAGACATATTCTGATCACACTGTCAAACACAGAAGAGAAGGAGCAAGTTCTGAAAGCAGCAAGAGAAAAGCAATTCACCACATACAAAGGAAACAGCATAAGACTAAGTAGTGACTACTCAGCAGCCACCATGGAGGCAAGAAGGCAGTGGCACGATATATTTAAAATTCTGAGTGAGAAAAATTTCCAGCCAAGAATACTTTATCCAGCAAAGCTCTCCTTCAAATTTGAGGGAGAGCTTAAATTTTTCACAGACAAACAAATGCTGAGAGAATTTGCTAACAAGAGACCTGCCCTACTGGAGATACTAAAGGGAGCCCTACAGACAGAGAAACAAAGACAGGACAGAGAGACTTGGAGAAAGGTTCAGTACTAAAGAGATTCGGTATGGGTACAATAAAGGATATTAATAGAGAGAGGGAAAAATATGGCAAACATAATCCAAAGGATAAGATGGCCGATTCAAGAAATGCCTTCACGGTTTTAACGTTGAATGTAAATGGATTAAACTCCCCAATTAAAAGATATAGATTCGCAGAATGGATCAAAAAAAATGAACCATCAATATGTTGCATACAAGAGACTCATCTTAGACACAGGGACACAAAGAAACTGAAAGTGAAAGGATGGAAAAAAATATTTCATGCAAGCTACAGCCAAAAGAAAGCAGGTGTAGCAATATTAATCTCAGATAAAATAGACTTCAAATGCAGGGATGTTTTGAGAGACAAAGAAGGCCACTACATACTAATAAAAGGGGCAATTCAGCAAGAAGAAATAACAATCGTAAATGTCTATGCACCCAATCAAGGTGCCACAAAATACATGAGAGAAACATTGGCAAAACTAAAGGAAGCAATTGATGTTTCCACAATAATTGTGGGAGACTTCAACACATCACTCTCTCCTATAGATAGATCAACCAGACAGAAGACCAATAAGGAAATTGAAAACCTAAACAATCTGATAAATGAATTAGATTTAACAGACATCTACAGGACATTACATCCCAAATCACCAGGATACACATACTTTTCTAGTGCTCACGGAACTTTCTCCAGAATAGATCATATGCTGGGACATAAAACAAGCCTCAATAAATTTAAAAAGATTGAAATTATTCAAAGCACATTCTCTGACCACAATGGAATACAATTAGAAGTCAATAACCATCAGAGACTTAGAAAATTCACAAATACCTGGAGGTTAAACAACACACTCCTAAACAATCAGTGGGTTAAAGAAGAAATAGCAAGAGAAATTGCTAAATATATAGAGACGAATGAAAATGAGAACACAACATACCAAAACCTATGGGATGCAGCAAAAGCAGTGCTAAGGGGGAAATTTATAGCACTAAACGCATATATTAAAAAGGAAGAAAGAGCCAAAATCAAAGAACTAATGGATCAACTGAAGAAGCTAGAAAATGAACAGCAAACCAATCCTAAACCAAGTACAAGAAAAGAAATAACAAGGATTAAAGCAGAAATAAATGACATAGAGAACAAAAAAACAATAGAAAGGATAAATATCACCAAAAGTTGGTTCTTTGAGAAGATCAACAAGATTGACAAGCCCCTAGCTAGACTGACAAAATCAAAAAGAGAGAAGACCCATATAAACAAAATATTGAATGAAAAAGGTGACATAACTGCAGATCCTGAAGAAATTAAAAAAATTATAAGAGGATATTATGAACAACTGTATGGCAACAAACTGGATAATGTAGAAGAAATGGACAATTTCCTGGAAACATATGAACAACCTAGACTGACCAGAGAAGAAATAGAAGACCTCAACCAACCCATCACAAGCAAAGAGATCCAATCAGTCATCAAAAATCTTCCCACAAATAAATGCCCAGGGCCAGATGGCTTCACAGGGGAATTCTACCAAACTTTCCAGAAAGAACTGACACCAATCTTACTCAAACTCTTTCAAAACATTGAAAAAAATGGAACACTACCTAATTCATTTTATGAAGCTAACATCAATCTAATACCAAAACCAGGCAAAGATGCTACAAAAAAGGAAAACTACCGGCCAATCTCCCTAATGAATATAGATGCAAAAATCCTCAACAAAATACTTGCAAATCGAATCCAAAGACACATTAAAAAAATCATACACCATGACCAAGTGGGGTTCATTCCAGGCATGCAAGGATGGTTCAACATAAGAAAAACAATCAATGTATTACAACACATTAAAAACTCGAAAGGGAAAAATCAATTGATCATCTCAATAGATGCTGAAAAAGCATTTGACAAAATCCAACATCCGTTTTTGATAAAAACACTTCAAAAGGTAGGAATTGAAGGAAACTTCCTCAACATGATAAAGAGCATATATGAAAAACCCACAGCCAGCATAGTACTCAATGGTGAGAGACTGAAAGCCTTCCCTCTAAGATCAGGAACAAGACAAGGATGCCCGCTGTCACCACTGTTATTCAACATTGTGCTGGAAGTGCTAGCCAGGGCAATCCGGCAAGACAAAGAAATAAAAGGCATCCAAATTGGAAAAGAAGAAGTAAAACTGTCATTGTTTGCAGATGATATGATCTTATATCTAGAAAACCCTGAGAAATCGACGATACAGCTACTAGAGCTAATAAACAAATTTAGCAAAGTAGCGGGATACAAGATTAATGCACATAAGTCAGTAATGTTTCTATATGCTAGAAATGAACAAACTGAAGAGACACTCAAGAAAAAGATACCATTTTCAATAGCAACTAAAAAAATCAAGTACCTAGGAATAAACTTAACCAAAGATGTAAAAGACCTATACAAAGAAAACTACATAACTCTACTAAAAGAAATAGAAGGGGACCTTAAAAGATGGAAAAATATTCCATGTTCATGGATAGGAAGGCTAAATGTCATTAAGATGTCAATTCTACCCAAACTCATCTACAGATTCAATGCAATCCCAATCAAAATTCCAACAACCTACTTTGCAGACTTGGAAAAGCTAGTTATCAAATTTATTTGGAAAGGGAAGATGCCTCGAATTGCTAAAGACACTTTAAAAAAGAAAAACGAAGTGGGAGGACTTACACTCCCTGACTTTGAAGCTTATTATAAAGCCACAGTTGCCAAAACAGCATGGTACTGGCACAAAGATAGACATATAGATCAATGGAATCGAATTGAGAATTCAGAGATAGACCCTCAGATCTATGGCTGACTGATCTTTGATAAGGCCCCCAAAGTCACCGAACTGAGCCATAATGGTCTTTTCAACAAATGGGGCTGGGAGAGTTGGATATCCATATCCAAAAGAATGAAAGAGGACCCCTATCTCACCCCCTACACAAAAATTAACTCAAAATGGACCAAAGATCTCAATATAAAAGAAAGTACCATTAAACTCCTAGAAGATAATGTAGGAAAACATCTTCAAGACCTGGTATTAGGAGGCCACTTCCTAGACTTTACACCCAAAGCACAAGCAACAAAAGAGAAAATAGATAAATGGGAACTCCTCAAGCTTAGAAGTTTCTGCACCTCAAAGGAATTTCTCAAAAAGGTAAAGAGGCAGCCAACTCAATGGGAAAAAATTTTTGGAAACCATGTATCTGACAAAAGACTGATATCTTGCATATACAAAGAAATCCTACAACTCAATGACAATAGTACAGACAGCCCAATTATAAAATGGGCAAAAGATATGAAAAGACAGTTCTCTGAAGAGGAAATACAAATGGCCAAGAAACACATGAAAAAATGTTCAGCTTCACTAGCTATTAGAGAGATGCAAATTAAGACCACAATGAGATACCATCTAACACCGGTTAGAATGGCTGCCATTAAACAAACAGGAAACTACAAATGCTGGAGGGGATGTGGAGAAATTGGAACTCTTATTCATTGTTGGTGGGACTGTATAATGGTTCAGCCACTCTGGAAGTCAGTCTGGCAGTTCCTTAGAAAACTAGAGATAGAGCTACCATTCGATCCAGCGATTGCACTTCTCGGGATATACCCGGAAGATCGGAAAGCAGTGACACGAACAGATATCTGCACGCCAATGTTCATAGCAGCATTATTCACAATTGCCAAGAGATGGAAACAACCCAAATGTCCATCAACAGATGAGTGGACAAATAAAATGTGGTATATACACACGATGGAATACTACGCGGCAGTAAGAAGGAACGATCTGGTGAAACATATGACAACATGGATGAACCTTGAAGACATAATGCTGAGCGAAATAAGCCAGGCACAAAAAGAGAAATATTATATGCTACCACTAATGTGAACTTTGAAAAATGTAAAACAAATGGTTTATAATGTAGAATGTAGGGGAACTAGCAGTAGAGAGCAATTAAGGAAGGGGGAACAATAATCCAAGAAGAACAGATAAGCTATTTAACGTTCTGGGGATGCCCAGAAATGACTATGGTCTGTTAATTTCTGATGGATGTAGTAGGAACAAGTTCACTGAAATGTTGCTATAGTATGTAACTTTCTTGGGGTAAAGTAGGAACATGTTGGAAGTTAAGCAGTTATCTTAGGTTAGTTGTCTTTTTCTTACTCCCTTGCTATGGTCTCTTTGAAATGTTCTTTTATTGTATGTTTGTTTTCTTTTTAACTTTTTTTTTCATACAGTTGATTTGAAAAAAGAAGGGAAAGTTAAAAAAAAAAAAAAAAAGAAAAAAGACAAACAAGGAAAAAAAAAAAAAAACAAAAAAAACGATGTAGTGCCCCCTTGAGGAGCCTGTGGAGAATGCAGGGGTATTCGCCTACCCCACCTCCATGGTTGCTAACATGACCACAGACATAGGGGACTGGTGGTTTCATGGGTTGAGCCCTCTACCATAAGTTTTACCCTTGGGAAGACGGTTGCTGCAAAGGAGAGGCTAGGCCTCCCTGTATTTGTGCCTAAGAGTCTCCTCCTGAATGCCTCTTTGTTGCTCAGATGTGGCCCTCTCTCTCTGGCTAAGCCAACTTGAAAGGTGAAATCACTGCCCTCCCCCCTACGTGGGATCAGACACCCAGGGAAGTGAATCTCCCTGGCAACGTGGAATATGACTCCCGGGGAGGAATGTAGACCCGGCATCGTGGGATGGAGAACATCTTCTTGACCAAAAGGGGGATGTGAAAGGAAATGAAATAAGCTTCAGTGGCAGAGAGATTCCAAAATGAGCCGAGAGATCACTCTGGTGGGCACTCTTACGCACACTTTAGACAACCTTTTTTAGGTTCTAAAGAATTGGGGTAGCTGGTGGTGGATACCTGAAACTATTAAACTACAACTCAGAACCCATGAATCTCGAAGACAGTTGTATAAAAATGTAGCTTATGAGGGGTGACAGTGGGATTGGGAATGCCATAAGGACCAAACTCCACTTTGTCTAGTTTATGGATCGATGTGTAGAAAAGTAGGGGAAGCAAACAAACAGACAAAGGTACCTAGTGTTCTTTTTTACTTCAATTGCTCTTTTTCACTCTAATTATTATTCTTGTTATTTTTGTGTGTGTGCTAATGAAGGTGTCAGGGATTGATTTAGGTGATGAATGTACAACTATGTAATGGTACTGTAAACAATCGAAAGTACAATTTGTTTTGTATGACTGCGTGGTATGTGAATGTATCTCAATAAAATGATGATTAAAAAAAAAAAGAGATTCGGTATGGGTACAATAAAGGATATTAATAGACAGAGGGGAAAAATATGACAAACATAAACCAAAGGATAAGATGGCTGATTCAAGAAATGCCTTCACGGTTATAACGTTGAATGTAAATGGATTAAACTCCCCAATCAAAAGATATAGATTCGCAGAATGGATCAAAAAAAATGAACCATCAATATGTTGCATACAAGAGACTCATTTTAGACACAGGGACACAAAGAAACTGAAAGTGAAAGGATGGAAAAAAATATTTCATGCAAGCTACAGCCAAAAGAAAGCAGGTGTAGCAATATTAATCTCAGATAAAATAGACTTCAAATGCAGGGATGTTTTGAGAGACAAAGAAGGCCACTACATACTAATAAAAGGGGCAATTCAGCAAGAAGAAATAACAATCGTAAATGTCTATGCACCCAATCAAGGTGCCACAAAACACATGAGAGAAACACTGGCAAAACTAAAGGAAGCAATTGATGTTTGCATAATAATTGTGGGAGACTTCAACACATCACTCTCTCCTATAGATAGATCAACCAGACAGAAGACCAATAAGGAAACTGAAAACCTAAACAATCTGATAAATGAATTAGATTTAACAGACATATACAGGACATTACATCTCAAATCACCAGGATACACATACTTTTCTAGTGCTCACGGAACTTTCTCCAGAATAGATCATATGCTGGGACATAAAACAAGCCTAAATAAATTTAAAAAGACTGAAATTATTCAAAGCACATTCTCTGACCACAATGGAATACAATTAGAAGTCAATAACCATCAGAGACTTAGAAAATTCACAAATACCTGGAGGTTAAACAACACACTCCTAAACAATCAGTGGATTAACGAAGAAATAGCAAGAGAAATTGCTAAATATATAGAGACGAATGAAAATGAGAACACAACATACCAAAACCTATGGGATGCAGCAAAAGCAGTGCTAAGGGGGAAATTTATAGCACTAAACACATATATTAAAAAGGAAGAAAGAGCTAAAATCAAAGAACTAATGGATCAACTGAAGAAGCTAGAAAATGAACAGCAAACCAATCCTAAACCAAGTAGAAGAAAAGAAATAACAAGGATTAAAGCAGAAATAAATGACATAGAGAACAAAAAAACAATAGAGAGGATAAATATCACCAAAAGTTGGTTCTTTGAGAAGATCAACAAGATTGACAAGCCCCTAGCTAGACTGACAAAATCAAAAAGAGAGAAGACCCATATAAACAAAATAATGAATGAAAAAGGTGACATAACTGCAGATCCTGAAGAAATTAAAAAAATTATAAGAGGATATTATGAACAACTGTATGGCAACAAACTGGATAATGTAGAAGAAATGGACAATTTCCTGGAAACATATGAACAACCTAGACTGACCAGAGAAGAAATAGAAGACCTCAACCAACCCATCACAAGCAAAGAGATCCAATCAGTCATCAAAAATCTTCCCACAAATAAATGCCCAGGGCCAGATGGCTTCACAGGGGAATTCTACCAAACTTTCCAGAAAGAACTGACACCAATCTTACTCAAACTCTTTCAAAACATTGAAGAAAATGGAACACTACCTAACTCATTTTATGAAGCTAACATCAATCTAATACCCAAACCAGGCAAAGATGCTACAAAAAAGGAAAACTACCGGCCAATCTCCCTAATGAATATAGATGCAAAAATCCTCAACAAAATACTTGCAAATCGAATCCAAAGACACATTAAAAAAATCATACACCATGACCAAGTGGGGTTCATTCCAGGCATGCAAGGATGGTTCAACATAAGAAAATCAATCAATGTATTACAACACATTAACAAGTCGAAAGAGAAAAATCAATTGATCATCTCAATAGATGCTGAAAAAGCATTTGACAAAATCCAACATCCCTTTTTGATAAAAACACTTCAAAAGGTAGGAATTGAAGGAAACTTCCTCAACATGATAAAGAGCATATATGAAAAACCCACAGCCAGCATAGTACTCAATGGTGAGAGACTGAAAGCCTTCCCTCTAAGATCAGGAACAAGACAAGGATGCCCGCTGTCACCACTGTTATGCAACATTGTGCTGGAAGTGCTAGCCAGGGCAATCCGGCAAGACAAAGAAATAAAAGGCATCCAAATTGGAAAAGAAGAAGTAAAACTGTCATTGTTTGCAGATGATATGATCTTATATCTAGAAAACCCTGAGAAATCGACAATACAGCTACTAGAGCTAATAAACAAATTTAGCAAAGTAGCGGGATACAAGATTAATGCACATAAGTCAGTAATGTTTCTATACGCTAGAAATGAACAAACTGAAGAGACACTCAAGAAAAAGATACCATTTTCAATAGCAACTAAAAAAATCAAGTACCTAGGAATCAACTTAACCAAAGATGTAAAGGACCTATACAAAGAAAACTACATAACTCTACTAAAAGAAATAGAAGGGGACCTTAAAAGATGGAAAAATATTCCATGTTCATGGATAGGAAGACTAAATGTCATTAAGATGTCAATTCTACTCAAACTCATCTACAGATTCAATGCAATCCCAATCAAAATTCCAACAACCTACTTTGCAGACTTGGAAAAGCTAGTTATCAAATTTATTTGAAAAGGGAAGATGCCTCGAATTGCTAAAGATACTCTAAAAAAGAAAAACGAAGTGGGAGGACTTACACTCCCTGACTTTAAAGCTTATTATAAAGCCACAGTTGTCAAAACAGCATGGTACTGGCACAAAGATAGACATATAGATCAATGGAATCAAATTGAGAATTCAGAGATAGACCCTCAGATCTATGGCCGACTGATCTTTGATAAGGCCCCCAAAGTCACTGAACTGAGTCATAATGGTCTTTTCAACAAATGGGGCCGGGAGAGTTGGATATCCATATCCAAAAGAATGAAAGAGGACCCCTACCTCACCCCCTACACAAAAATTAACTCAAAATGGATGAAAGATCTCAATATAAAAGAAAGTACCATAAAACTCCTAGAAGATAATGTAGGAAAACATCTTCAAGACCTTGTATTAGGCAGCCACTTCCTAGACTTTACACCCAAAGCACAAGCAACAAAAGAAAAAATAGACAAATGGGAACTCCTCAAGCTTAGAAGTTTCTGCACCTCAAAGGAATTTCTCAAAAAGGTAAAGAGGCAGCCAACTCAATGGGAAAAAATTTTTGGAAACCATGTATCTGACAAAAGACTGATATCTTGCATATATAAAGAAATCCTACAACTCAATGACAATAGTACAGACAGCCCAATTATAAAATGGGCAGAAGATATGAAAAGACAGTTCTCTGAAGAGGAAATACAAATGGCCAAGAAACACATGAAAAAATGTTCAGCTTCACTAGCTAGTAGAGAGATGCAAATTAAGACCACAATGAGATACCATCTAACACCGATTAGAATGGCTGCCATTAAACAAACAGGAAACTACAAATGCTGGAGAGGATGTGGAGAAATTGGAACTCTTATTCATTGTTGGTGGGACTGTATAATGGTTCAGCCACTCTGGAAGTCAGTCTGGCAGTTCCTTAGAAAACTAGATACAGAGTTATCATTCGATCCAGCGATTGCACTTCTCGGTATATACCTGGAAGATCGGAAAGCAGTGACACGAACAGATATCTGCACGCCAATGTTCACAGCAGCATTATTCACAATTGCCAAGAGATGGAAACAACCCAAATGTCCTTCAACAGATGAGTGGATAAATAAAATGTGGTATATGCACACAATGGAATACTACGCGGCAGTAAGAAGGAACGATCTCGTGAAACATATGACAACATGGATGAACCTTGAAGACATAATGCTGAGCGAAATAAGCCAGGCACAAAAAGAGAAATATTATATGCTACCACTAATGTGAACTTTGAAAAATGTAAAACAAATGGTTTATAATGTAGAATGTAGGGGAACTAGCAATAGAGAGCAATTAAGGAAGGGGGAACAATAATCCAAGAAGAACAGATAAGCTATTTAACGTTCTGGGGATGCCCAGGAAGGACTATGGTCTGTTAATTTCTGATGGATATAGTAGGAACAAGTTCACAGAAATGTTGCTATATTAGGTAACTTTCTTGGGGTAAAGTAGGAACATGTTGGAAGTTAAGCAGTTAGGTTAGTTGTCTTTTTCTTACTCCCTTGTTATGGTCTCTTTGAAATGTTCTTTTATTGTATGTTTGTTTTAACTTTTTTTTCATACAGTTGATTTAAAAAAGAAGGGAAAGTTAAAAAAAAAAAAAGAAAAACAAGGAAAAAAATATGTAGTGCCCCCTTGAGGAGCCTGTGGAGAATGCAGGGGTATTGGCCTACCCCATGTTGATGGTTGCTAACATGACCACAGACATAGGCGTCTGGTGGTTTGATGGGTTGAGCCCTCTACCATAGGTTTTACCCTTGGGAAGACGGTTGCTGCAAAGGAGAGGCTAGGCCTCCCTATGGTTGTGCCTAAGAGCCTCCTCCCGAATGCCTCTTTGTTGCTCAGATGTGGCCCTCTCTCTCTGGCTACGCCAACTTGAAAGGTGAAATCACTGCCCTCCCCCCTACGTGGGATCAGACACCCAGGGGAGTGAATCTCCCTGGAAACGTGGAATATAACTCCCGGGGAGGAATGCAGACCTGGCATCGTGGGACGGAGAACATCTTCTTGACCAAAAGGGGGATGTGAAAGGAAATGAAATAAGCTTCAGTGGCAGAGAGATTCCAAAAGGAGCCAAGAGGTCACTCTGATGGGCACTCTTACGCACACCGTAGACAACCCTTTTTAGGTTCTAAAGAATTGGGGCAGCTGGTGGTGGATACCTGAAACTATCAAACTACAACCCAGAACCCATGAATCTCGAAGACAGTTGTATAAAAATGTAGCTTATGAGGGGTGACAATGGGATTGGGAAAGCCATAAGGACCACACTCCACTTTGTCTAGTTTATGGATGGATGAGTAGAAAAATAGGGGAAGGAAACAAACAAAGGTACCCAGTGTTCTTTTTTACTTCAATTGCTCTTTTTCACTCTAATTATTATTCTTGTTATTTTTGTGTGTGTGCTAATGAAGGTGTCAGGGATTGATTTAGGTGATGAATGTACAACTATGTAATGGTACTGTGAACAATCGAAAGTACGATTTGTTTTGTATGACTGCGTGGTATGTGAATATATCTCAATAAAATGAGAAAAAGAAAAAAAGCCAATCCATTTCTGGTACTTTGCTGAACAGCAGCATTAGCAAACTGGAACACGGTCGTTACTTTAAATGTAAATTGATTAAACTCTCCAGTCAAAAGGCAGAAATTGACAGGATGGATAAAAAAGCATGACCCAACTATCTGTTGTTGATAAAAGACTCACCTTAAATTCAAAGACATGAGTAAGCTAAAAGTGAAAGTATGGGGAAAAAATATTTCATGCAAATAGTAACCAAAGGAGAGTTGGGTAACGACACTAATATTAGATAAAATAGACTTAAAGTCAAAGTGTTACAAGGGACAAAGAAGGACATGATATACTGATAAAGGAGTCAATTCAACGAGATATAACAATTATATATATATAAACACCTAACAACAGAGTACCAAAATGTATGAAGCAAATATTGATAGATGTGAAGGGACAATTAGATGGTCCTACATTAATAATAGGAGACTTTAATCCACCATTTTCAATAATTGATAGACCATCTAGACAGAAGATCCATATGGAAATACAAGACTTGAATGATACTATAAACCAACTAGAGCTAGCTGACATATATAGAACACTTCACCCAAGAGCACAAGAATAGATGCACTCCTCAAGTACACATGGATCCTTCTCCAGGACACACCATACACTAAGTCATAAAACAAGTCTTAAATTTACAGGTATTGAAATCATACAATGTATCTTCTCTAGTCACAATGGAATGAAGCTAGAAAACAAAAATAGAGGGAGAAACAGAAAATTCATTTATCTATGGTAATGAAAAAATACACCATTAAACAACCAATGAGTCAAGGAAGAACATACAAGGGAAATTAGGAAATTGGTTTGATTGTAAACTATTTGTCAAGGTAAATCCTAGTGCAAGAAGTTTTATATTGTAACTGAAAAGATTTAAGCTGCTAAAATACTTTATTTTTAAGAGGTGAAATGTAGTACAGGACTGTTTTTTTTTTTTTTTTCCCTTAAGCCCAAAAAACAATTTTTAAGTGTCCCTCCAACCTTAAAAGATCCATTTTTCCTTTCACCAATTTTTTTTTATTCTTATGGAATCCACTCATTTTATTTAAAGGAATAAATTGCAAATTAAGGCACTCCCATATTGAGTACAGACATGGAATCCCTCACATGTAATTTCTCTGGCTTGCTTTTCAGAGTGGTAGGTGAGGACTTTCCACTTCCATTAGATTTATATTGTGAGTTCTCTCATGTGGTATATCATCAGACCAACTACTAAGGGCTCTGCTACAAAGATGACATTCGTATGTATTCTCTCCTGCATAAATATCCTTATATTAACTGAAATAGTACTGATGACTAAAGGCACTACTATATTGATTACAAACATAGTGTTTCTTCAACACGTGAGTCCTCTGGTGTGTTTAAAGGTTAAAGCTATGGCTGAAATTTCTACCATATTAAAAATGTGTAGAGTGAATTCTCTCATTCCATCTGAGGTCTGAATATTGACTGAAGGCTTTCCCACACTGATGACATTCATAGGTTTCTTCTCAAGTTTGAATAATTTCATGTTGTCTAAGGACAGAAAAATTAACATTTTCCATATAGATGACATTCTTATGGCTTCAGTCCACTGTGCATTCTCCCATGTTGCCTGAGGGCAGAACTATGAGAGAAATCTATCCCACATAGATGACATTCATGGGGTTTCTCTCCAGTATAAGTTCCCTCAAGTTTTCTAAGACCTTTCCTCAATTTTTGTAACCTACGATACTAGTATAGTTTATCGTATGATGCCAGTGTATTTTCTTTTCTATCGTAAGTGCAACCCAAGGGACCATTTATGCAAAATAGCAACATGTTTAACTTATCTTAAGGGTGAATGTTAAACAACAGTTAACCTAATAATGAATTTGAAAAAAGTGAGGGGGAGTTACATTAAAAATGATTGTAAATGCTCTATTTTCTAACTTTGTGATTTTTTCAGTATTTGTAAGCAGAATGGCTAAGTTTTAGTTCTCCAAATAAATTCAGAAGACATAAAAAAAAACAAACAAAAACTCTCCCAAAGAAAAGCCCAAGGCCAGATGGCTTCACTGATGAATTTTACCAAATATTCAAAGAAGAATTAATACCAATCCTGCTCAAACTCTTTAAAAAAAAAAAATTGAGGAGGAAACACCTTCTAACTCATTCCATGAGACCAGCATCACCCCAGTACCAAAGCCAGATACAGATACCACAAGAAAAGAAAATTACAGATTACTCTTTATGAATATAGATGTAAAAATTATCAATATGTTATCAGCAAACTGAAACCAATAGCACATTAAAAGAATTATACACTATGATCAAGTGGGATTTATCCCAGGAATGCAAGGTCAATTCAACATGAAAAAATCATAATATAATACACTACACTAATAGAATGAAGGGAGAAAAACACCTCATGATCATCTCAACTGATCCAGAAAACACATTTGACAAAATTTGTTTCATGATAAAATAATTTCACAAAATACCAGGAATAAAAGGAAATGTTCTTAACATGACAAAGTGCATATATGAAAAACCCGCAGCTAACATCATACTCAATGGCAAAAGACTGAAAGTGTTCCTCCTAAATCAGGAACAAGACAAGGATGCCCACTTTCACCACTGCTATTTTATATTGTACTAGAAGTTCTAGCTAGAGCAATTCAGCAAGAAAAAGAAATAAGACATTCAAATTGTAAAGCAAGAAGTAAAACTTTCCCTATTCATAGATTACATGATCCTATATGTAGGAAACCACCAAAAACTACAACAAAGCTACTAGAGCTAATAAATAAATTCAACAAAGTAATAGGAAAAAGATCAACACACAAAAATCAGTGGTGTTTTCATACCACTGAACAATCTGGAAAGCAAATCAAGAAAAATATTCCAATTACAACAGCAACTAAAAGAATCAAATATGTAAGAATACATTTAACCAAGGATATAAGGACTTGGACACAGAAAGCTACAAACATTACTAAATTTTAAAAGACCTAAATAAAAGGAAGGACAGTCCATGTTCATAGACTGGAAGTCTACATTTGTTGAGATATTAATTCTACTCAAAGTGATTTACAAATTCAATGCCATCCCAATCAAAACCCCAACAGCCTTCTTTGTAGAAATGGAAAGTCAATCATCATATTTATATGGAAGGGAAAGGGGCCCTGAATAATCAAAAACATCTTGAAAAGATAAACAAAGTTGGAGGACTCATACTTCCTGAACTTAAAAATTATTACAGAGCTACAGTAATCAAAAAAGTATGGTATTGCACAAGGACATAAACTAATGGAATAGAACTGAGGGTTCAGAAATAAATCCTCACATCATGGCCAACTGATTTTTGACATAGTGCTTTTCCCCACTCAATGGGGAAAAAAAATGGTCTCTTCAACCAATGGTGCTGGGGAAACTGGATATCCAAATGCAAAAGAATGAAGTTAGATCTCCTATATCACACCATATACAAAAATTAATCAAAATGAATCAAGGTCCTAAATATAAGAACTAGAACTATAAAACTCCTAGAAGAAAATACAGGGAAACATCTTCAGGACTTTGTATTAGGCAATGGATTCTTAAGATTTTATACCAAAAGCACAAGTGGTGCAGCCACTGTGGATAAGTCTGGTGGTTCCTTAGAAAGTTAAGTATAGAATTACCATGTGACCTGGCAATCTTACTTCTAGTTATATGCCACAAGAAGTGAAAACAAGGACTCAGACAGATATCTGTATACTGCAACATTATTCATAATTGCCAACCCAAGTGTCTGCCAATGGATTTGGATAAGTGGATAAACAAAATGTGGTATATCCATACAATGTAATATCATTCAGCCAAAAAAAAAAGGGAATGAAATCTGATACATGCTACAACATGGATGAACCATGAAGACATCATGAATGAAATAAGCCAGACCCAAAAGGACAAATATTGTATGATCTCATGTCAATGAAATAAATAGAATATGCAAATTCATAGTCAGAAATCAGAATTCAGATTACCAGGGTCAGGGGGTGGGGGTGGGGAATTGGAAGTCAATGCTTAATTGATGGAGAATTTCTGTTTGGGGTGATGGAAAAGTTTTGGTGATGGATGGCAGCGATGGTAGCACAACATTGTAAATGTAATTAACACCACTAAATTGTCTACTTGAAAATGGTTAAAATAAGAAATTTTATGTTCTATACATTTCATCACAGTAATTTTTTTTTTAAGTTAAATGCAAACAACAACAACAACAAAAAAAAAAAAACAGTAGGGAGAGAAACTTGTTTTATTATCAGTTCAGGTGAAAAAAGGCCTGGAGGTTTTAGATGATATAAGCTCAGAATGAATTACAAGTGTGTGGAAGCAACTTAAAAGGAAAATCAGATCATCGGGCGCAAGGCCCTCTGTCCCTCTCCTACCCTCCTTCCTGCTTTCAATAAACATTTAGGGAACATCCACTTGTTGAAGGCACTATAGAGAAAATACAGCCTCTTTAATTAATGGGCACAAATACATGTCCCACACTGATCTCATACACATTAAACGAGGTGCATATTTTAAGAGGACTGAGTCCCCTTCTAGAATATCAAGTCTGTCCTAGTCACTGCTGTATTCCCAGCACCTGCAAGAGGGCCTGACAGGCAAGAGGGGATTCACAAATTCTGGCTGAATAAACAGTGACAAATTAACAAACATCCAAAGGAGGGTGATGAGGACAGTGACAAGTGAGAAGTCATGTCATATAAAGACAACAGAAAGATGTTCTGGCTAAAGATGAGATGACTTAGAGGATATGGTAATTCCCTCCAAACATCAAAAATATCAAAAGTGCTGCCATGTGGAAAAGCAAGTAGACCTACTCTCTGTCACCCCAGGAGACTGCATTAGGACCAGTAGGTGGGAGTTACAAGGAGGCAGAACTCTCTAACAAATTGCTGCACAGCTCTGCAAAGCAATCAGACTGCAATGGGGTGACCCCCTGTCAGGGATGCTCCAGGGTAGAGTCCTGCCTGGGGCAGGAGGGTGGGGGACATGAGTTTCAGGGTTCTTTTCTTACCCCAGAGCCTATAATTCTAAGTGGTGACATGCTTGTAGATAAATTCCCCCGATAGTCTAATCTCTGTGGTCATGCATCATCATGCCTAGGAGAGAAGAGACCAAAGACGATAAAGAGTTCAATTCTTATGCCCCCTCAATTGACCGCAGTGATCATTTGGAAGGCTGCGCTAGGCTGCACTGGGGCTGGGCCACCACTGATTACGAGATGGAGGACTGAGGGCAATGTGTTTGCTATTTTGGGTCTAGACCCCTGGGCTTGGTGGCCTACCTCAAAGAAGGTCATTTTCCAAGCTCATTGCTAGGTCCATGTCCCCATCACATGTTTTCCTAGGCATGACAGAGGAGGGGCTGCCTCCATCAGCCTCTGGGACAGGGGAGGCTCACTCAGTGTGCCCACAGCTCTCGCTGCTCGTCCATCTTCCTCTACCCATCCCTCAAGTGGCCTAAGGTTTTGAGAGGTGAGAAAGCAGCCCTTCCCAAGTAGCTGGGGATTGGTGCACCGCAGCTTTTCCAAATACCCGTCTCTTATTTTCCTCCCCACCCCTCACTGTTCAACAAATAAGATTTGTGTGCCTTCTGTTTGCAAGGATAGCTGGAGACTGGGGGGAACAGGGATACCTCAGACAATACACAACTGCCCCAGGGAGACCCAAAAGGAACATATAGCCACGAGGCCCACAGACCTGGCTTTCAAAGCTATCTAGGAGCAGAGTGACCTCAGACAAGTCACTAAATTGGTCTCTGCCCCAGCTTCCTCAGTTATAACTTCTATGTTGTAGAATTACTGTGACAGTAAAGGAACTAGTGTATGTGAGGTCTCCTGTGCTGCTGGCACAGCCTATGTCCTCAGCTAACATTTGCTGTTATTGCCCTCGTCAGTGGTCATGAGATGGGAGGAATAAGGGGCTTTCAGAGGAAAGTGAGAACGTCTACACAAATATGAGCGTGTGCGTGCATGTGGGTGTGTGGCTGAGGCAAGGGTTCATGGAAGAGGCAGAAAGTCTTGAGCAGCCCTGAAGATGGGCTGTTCCAGGCAGAGGAAACAGGCACTCTGCAAGAGAACCCATAGAGGGTGGGTGTCAGCCAAACAGCCAGCAGCTCCCCTGGCTGGAGGGGGCGGCACTCAAGGAGGCATCGAAGGGACCACCTCCTCCTGGTGTGGGAGAAGGAGTGGGACAAGGATGGCTTAGACGGTGCCTGGGGTCCCTGTCCTACGACCTCCAAAGATGGGCCCTACCCCTCAGGGCTGCCCCCCATGGCCATCACTATCAGAGGCTGCGGGGAGAAGGGAGTCCCCATGCCCCACCTGTAAATGCTGCTTCTCCTCCCCTGCCTCTATCCTTTCCCCACCCCCGCACAGCAGACCCTGAATCTGGGCTCTTGCCTTCACCTTTATTTTCTCTACTCACTGGGATAATTAAGAATGATCTGCTAATTATGTAGGCGGCTGATTGAGCACTTAGTAACCTTGGGGGCCAACAGGTGCCAATCAGCAGAGAAGGGGGTGGATGGAGGAAGGGTGCAGTAGAGACTAAGGAGGAAGTGAGGAAAGGGAAAGCATGGGGAAGGTAAAAAAAAAAAAAAAGGGGAGAAAAGGGAGGAGAAGGGGGGGAAGAGGAGATGGGGAGAAAGGGAGGAGGTAGGAAGAAAAAAAAAGAAAGAAAGGAAATAGAGCTTTGATGAGAAAATTAACACGTTCCCAGGAGGAAGGTGCTGGAAAGTGGCTGCTGCTTCTCAGGCAAGGTGGCTGGCCTGGCAGAAGAGGGCATCTAATTCCACACTGGATCTGTCCAGCTCTTCTTCCCCAGGCCATTCCAACCAGTGATGGAGGTGATGTCTGTGGACAGGTATTTTGTTTTGGAGCCCGGCTTTTCCTAGGGGCAGCTGGAGGGAGAGGGGAAGACCCAGCAGGCAGAAAGAGAAGCCAGGGAGGGGGCTGGAAGGAGTGGAGTAGAAGAGCCTGCACAAGGTACTTGTCATTCTCTCCAGTCTCCAGTCTCGAAAGGCTCCCCACTGCGGGAGAGCAGGAGGAGGGAGCCCAGCTTGGAATGCTAATTTTCCATGAGCTCACTTACCCGCAGAACTGGGCACAGGCCCAGTGAGGCCGAGGGGGCCGGCTGGGGCTGGGCCTGAGATAGGGGAGCAGTGGAGAGGGGAGATAGAAGAGAGTGTCTCTTCTTCCCCGACCTGTCTTTTCTTTGCAAGAGGTACCAAGCAGGAGGAGAATGTTTAACGGGGGTAGGATTTGAAGCTGGGGTCACATCCCCACCGCAAAAGCCCATGAAATATGCAAAGCCCACAACCTTGTGGGTGGCTGCACGGGAGGCAGGCAGGCAACTGAAGCAAGATCTCAGAACTCCCACTCCCACCCCTTCATCGCTGGCTCCTCCCCTTCCTCCACCCTCCCGTCCCAATCCCTCATCATGTCCTGTCATTGCTTCCTCTGAGAAGTCTCTCACCCAGCCCTCATCCTCACCCCTCTCAGGCCTGAACGACAGTAACAGATAGCTTCCAGAGCCCCTGGAACCTGCTCCTGTCCACCCTGTGAAAGCTGCCTGACCAATCTTCCTGAATCTCTTCTGTCCGTCACTCCCCTGCTCAAGAACCTGTTATGGCTCCCTATAACCCCCATATCAAGCTCAAAGCCCTGTCCAGGTGGGAGGACCCCCACGGGCCTTAACTTACTTATCCCAACTCCCCCTCATCTGCCATGGAGCACACCATGGCCCACTTACCGGGAGGGCACAGAGGACGCAAGGCAGAGCCCCCAAGTTGTGCACATGCCAGAGCAGGGGCGAAGCCCAGAGACACATGGAAAGGCAACCGTTTATGCCTTATTCTGTGGCTAAGGAACCAAATGGATGGGACAGGCAACAGCATCTGTGCTGCCAGGTTAAAGGCACCTCCCTTGAGGCCAGCCTCCCTGCAGAGCCCCTGATACCCCATGCTCCAGGCCACCCCTGCATGCCCGCCCTCCTACCCTGCCTAACCACAGCCTGTCCCTCCCACAGCCTTGTGCAGGCCCCCTCCTCCAGGCAGCCTTCTCTGACTATGTGTAGCAGGCACTGCCCCTTATTCAAGTAATGGCTGCCAATTCCTTTTGAGGTATCTCTCTCTCCGATATGCCTGGTCCCTGCTCTTCAGGTGGGGTCCAAACAGGGCTCAGGGGTGGTGATGCAGGTGACAATCAGGGTCACAGCCTCCTGGCCCCAGCAATTGGTTCTGGGATGGGATGAGACCCAGTCCCAGCCAAGGAGGCAAGTGACTTCTGGAGGAAATGCTGGCACAGAACAAGGCACCCTTTCCTGCTGGGCCGCACCTTCAGTGAGGAGCTCCTGGCTGTCACTTGCCACCACAAGAGCAAGGACTATGTGGGAATGAAGCCCACTCAAAAGCAGGGTTGGAATGCAAGCAAAACCAGGACCTGATGACATCATTTAAGCCTTTCAACTCTGAAGCCTGCTCTATTGTTTGGTTACTTTTTGCTTAAACTTGTTTGGGGAATTCTTAGTGATAAACATGCCCATTCTTATGTATTTCTCTCTTCTCTAGATTCCCAGAAGCCCAAGCAGTTTGTGCTGTGCAATCAAGCAACCACCTAGCCCTAATACTTTCCCACTCTGGACCGTAAGCTCCTTGAGGACGGGAACCACAGTGTGTGCATCTTTGGTGTCGCTTGAGGTCCAGTAAAATCTTGGGCTTGTGGTGGGAGATTGGTGGAGTGACCTGGAGCCTGGTGGGGAGGGAGGCTGGCCCCAGGTTCGGGGCTCCTGAGAGGCAGGCTACCCCAGCCCCAGAGCCATCCTCATCCATGCGTAGGAGGACACGAAACCATCCACAAGGTGCCAAATATCTGAACAGGAAAGGAAAGTATGCCAAACCCAGTGCTGCCTTAGAGAATGGCAAACATGCAGTCACACTCCTGGCGAGGACACACAAAGATTTCTGATGGACCATTCTGGCATCTGCTCCAGCACTGGACGGGACGTGGGGTGTCCAGAAGCTGGGACTGATGGCTCTGAAAGGCCTGTGTCCTCTTGCTTATGTGTCCCTTGGGCAAATTTAGCACAAAAATAAGCACAAAGGAGGACCTGACGCATTCTCTAACTATGGATAGCAAGTTGATGGATGGTGACTGTAGGTAGCAACTGAGTAGCAATGTTATTGATGCGTAAGAGCCAACACTCACTCAACGTGTGCTATGTGCCAGGCACTGATTTACACATACTCATTCCTTTGCATGTTTTAATTCATTTACTCCTTACAATAATCCAATGAGGAAGTACTATCATCATCATAATTTTACAGATGAAAACACCGAGGCTGAGAGAAGCTAAATAATTTGCCCAAGATTATGGAGCAAGCAAATGGGAGAGCTAGATTGGAACCCAGACCATCTGCTCCAGAGTCAACCCCTTGCCCACTCCCATGCCCTGCTCCTTGGTTACACTTACATTCCGAATAGGCTTGGATGTGTCAGTGGGCAGTTAAGAGGCAGAGGAATCCAGGGAGCCTGGTGTTTACACCAAGTCCAGCTGGAGACAATGGCCACATTCCCAAACCTCCACCCCAACTGGTTTGGGAAGGCTCCTGGGAAGAGGTAGACATACAACTGGTGAAGTAAGAAGAGACTGTGTGGTGAAGGAGCAGGGGATTCCAGATCCGCAGTACCACCTGGGGAAGGCAGAGGATAACTCGGACCATCACAGGAACACAAGTCGGGCAGCCAAATACCTCACACTGGGTGGGATACCAGATCCCCTGTGTGAGGGACAGTGGGGACAGCCAGGAAGGAGAAGACCTAGGCCCATCTCACAGTGCTTATGACCAGAGAAAGAGGATCTGTATTCAGGACAAAAAGTCTGGGAACTTTGCAAGGAATCAGCAAATACCATTGATTCATCCATTGAATCATTCATGTTAAGGAAACACTGAGAAATCATTACAGAAATCAAGGACTGTGCTAGGTCACCCATTAGTGACCTCTATGGCTCTGCCCGCCTTGCCCTCATGCCCCTCACTCAAGACACACTGGCTTCCTTTCAGGTCTTCCCATGCAGGGCTTTAGCTCATGCCCTACTTTTTCCCTGGAATGTTTCTTCTTCCCGATTTATCCACCTGCAATAACACCTACACACCCTTCAAATTTTACCCTAAATATTTCTTCACATATGCCTCTCTGATACCCCCAGACCAGGTGAGGCCTCCTATGATAACTCCCCGAGCACCTTCTACCCCCTTGCAGAGAAGCCATCTAACACAGAGTACCTGGGCAAGTCTCTTAGACTTTCTTTGCCTCACTTTCCTCACCTATAAAATGGAGATGAAAACAGTACCACCTATAAATCATAAGCATTAAATGGGCTAATAAGTAAAGCACGGAGATTGATGGTAGCACATGGTAAATGCTATATATATGTATATTATAAAAATTATTACCAATAGGACTTATCACAATTATAATTAATCATGAAATTGGTCCCTTAAAGTCCATCAGTCCTTCCGAAGTATATACTCCAGGTTGGGCAGGGACTCTGTCTTATTTGTTGCTGTATTTAGAGATCAGCACAGCGCCTCACACAGAAAACGTATTCAATAAATATCTGTTGTTTGCAGGCGTGAGTGCAGGAATGGGTGCCCCGGCAGGAGGAAGAGCTCAAACTGGGAGAACAGCAGTGCCTGGGACTTGCAGGAACCCCAGGAAATTCAGGGGGGACAGGGACAGTGGGTAGTGAGCTCTGGCTCTTATGAGAAAGGTTTCCAAACTGTGCCCCTTCCTGGGGCCCCTCCAGCACAGGGAAGCCAGCTGGGCCTCCCAAGCCCAAGAATCCCCAAAGGGGCTGCTCCCAAAGGGTGTGCTCCTCTAGACCAGGTGGAGGTGGGGGGTAGCACCTACCTGCTAAAGATGTCTCCAGAGACCTTCTGTAGGTACTGCAGGGCATCCGCCACCTGCTGGATGGCCTCCTCTCGCCGCAGGTCCGGCTGGATGAGGGGCACGGCGTAGGTCTGACCCACCAAGGAGGGCTGGGTCCTCACGGGAGTCATGGTGCCTGTGGTGGGAACCAGAGAATCAGGACAGCGTCACATCCACCTACCACAGGGCACAGCCCCGCCCTGCCTCTCACCCCAGTGGTCCGCCTGTGTGGTGGGGAGAGGGTGAGGGAGCCCTGGGCGGGAGGCCAGGAACTCACAGAAGATGGCGTTCAGTTGATGGCTGCTGAGTGAACGCGAGAGGGCGAGGGCAGACCAGGAACTGGGAAATGGGTAGGGACAACAGACAAGGTGCAACGTTCACTGCACACACACACCGCCCCCCCCAAACCATAAGGCACCTGGTACCCCACTAGGCACCTGTTCTGTACATTCCCTCATTTCAGCCTCTCAAGGCTGGGTACACAAGAAACTCTGGCTGCAGAGTAAAAAAGTGGCTGGAAACAGGAATGGACTTGGGGGAAAACTGCCTGAGTCAAGTGGCAAATGGCACCCTGGTCTGGAAAAGCACAGAAAATGTGGACTCCTGGGTTCTTCTCACTTTGGCCCCTGTGGGGGGCTGTTCCTGACATTGGTGAGGCAGTGGCTAGTGGCTCTGGGTAAAGGATGTTAGGACTCTGCTCATGCAGAATGAGGGGGCAGGGAACAGGAAGGGAAAAACACTCTGAATTGCAAGGCGAGGGCAGAGTCTATTTATAATGGGTTTAATTAACTCCGCTCCCTGGTGCCACTAAAGCAGCAATCACACTGCAGACAGCACTGATTTGATTGGCAAGAGCCGTGCCAGGCAGAATGTTAAGGCACCAAGCCCCTATAAATAGGCTAATCACAACCCCTCTCTGGAAGGCAGTGAGGAAGACATTAATCAGGCCTGGCACTGTGCCGCAGACATGCTCTCCTAGGTAGCATATGGCGGGGGGGGGGGGGGGCTGCTTGTAACAGAGGTGTGGGTGAGGCTGGGTAAGTGTGGCAGGAGGGCCCAGGAGGCTTCGTCTGGGCCTAAAGTTCTGGGTGGCCTTAGGTAAGTTGCTTGCTTTCTCTGAATCTCTGACTCCATTTTCCCATTCTGCAAACTGAGAACTGGTACTGCTCTGTAAGACACTGATATTCCAAATGAACCAGGCCAACATCTTCACCAAGCTGGAGCCTCCTCTTTTATGCCCTCTATTGGCTTCCCCAGTCCTTTTCTTCTACCCTACTGGTTCTCTCCCTCACTTCAAAGGCCAGCACTTTTCTTCATCCGAGTTGACCCTTTTGCTTTTCAACTTCTTCTCCAGCTGTGAATTCTCCCTTTCCACTCAATTTCCAGGAAGGACTTCCTCAGCTTCCCAGACCTGAACCTGCCTTGAATCCTCACCAGCACCCAAGAGCTACTCCGCACCTCCTCACTTCTCTTCTTTTCTATCAAATGACCAAAGCAGGGGCTGCTGACCCCTAACCATCTGAGGAACCTAACCTGCTGAGGGTTATTTGCATTTATACTGATTTGTATTTATACGGATGTAGATTTGCTGGCCATCCTAACTTACTTCTGTGCCTCAGTTTTCCCATTTGTAAGACTGGGAGGAGGGAAAAGGTTGAAGACACTTCCTGGCCACATCTTGAGATGCACTCCTCATCATTAGTTATCACACCTGGGATACGTGTGTATTAGGTAGGGGTAGGGAGGGTTGTGCAGGCACACATCTCTTAACAAGGAATCAGCAAGCCCATTAAAAGATCAAGAGGCAGAGGAGAGGTGGTTAGCTGCTTGTTCATTGTCTACAAACACCTCCTGATCATCTACTAGCTACCAGCCACAATTACAACAAAAGATGACTAAGACACCATACTAGCTGGGGAGACAACCTCAAAAACAATCAAGACCTCGTGATCAGTGCTTTATCCAGTCGAGAATACAACTTGGGGAGGACAGAGGAAGGAGTGGTAAATTCCTTCTGGAGCTAGGGAGTCAGGAAATGCTTCTTAGCAGAAGCTGTACCTTCTTGTCAGTTCCCAGGGTGTGGGTGGGGAGAACACTCCAAGCACAGGTGTGTTAGGGGGCTGGCAAGTGGTTCCTTGAGTAAGTGGTAGGAAAAAGGAGTTGGATGGGGCCTGTAGGAAGGAATGAACCCCTTGGATTTTTGCTGTCCAGTCTGGGAGACACTACATACATGCAGCTACTGAGCACTTGAAATTCAGGCCAGTGATGTACTGTAAGTGTGAAAATATATGCCGAATTTCAAAGACTTGACATGAAAAAAAGAATCAAATAATCCCAATATTTTTGTAATATTACCTGTTGAAATGATGTGTTTTGGATTTATTGGCTTAAATAAATTACTAAATTTCACCTGTTTTCTTCCCTATCAAAATCACATGTGACTGTAATTAACAGCACCGAAATATATGTCTGAACGCAATTAAAAGGGGAAATGTTACATTGTATATGGTGAGAGAATAAAAATTAAAAAAAAAGAAAAAGTCCATGGAACTACACTACCAAAATAGTGAATCCTAAATTAAACCATGGACTACAGTTAACAGTACAATTATAAAAATGTTCCAGCATCAACTGTAACAAATGTTCCACACCAATGCAAGGTGTTAACAGGCTGTTATATGGGAATCCTGTATTTTATACATAATTGTTTTGTAAACCCACAACTTCTCTAAGAAGGGAAAAAAAAAGCAAAAATAACCACACACACACACACACAAATCACATGTGTGGCTCGCCATATGTTCTTTATTGGGCAGCACTGCCTTAGAGAATCTGACGAGAACTACATAGATTCTCCCAGGAAAAACAACTTACACACTATACTCCTCCGTCACAATGCGTTTTATAATTTCGGAAGTGCATGGAACCCATCCCCAAAACCGTCCAAGGATATCCCTTCCCTGAGTCTGTACCAGGTTACAAACCTCTGCTGTAGGCAATCAGGAAGCAAGCATGATTAAGGCTGTGTGGGTTCCACTAAAAGGGGCCAGGAATGGAGGGGCACTGGCCAGCCTCGGTGAGGCATGGGAGCTGCAAAAGGAACGTCTGAGGATTCAGTTTAGCCGATTCCTAAAAGAAAGAGCCCACAGGCTGGGCAAGCACGTGAGGGTCACAGGGTCCCGCGGGTTGCGTGAGGAAGCGGGAAGCTCCGAAACCCAAAGCCAGTTTTCCAGCAGACCCCCGCCCCTTGGGCCTCGCCCTCACTCCCGAGAGTAAGGGTGCGGGACGGGGTGAAGGGTCTGGCTCCGCGGGTGGAAAGTCCCGGAACAACAGAACATCTCTTACTGGTGGGCAGCAGGTCAAGCGGCAGAGTCGGAAATAAGCTCGGGCGCAGCGTCTGCGGTCCCGGCCGCCTCTCGCAGGCGCTCCCTTGCCCCGGGGCCCGCAGTCACCGCTCGGCGCCGAGCCTCTGGGCGAAGGAAGGGGTCGCGGGGGCCTGCGGCCCACCCTGCTCAGCTGCCGCAGGCCCTCCCCGGAGTCCCTCCCCTAATTTCCTCCGCGTCCCCCTGCCCTGCCCCGCCCCATCCGGGAACAGGGCCGCGCTCGCCCCGCCCATGAGTCGCACTTCCTGCCATGACCGGGCTGCTTCTCCCTCGCTACTTCCTAGCAGCCGCGAGCCTGCCGACCTCCCGCCGCACGTGGGCAGGGTGCTACGCCACCCTCACCTGCGCCGCCCCTCACCTGCGCGCCGCGGCCCGCCAGGCTCCGCCACGGCGCTTCCGCTCTACTCGGGCCGTGGGGTCCTAGCGCCGCCGGCTCGCGCGGAACTCCCTCGCGGTGATCCCCGACTCTGCAGACCCTCTTCCCACGCCTCTGTCCTCTCACCGCCTTCGCTCAGGCTCAGACCTGCGCTGTCCGCGGGGCTCGGCTCTTCAAGGCAGCCCTGTGTGTACCTTGGTGACTGACAAGAACCCGCCTTCGTCTCTAGCCATCTGTACTTAACTGATCTCACAAATCTTTCTGCGGCCCCTGATTTTCTTGTCTTTGCCTTAGTGTCAGTCCTCCCCGAAAACATTTAACTTCAGCTTCTAGGGCTACAACGAAACCCTTGACATCAGCATGGATGGAAAAAAAAATTGAGCGTTACTCTGTTGTCCGGACATTAAGGCCATCCCTGCATTTTGCTGGCCAGCTGGGGCATGAGTAGTCTGGAGAAGAGAGGTGCAAGGGGGCAGTCTTTGGCCATCTTGCTGGGGCTTCCTAGCATTTTTCCAGCTTCCCGGATTCCTTTGATCCATGAGCCTTGACGAAGATGTGAAGGGAGTGGAGCAGGGTTAGTATCCTGAACCCCTGATCTACAGGAAGAAAACTGGATAGGAGACTGAGAACTTAGTTTAAGTTGTTCTCTCTCCCGGCTCTTAGTCCTGTACCATTGTTCTGGGAAACGACCCCCTCCTCTGGAAACCATTCTCTCCAGCACTGAGCTTTACTAAGATGCCTTGCTTCTTGGAAAGACTTCCAAAGCTTCCAAGGATGTTGGAAAAACAAGGATGGAAATGTCCCACCCTCTAAGCAGATAGATGGATGGATACAAACAGACAGATGGCTACAGCCAGCTTCTCTTGCTCAGGTTTCTAATACATTTGAAAAAGAGCCTGGGTCCAGAGTTCCACCCAGACAGCACTGTGCCTTGGGCTGATGCCATCACTGGTCCTAGGGCCAGTTTTATTAAACACCATGTGTTTAAGAATACCTTTCCATCAAAACCTTTTCATCATCCCAAAAAGAAACTCTGTACCAATTGAGTATTTAACCATAATACCCACCCACCCCTAGTATTCTGGTTTCTGACTCTGTGAATTTGCTTATTTTAATTATTTCACATCAGTGAGAGCATACAATATTTGTCCTTTTGTGTCTGGCTTATTTCACTCAACAGGATGTCTTCAAGGTTCATCCCTGTTGTTGCATGTATCAGAACCTCATTCCTTTTTATGGCTGAATACTATTCCATCGCATCGACCACATTTTGTTTAGCCATTCATCATCTGATGGCCATTTGTGTTACTTCCACCTTTTGACAATTGTGAATAATGCCGCTATGAACATCAGTATGCAAATTTCTATCTGCATCCCTGCTTTCAATTCTTTGGGATATAAACCTAGAAGTGGGATTGCCAAGTCCTAAGTAATTCTATACTTAAGTTTCTGAGGAACCACCAAACTGCTTTCCACAGCCACTGCACCATTTTACATTCCTACCAACAATATACATGGGTTCCTATTTCTCTGCATCCTCATCAGCACTTGTTATTTGCTGTTTTGTTTTCTTTTTATAGTAGCCATTCTGGTGGGTGTGAAGTGGTATCTCATTTGTGGTTTTGATTTGCATTTCCCTAATGGCTAATGATGTTGAACATTTTTTCATTGCTTATGAGCCATTTGTGTATCTTCTTTGGCGAAATGTCTGTTCAAGTCCTTTGACCATTTTTAAATTGTATTGTTTGTCTTTTTATTGTTGGGTTGTAGGAGTTCTTTATATGATCTGGATATTTAACCCTTATCAGGTATATGGTTTCCAAATATTTTCTGTAGGTTTTTTTCACTTTCTTGATAATGTCCTTTGGTGCACAAAGTTTTTAAGTTTGATAAAGTCCCATTTATCCATTTCTTTTCTTCTGTTGCTCATGCTTTTGGTGTAAATGATAGGGTATCTTACCTGAGAGAGAAGAGGTAGGGGATCTTCGGTGTTTATTTGTTTTGCATACAGTTCTATTTCCTAATGGAAAATAGAGCTCTATTGTGTGCAAAATACATTTACATTTCAATGCTTAATACAAGAACTTGGTGAGGAAAATATTACCGTCATCCCATTTTACAATGGAGAAAATTGAGGCTTTGAGAGGTATAAGAACATGTCCAAGATCAGATAGCTCCAGCTCTTAATAAGCACTTTTAGTTAGTATACCATACTGCCTCTTAAAGAGGTTCTCACATATCACAGTCAGGAGTCTGGACTTGATCCAGAAGGTTGTCACCCCAGGATTGTGGCCAGTGGGCTTGGAAGAAGCACTCCCTTTCTAATGCCAAAACTGGGTTCCCTCAGATTGGCTGGGACTTAACCTGCAGTTCGTGCATCAGGGGTTAGGAGGGACTTCTGGAGACCATGAATGCATCCTTCTTTGGACTGCACCTTGCTTTCAGGGTGGGGAGGGAGGCAGGGTGCTTCAGAATGACCACCTCAGGCCCTTGGAGCCCTCCTACCACCCGCAATTCCCACCTCCTCTGCAGCCTTGGAGGAGACTGTGGAGCTGATCAGACTGCTTCCCCTGGGAAAGGCCCAAGGCGGGTCCTGGGAGAGACCTTCACTAAAGCTGCAAACAAAGAGGAGCCTGAGTGGGGCCAGGGGCAGGGCTGGCCTAGTCAGTTGGCATAGTAGGCACTGCGCCAGGTCCTGCAGTACTTTAGGGGTCCACAAGAATATTTTGATGTCTTTTGAAATCAGAAGGAAAAAAAAAAAAAACTTTAGGGTAAAGAAATTGTTCTCATATATAATATTAATATATTTGTCTGTATACCAATACAGTAAAAAAATACATAAATTCTAATTTTTTTTTTATTTTTATGGAGTAAGGGCCCCACAAAGGCAAAAGGGCCTGCTTAGAGTTTAGGAAAATCATAATGAGGTTGGTTGGTGTGTAAGAGTGAGGGGGAAGAGAGGGGCATGTGTGATAGGCAGAGATGGAGAACCCAGGACTTCAGGGTTTAGGGTTGTTTACAGGGCTGCTTTTGGGCTTAGGGTGGTTTACAGGTCCGCAGCCTGACAGCGCCCATCTCGCTGTGCTCCATGCACGACAGTCTCCCAGGAACCCGGAACCTCGAGCACAGAAGCCCCGGCCTGCGTGGTGCTGCGGCCATGCAGGAGCTGCTGCCCCTCCCTTCCTGGCGCACGTCCACAGCCCTGAAATCCCACTTGTGTGGGAGCTGGGTACAGGGCAGCAGGACTAATCCTTGAAATAGCTCAGGGAGGATTACCTGCGTCTCTCCCGGCTGCAGGGCAGGCAGGATCGTTCCAAGGGAGGGGCGTGGGGTTGGGGGCTGGAGCAGGTGACTGCCCAGAGTGGGAAGGCCTCCTGCAGAGGATTCCCAGAGGGGTGGCAAGGAGGGGGTCCTAAGGGACAGAGTTAGAGCACAGAGGTGGGATTATGTAAATTAAGACAACTCTAGCCAGCGATCCCAAGCTTGGAAAAAACCCAGCCTGGGGGAAAGAATTTAAATTACAACAATTTCAAAGTAGGAAATGTGAAACAATCCCTTATAGGTGCTTATTTAACAACCAAATCATTCCAACACAAAGAACTGGATATGAAATGTCCTCCTCCCCACCCAACCCCACATACCCACAGGCACTGTGTCTCTCTCACCCACAGTGCCACCCGTGCTCTCTCACATCTTCCCTGTCCCTCTTCCCAGTGGGTAAGACACCCCCTAATCTCATCAACCAAGCAGCCACTGAAATCCCACCTCCTCCAGTGGGTTTTCCTGGGGTGACACTTAAGACAAGACACAATTTCCTTGGGCCCCATCCAGTGAGGGGGAAATGCCTCCCTCCCCTGGAAGTTTGTGAATTTGACTAGAGCAGGAGTAATCAGCATGCAAATTGGTTTTCTGGTATGCTAATGTTTATGCATAGAGATGATAATTTAGATAGGAGGAACAGGTGAAAGTGGGCCAGGGGCACCAGGGATGGGTGTGAGTCGTGGGTGGCCTCATGAGGACACAAAATGAGAGAAACTGGTGCTGGCAGCAGGAAGAGCTCACGCAGGCTGGAGAGGGGGCTCAGGCAGTAAGTCAAGGAAGTCATTCGAGTTTCTGGTGGAGGGGCTGAGGAGAGGAGAGGAGGGTCTGGCTGACATTTGGGCGACTGTGCAGAAAGCAAGCTGAGGCCGAGCAGAGGTCTCTGGGATCAGACAGAAAAGGCCTAATGCTCCAGAAGCCACTGGTCACAGGTGGCAACTGAGCGCTTGAAATGTGGCCAGTTTATTTGATCTTAACTAATTTAAAAGCAAATTTAAAATCAGATACTCTGCTCAGTTCTTGGAAAATGTTTAAGTAGATTTGAGAAAACTTGATTATGTAAATCTACTCTTCCAACCTGTGAAGTCTCAATACAGTCCAATATTTCCAATGAAAAATACAGCCTCTATCTTAGTTTGCCAGGGCTGCTATAACAAACACCACAAAATGTTTTAGCAACAAGTTTAAACAACAAGAATTTAGCGGCTCATGGTTTTAGAGGCCAGAAGTCCCAAATCATGCTTTCTCTCCGAAGTCTGTAGCTTTCTGGTGCTGGCTTGCTGCAATCCTTGGGGTTCCTTGGCTTGCATCTCTCCTTCCAGTCGCGTGGCGAGCTCTGCTCTTCCGGCGTGTGGTTTTGGCCACACCTAAACAGGACCACCAGTGAGCCCACAGCTTAACTGATGATACATCTTCAAAGGGCCCCAATTACATTGGGTTCACAACCACAGGAACACGGATCAAGGGGACAGGAGGGTACATGATTCAACCTACTGCTGGGTCTGAATTGGGATGTGCTGTAAGTGTAAAAACACACAATAGATTTCTAAGCTTTTGGGTAAAGAAGAATTTTAAATATCTCATTAATAAGTTTTATATTGATTACATGTTGAAATGATAATATTTTGGATATGATTTAAATAAATTTATTAAGACTAACCATCTTGTTTCTTGCTTTCTTAACGTGGCTACTAGAAAATTTTTAATGACACATGCTGCTCATGTTGTATTTCCATCGGACAACACTTCTCTGGACATACAGGCTACTCCAGCTTCAACTGTTAGGGAAGAATTAACAAATCTGGGGGGAGGGGGAAGGAGTGGCTCCAAGGGGCTGGGGTTAGAGACAAACCTGACCTGGCGACGTTAAAAATGTGATTCATGAGACAGGTCATGAGCTGTTAGTTTATATCGTGAGGCTCAGGGACCTCTTAGATACCCCTAGATCTGCACCCCCAGAGACCCCATCTCCTTCTCTCCCCGTATTTGTTCATGCGCTGGAAGAGTGTGTCTCCGCTATTGCGACACAACCGTCGCTGAGCCATATGCTTCTCCAGCACAGGATGCATCTTATTTCTTTTTGTATTCCCAGTCCAGCACCATGCTAATAAGAGATGCTTAATAAATACCGACAGACTGAGCGACAGTGTTTATGGGTTGACTTGTGTCCCCCCAAAAGATACGTTCAAGTCCTGACCCCCAGTCCTTCAGAACGTGGCCTTGTTGGGAAATAGGGTCGCTGCCGATGTTGTGGGTTAGGTTCAGGTGAGGTGATTCTGGAGTAGGGCGGACCCCTAGTCCATATGACTAGTGTCCTTATAAGAAAGGAAGGGGGGATGCAGAGAGAGAGACACACCGGGGAGAAGGCAAGAGAAGGATGGGGCTGAGAATGGAACGAAGTAGCACAAGCCATGGAACATCACAGATTTCCGACAACCACCAGAAATTGGAAGAGGCACGCAGCCTCCTAGGCTCTCTGAGCCTCGCCCCCGCCTCTCTGTCTCATCTTTAGCCACACTGTCCCCTTGCTGATCTCCAAAGATATCAGGCAAGTATCTGCCTCCCAGCCTTTGCACTTGCCGTTGCTTCTTTCCAGAATGCTCTCCCTTCACATAATCATGACTGGCTCCCTTGTTGCATTTAGATTTTTTCCTCAGTGTTGCCATCTTAGTGAAGCCCACCTTGACCACTCTTTTAAAAACTGCAACCCACTATTCCCTTTCTTCTTTCTTTCTCTCCAAGGCTCTTATCATCAGTTTGTCTGTTTCATTTACTGTGCACCCCAGCTCATGGGAGGGGCTCATTAAGCATCAGTGGAGAGAATAAATGAACCACGAGGTTCATGGATGTTGGGAATGGTGATGATAATGGAGGAAGAGCTCATAAAGGCTAGAGGACATATCCCGGCTGGCAGATTTCCTCAAAGTCCAACTTCTAGCATTCTTTTCCTTGACACATGGGAAAGGGACTGTGGGTCTATTCCTATGTTGTAAAAATAACAACCACCTACATTTAATCACTTGAGGATGAGCAGAATGTTATACCTGGAAAGTGGTCCACAAGCAATAGATGCACCTCTCATTAGAGCCCATTACATGCTGAAGGACCTCCAGGTCCAGAGAGGTCAGTTAACTTGCCCAATGTCACTCAGTTATTTCATTCTGGATGTGAGAACCAGGAAGGAGGTCTCCTGACTCAGTCCACAGCTGGAGAACGCGGGCTGCTGGGAATGCTTCCCTGGGAGCAGCCCGCCCCTGGAGAGGGAGACAGGAGCTGTGGGTTCAAATCCAGCTCACCACCAAAGCGCCAGCCATCCTCGGGGTGAGCTTTCTCCCCCAGGGAGAGGTGCTCACTGTGTCACACTGGGCTGAACGTGGGTCACTTTCTGACAAGACAGGGAAGACGAGGGGGTTGCCGTTTGCAGAGGCTGGAGGCTCCGAGTTGGCACGTGTAAGGAAGGAGAAGCCCTGGCCCTCGGACAAGCAGGGCCCTGGCACAGGGGACTCTCGGCAACCACACCGGCCTCAGCTGGCCCTTCCCCATCCAGCCTCCCTGTACACTTGCTTCCCTCCCATATAGTTGGCCTGAGCTGCCATAACAAGGTACCACAAACCGGGGGGCTTAAAAGCAACAGGAATTTATTCTCCCACAGTTCTGGCAGCCAGAAATCCGAAGTCAGCGGGACCACGCTCCCTCGGAAACCTGTAGGGAGAGTCCCTGGCCGCTTCTGGCTTCCGGTGATTTCCGGCCATCCTTGGCGTTCCTTGGCTTATGGACGCCCCACTCCAGTCTCTGCTTCCGCCTTCAGGTGCTGTCTTCCCTCTGCATATTTGTGCCTGTGTTTCTTCTCTTATGAGGACACCATTCAGATTGGATTAGGCCTTCCCAAATTCAGTACAACCTCATATTAACCTGATTACATCTGCAAAGACTCTGTTTCCAAATAAAGTCACCTTCTGAAGGACGGGGGTTAAGACTTGAACATATCTTTTTTGTTTGTTTGTTTTTTATAATTAAGTTTTATTGAGATATATTCACATACCAAACAATCATCCATGATGTACAATCAACTGTTGAACGTATCTTTTTAGGGCACAAAACTCAACCCACACACCTCCCCTTCCGTCCTCCTTCTGCCTTCCTCCCTCTTCTGTTCTCTGTTCTCCCTTCTTCCTCATTTCCATTCTCTCTCCCTCCTTCTTTCCCGCCCACCCTCTCCCTCTCTCTCCCTCTGTCTTTATCTCTCTGGGTTTCTTCCTTCCTTTTGGTGTTTGTCTCTGCCTTGGTTTCTGCCCCTCTCACCTCCCTCTCGTCTCCTCTGCTGCTCCTGTCTTCCTGTCTTTCTCAGGTTCCCCTCCAAGCCCAGGCTCCCTCAGGGCAGGCCCCCACCTCTACCCCACTGCACCCCCCAGGGAAATTCCTGGGTGTGAAGGTGCACCCTGCTCACGCCTCCCTCTTTGGCAAGCCAGTGGCAGGCCAGTGGCAGAGGAGCCCGTGCTGGGGTTCATGTGTGTGAGACCATGAGGTCAGGACTGCAGTGTGGAGACCCCGAGTGACCCCATCTGCTCCACCGTCCCACTCCAAACCAGCCACGCAACCTTGGAAAAGTCACCCAACCTCTCTAGGCCTCACTTTCCTTATGTGCAAAGTAGAAATACTAATGCTCACCTCATGGGGCCATTTGAGGGTCCCGGTCATTTGAGAAGGCACTTCCCTAATGACTCCAATGTGCCAGGCCCAGTGCTAGTCGCAGAGGAAGACAAAACTGGACTAGATGTGTGCCCAGCACTCAAGGCAATGGGGGGAAACTGACAGTTCAATTAACTTTCATTCAAGTGGAATGAAAAATGCCAAAGAGAGGTATATGAAGATGCACTCTGAGAGCAAAGAGGACTGGCAATGAGCTGACTAGGGAGGAGGAGGAGCTTTATCAGAGGAGGCGGGTCGGTCAAACAGGATTGCAATAGGCCAAGAGGGGAAAGGAAAGACTGACTGTGGAAGTGACATGAGCAAAGGTATGTAAGCATGAACGTGGATGGCATCAGGAGGGAAGTTCCGGTGTGGCTACATGCAGGATGTGGCTACATACCTAGTGGGAGGCAAGACTTCCATTCTTTTGGGTTTTCAAACCTGTTCAACTGTGATCCACAAAAAGAAATACATGCCATCTCTCTAATCACTATATAAATATGTCAACTTAACTGAATCCAAATTTTCAAGAAATAATACTTAACCTTATGTTCTATGACAAAATTGGATATTTTCTTTCCTATTCTATTTGATTTCATATTTTAAATGGCTCACTAAATTGATTACATGTTCAACCACCACCTGCATTTTGAAAAGTGCCACTTGGGCAACTGGGGAACCACTGACAATTTAGAATAAGACAGTGGTGTGGGTTTCCTTTGCCTGGGAAGCCCCTCTTGTGGCAGTGTGGTGGAGGGAGCAATTAGAAGTTGGGTGGGAAGGGAGGCAGAGTGAGGAGGGCTTGGAGTGATCAAATGAGCAAGGGCTGAGAATGGACTTTGAATGGAGTCACCCTCAGTATACACTTCTGGCATTGCAAAGTATAAAAAGCCATGTCAACACTAAGTTCCCTGGGTGCCCAGGGCAGGGTATGGATTTTTCTCTGCAGCAGATCTTGCTTCAACTGTGTCTCTGGCAGGCCCAGACAGGATCCCCAGCCCTGGCCTGTCACCTTGCTAGTGCTCCATTTGGATAAAGTGAGGCCTGGTAGAGAAAACATGGACAGCTCAGGGCAAAGACATCACCCGGCAATGCCTACACCCTCCAGGCTAGAAGCTGCCCAGGCCGTGGGTGATAGGTGAGGAGCAGCATCTTCAGATGCAAAGAACAGCACATGGGGTTTCAGATCCAGACCTCACCTTCAAGGCCACTGTCGGCCTTTCTCCCTTAAGGAATAGGAGTTGGGACCCTACTCTCTTCTTGGCCAATGTGCTCAGCCATGTGCTCAGGCCTGGTTAACGGGAAGGACTGAAAAGAACATGGGCCTTATAACCAGACAACTCTGGGTTCAAGCCCCAGATTTACTACTTAGCAGCTGTGTGTCTTGGGGAAGTCACTTCACTTCTCTGAGCCTTGTTTTTCTCATGTGTAGAATGGGGATAACAACACTGGTCTTCTCTTTTGGTATGACTAATAGTCCCAGTCGCTTCTGTTCTCTCTAACCTCTTCACTTAGTGACTCTTATCCATACCTGTGTGTTTTAGTTTCCTTAGATGCTCAAGCAAATTTATTAGCTCATAGTTTTGAGGCTAAGAGAAACTCCAAATCAAGGCATCATCAAGGAGATGCTTTATTCTTGAAGACTGGCTTTCTCGGACTAGCTGCTGGTGATCCTTGGTCCTGGGCTCCTCTGTCACATGGCAATGCACATGGCGGCCTCTTCTGGCCTCTCCATTCTCTTCTGGGTTTTGTTGAATTTCAGTGTCTTTCTTCCCATGGCTTTTTCTCTGTCTGAATTTCATTCCATTTATAAAGGACTCCAGTAATAGGATTAAGACCCATCCTGATGGAGGTGGGCCAACCCTAACTAAAGTAACCTCTTCAAAAAGTCCTACTTACAATGGGTTCACACCTACAGGAATGTATCAAGTTTAAGAACATGTTTTTTTCTGGGGTACATATAGGTCCAAACCACTATACCATGGCTTCAATTTTTTTTTTTCATTTTTAAAAATTAAGGTATCACTTACATGTAGTAAATCATACCAATCATACCAATTCAATTTGGTACACACTTTTTAGTGTACCATTCTGCAAGTTTTGATAAATGTGCAATAATGTAACTACCACCACAGCAAGATATAAAAGTTTTATCACCTCCCCAAACCCATATCCTCACTCTCACCTCATACCCCTTTGCAGTCAACGCATCCCAACCCTACCTCAGGCAACGACTGATCTGCTTTCTATTATTCAAGATTAGTTTTGCCTATTCTAGAATGCCATATAAATGGAATCATTCATGTGTACTCTTCTATATCTGACTTCTTTCATTCAGCAGGATATCATTGAGATTCATCCTTGTTGCGTGTATCTTTAGTTTGTTTCTTTTTATTGATGAGCCAAATCCCATTGTATGGATATGCCACAGTTTGTTCATCCATTCACAAGTCATACACACTTGGGTTGTTTCCAGTGTGGGGCTATTATGAACAAAGCTGCTATGAAAATTGTTTTGCAAGTCCTTTTTCTTGGGTAAATACATACGAGTGCAATTGCTGTTCTGTTTGGTAAGTAAATGTTAAACTTTTGAAGAAACTGCCTGTTTTCCAAAGTTGTATCAGTTTACATGTCCACCAAGAATGTACTACAGCATGGTTGTTCTGTATTCTGGCTAACATTTAGTTTGTCAGTCTTTTTAAAATTTAGCCATTCTTCTGTGAAGTGGCTTCTCATTGTTTTATTAGCATTTCTCTGATGACCAATGATGTTGAGTACTTTTTATGGACTTAGTGGGCATTTGGATAATCTCCCATCAAGTGCCAGCTCAAGCCTTTTGCATGACTGCCATTTTGATGAGCAAATTTATTTAATCTGGACTCCCAATGCATCTACAGTAGCATTCTTGATACTTCTGCTTGGATGTCTCAAAGAGACCTCAGCACATCATAAAGGTAAACTCTTAATCGTCTCCCTTACTCCTCCTCCACTCAGACCTTGGCCTTCACCATTGATGCATATTTTAGTAAATGGCCTCACTCTCCACACAGTGTCACCAACCAGAAATTTGGGAGTCATTCCTGACTCCTTTCTATTTTCCCTGCCCTTGTCCAACCCATCACTTTTCCTCCTACCTATGTCTTGAACCCACTCAATGCTCTGCACCCCCACCATAACCCAAGCACCACCCTCTCTCACCAGGACAGCTGCGATAGCCTTATTTATAGTCAGTCTTGCTCCCTTCAGGCTGTTCTACGCATGTCAGTCAGCATCAGGGCTTTTAAAAACACGGATTCGATCACATTCCTCTCCTGTTTAAGTTCTTAATGGCTTCCCATGACTTTTAGGATAAAGAGCAAATCCTTAATATGTTCTCTAAGTCACAGCCAAATGGTTTTTTTTAAGCACTAATGCTAGGCTTTCTCCTGCCTGGGGGCCCCGATTATCTGCTATGACTGCTGCAACAGAGCATTGCAGACTGAGTGGCTTAAAACAACAGAAAATTCATTCCCCACCCCCACCACCCCCACCCCCGTTCTGGAGGCCAGAGGCTGATGTCCATGTGTCTCTAATGGCTCTGCGGAAGCATCCTTCCTCCCCAATTCCTGGTTTCCTGTGTGGCCAGCCTTGGCGTCCCATGACCTCCGGCTGCTTCACTCCAACTTCTGCCCCTTCCTCACAGGGCCTTCTCCCCACGGTGTCTCTGTCTGCGTTTCTTCTCCGCTTCCTATAAGGACACTAGCCATCCTGGCTTAAGGGCCTGTCCTGGTTTGCATATATTATGTCCCCCAGAAAAAGCCATATTCTTTAATGCAGTCTTGTGGGGGCAGACATATTAGTGTTGATTAGGTTGGAACCTATTGGTTCAGTGTTTCCATGAAGATGTGACTCAATCAACTGTGGGTGAGACCTTTCATTGGGTTATTTCTATGGAGGTGTTGCCCCACCCATTCAGGGTGGGTCTTTATTGGATCACGGTACTTTAAAAAGAGCCACACAGGCCCAGATGCAGAGCAGCTAAGAGTGACATTTTGAAGATGAGCTGCAGCTAAGAGAGGACAAAATGCCCCAAGAGCAACATTTAGGAGAACGCCATTTTGCAACGCCACCTTGAAGCAAGCAGACGCCAGCCACATGCCTTCTCAGACAACAGAGGTTTTCCGGACACCATTGGCCATCCTCCAGTGAAGGTACCCGATTGCTGATGTGTTACCTTGGACACTTTATGGCCTTAAGACTGTAACTTTGTAACCAAATAAACCCCCTTTATAAAAGCCGATCCATTTCTGGTGTTCTGTGAAACAGTGGTATTGGCAAACTGGAACAGGGCCCATTGGGACATATCTGATTACACCTGCAATGACCCTTTTTCCTAAGACGGGCACATGCTGGGCTCCTGGGGGTCAGGAATTCCACATCACTTTCTGGGGTGCAATCCAACCCTAGCAGGGCCTTTGCCTACACATACTGCCCCCTCTGACTGGGACACTTGTTCCCTTCTCTTTGCCTCACTAACTCATGCTACTGCTGCTTATTTCAGTTCAAGTGGCATTTCCTTAGGGAAGTCTTCCCTGACCCCAAGACTAGACAAGTTCCTGCTATTATAGGCCCTCTGAGACCACTGTCCTTTTCTTTCCTACCACTCATCAGCTCTTAATTATATATTCCTTGGACCATTCAATTACGTCTCTAACTAGACGAGTAGGCTCTATGAGAATGGGGCCTTCTCTGTTTTGCGCATTATAGTACCCCTGTGCCTAACACCAGGGCCGGCTGCATAACATGCGGGGCCCTGCGCAAAATGAAAACGTGGGGTCCCTGCTCAGAAAGCATGAAAAAGTGTCAGCAAAGGGACTAAATAAATGCATAGCTTTTTCCTTTCTTTCATGTTCTCTTACTTGACTTGTCAGGATATCTTTATGTGCTGTTTAATGTCATTCTAAGTAAAATAAAAATTAAATTGAAATTATTGAACAATACTGACTGTAAATGGAAATATGAGCCTTTAGCTCATATGCAGAATCACCAAAATTACACAATTCACATTTCGTAACTCATACCTGCCTATACATTTCATTCTTACCAGAATAGTGGAAATGCCCCACAAAACTCACTCAACTGTTTTTATTTCACTTCTTGATACACACACATTCTGCCAACATTCTCCACCTTCAGCTCACTGATGAGGAAGGAGGGCCTGAGAGGAAAAACAGCTAGTGTTGCTCAATCTTTCCCTTTCCTTCTATGCTTCATTTTCAGCCTAAGTGGTGGGCTAATACAGTGAAGTAACCTCAGTAAGAAAGGATGGGATAGAGTTCCAGAATGTGCGTGTTTCTTAGAATAGCACTGCCTTCCTGCTGTGCAGGAACCAAGTCCAGGGTTGAAGGGAGAGTGTGGCCTCTTGGGGCTGTCGGCATCCCACTTGCAGAGTCACAGACATAACCCATTGACCCGTACTCACCTCGAGTCTTGCTGTCCCCCGGAATCTCTGCTCACGGAGAGTTGAGAAGTTTGTGTGAATGGGCGACAAGGAAGGGTGGACACATGCTACTGCACCCCTCTGCTCACATCCATGCTCCACCACCCTGCCGGATTTCACTTACAAAGCACAAGTTCAAAGACAAAATTATTAACAATTTCAAGACGGCAACGGCGGAACATTAAACCCAGCACAGGGCCCTGAACGACAGTCCAAGTCGCATGTCCACGAAGGCGGCTCTGCCCCCACACACTGTCACAGAGTGGTAACTCGGTGAATAGGTGTTGAATGAATGAATGAACATCGGGCTGTCATTTGCAATAAGATAAACAGTTCATCTGTTTTGGGGAAAAACTAAAGGCTTCCCTCCTTCATCCCCTTGGAGATCCAAAACAAATGTCAGGCACCCCTGCCCAGGATTGCCCATTTTGGGGAGAGACTCCTCTAATATTTCCAAGTGAGGGTGAGCAAGACAGGAGTGAGGGGGCAGAGGAAGCCGGATGGACGAGTCTCCGAGTCTCACCTGCCAATTAATCACTGCACTTTGCAGGAACAGCATGTAACACCTTGCAGCCCGCACTCCAAAGACATGGCCTAAGTGTGAATTAAGCTTCACAGCTCACTACCTTCATCCACCTCCTCCCCTTCCTTTCAGCTCCCACCTCCAGCTCCAAGAGGGTGTTGGTGTTGCTCCTTCATTAACAGGGGACCCCTGGGGCCCATCATGAAGGGAATGGGGAGGCAGAGCAGCTCAGCCCAGGTGGATCCACAGTCATCTCTGGCCTTGACTTTCACATTTTGGCACATGCAGAAACATGTCTGAGAATTGCAAAGACTAAAAGGTAGGAGAGCTTAATTCAAGGTTTGCTACACAAGGTTTGCTCCACTCAGTGACCTTAAGTAAGTGCTGTGCCCTGACTGGACCTCACTCACTACTTTGTCAAATGAGAATATGAATTCAATAAGTGGTCTGAAAACCAGAGCCTCTCAAGTCTCAGGGAACGCACTGGTTGGGGAGGGGATGGACCCCCAACTTCGGTGAGTGGTGATTATAAACACTTACAGAGCCATTTCTACTCCAGGTGTTATTTTTAGGGCTTTATATACATTAACTCATTCAGTCATAATAACATGCCTATGAAATTGGTGTTATTATTATGCCTGTTTTCAGATGAGGAAACTGAGGCACTGAATGGTTAAGTGACTTGCTCAGGGTGACAGAGCTGGTAAATGGCAGCAGGGATTTGAACCTTTGTAGTCTGGCTCTAGAGTACATCCACTTCGCTACACTATTCCCATTTTTATCTACGTCCCTACCCATCCATCCTTCCATCCATCCATCCACCCACCCACCCACCAACCCATCCATCCATCCATCTTCCATGTAAGAGTTTATTTAATAAATAGATTCTGAAAAGAATTAACTAATAAATATTGCCACTCAAGCTGAAGAAGCCCTGGGGGTGGGGTGCTATGACTGCTTCCCACTTCCTGGGTCTATCCTAGAGCAGTGGCTGTGGGAAGGGGTGGGGAAGAGCTGGCAGCAATCCGAGAAAAGATAATATTTTAAAACACTTGTCAAACTTAACCACCCACAGCCTGTGTGTGGACAGAGGGGCCGTATGACACAGCCCAGGCAGTTCGGAGTCTGACGTCTTCCCTCCCTCCCTCCTTTCTTATTTCCTCCCCTCTTCCAGGGAAGGCTGAGTTAGGAGTTTTAGGGTTGAGACTTCAGAGGGATGTACTGGAAGCAATGGGTAAAAAGTGAAAGTGGGCAGATTGTAACTCAAAATAAGAAAAGCCCTCCCAGCCATTCTGCCTTCCTCACATCGGATGGTCATTTTGCGAGGCAAGGACCTGCTCGTCCTGGGAAATTTGGGGCAGTGGGGTGATGTAGCTGGGATGCCTACGCCGGGTTCTCCTCCAAGACCCTGTGATTCCCCCTCACCCCAACTCCACTGTGGGGCTCCTGGGGTCCAGGAAAGGGCCTTTATCCCAGCTCATGCAGCTTCGAAGTCAGAGAATGCAGGTTAGAACCAGAAATGAGGACTCTTCCACCTGTAGCTCCAGCTCCATGGGTGGCACTTAGTGTCACCCCGCAGTGCCCCCACAAAGCCTGCACTGAAGGAGGAAGGAAACCTTTTCCATGCAGTCCTCACTACAGAGCGTGCTGGACTGTCACCATGTGGCTGTCATGGAGGTTCTGACCTTTCCCAAATTCAAGGCAGGTCATTTATTGGGGCTGGAGATGGAGGATGCAAAGGAGGAGGGGTGTGCCACTTTCAGCCAGGCCCCAAAAGGTTCTCTTTGGATCACACTTATTCGCCAAGCAATTTCTTTACCACTTTCCTGTTCATACAGAACATTCAGATGTGAGCTCAGGGGACCCGAGTACTGACCCATTTCACAGATGAGGATGGGAAGCTCAGAGAGAGCAAGTGACTGGCCCCAGGCAACACGACCAGAAGGGAGAACCAGCCTGCTGCCTTCACCACTCCTACTAAATGCTCACAACAATTAAGCACTTGCTGTATGCCAGATACGGTGCTACCACAACAACCCCATAATACCCACTTGGCAGTTGAGGAAACGGAGGCTCAGAGAAGTTAAATAATTTCCCCATGGCCACAGTGAGGATCCTTAGCCACATCTCCCTTTGCCAGAGCCCACACGCTTTCCCATGACTCTGTTCCACTCCTAAATCTAAAGAACCCCAGGGGAATGATATTGTGGGAGACAGAGCCTGAGGGGTCTGCTCAAGCCAGAGAGCTTGGAGGGAAAGTGGGTGGGGGACTTCAGAATGGCTCAGAACTGACGGGACTAGCTTGGTCCATCAAATGGGAAATTAGGGTTGAAAGAGGCTTCCCTGGCCCCAACCCAACTACAGGATGGCTGCAGGGACTCCCTCCAAGTCCCATACTATAAATGATGTCCCCGCAACTGGCCTTTACTGCATGAGATGTGGGAAAAGTTGCCCCCTGGGCTGCATCTAACGGAAGCCTGGCCTGGGCAGGATTTCCGGTTCTGTAATTTACTAGCTTTGAGCAAGTCATTTAATTTTTTTGTGTCTCAGTTCCCTCATCTGTAAAATGGAGTTAATAAAAAATACTCCATAGGCTTTTTGTGAGGACTAAAGGAGACTGCGTATCTGTGAAAGTACTTTGTAAATAGTATAAATAGTACAGCATTAACCACTGAGCAATAAAGTAGTAAAGCTAACACTTATTGGGCATGTGCTGCGTGCCAGATATTGTTCTAAGTGCTTTCCATGCTGTAGATCATGAATCACATGTTCAAGTTTAGGGTCATTGCTGACTCACCCCACTGCCACTGCAATCCACAAGTATTCGCTCCACATCAGGCAACCTAAATGTGTTGCAGAGCAAAAAGGATCAGGATTTTCGAACAGGAGACCTAGGTTCCTGTTCTGCTCTGGTCTGTCTTTACTGGCTGTGTAACTTCAAGGAAGCCACCCACCCTCTCTGAGCCTCATTTGCCACATCTGAAAAATAGGAATAAATGTGCGTGGCACTCACTGAGAATCAAATGTGGTTGCACTTCACATGCATTATCTATTTATCCTTGCACTAACCTATCATGTGAGTTCAGTTATTTTCCTCATTTTACAGTTGAAGAAACCAAAGCCCAGAGATATTTAAAACCATACAGTGAAATACAAATGCTGGCTAGTATCATCATCATCATCATCATCATCATCATCATCACATAACAATAAGGCAAACACTGACCCAAAAGGTCACATAAAGAAGTAGTGTATGCTTTACTTCCCTGTAGGCTGATAGTCTGATTTGTTTCTGGTCCTGACAACAGGAAATATAAGAAGCATGTGTGAGCCTGGAGACGCTCTGGCTGTGTGGGGAGTTAGCTGCTGTCCTCCCCAGAGGCAGGATGCTCACTGTGGTTGTCTAGGAGCCTTTGTAGCTTCTGGACAAGAGCAGACTCTCCCGCTGTCTCTTCCCCAGCCCACCTCCCATCTGGAGAGCTGTCCAACCCCAGAGCCAGGTGTGAAACTCGTGCACCTGCTGCACTGAAGTGAGATGACTTCCCCCAGGATGATGCAGCTTGTGGGCAGGTGAGGCAGCACCTTCTGTTCTTGGGGGGAGCAGGGAGGTGCCAAATGAATACCCTGGGCCAGACAGCAAATGTCTTGCTGGTCCTGCAGGTGGTCTTTGGGCACCAAAGCCCTCATCGATACCCTTTCCACTGCCATTGAATTGCCTTAGAACTATGATTTTACAAAGACATGTCATAGCTAAGAGGAAATCTAAAAAGGGCCTTGTTTTGTGATCTCAGTTTTGAAACATTTTTGTCAATTATATATATACATGTCAAAATAGTAAATTATACACACACACACACACACACACACACACAATTCAATCAGATGTCCTACAATGTCATTTTAAGAGTAACACATCTGAGGCCCAAGGGGAAAAGTGACATTGTTCTGTGGCTGAAATCTTCCCTGCAACTAAGCATAATTGCCCTTTGTCCTTCATTCCTTTGTTCAACACATTATTTGAGCACCTTTTGTGCCCAAGCCCCCAAGCTTAGTGCGGGTTGGGGTGTGGGGTGGATACACACATTTAGAAGGCAATAATTCTAGTCTTCAAGGAGTTTCCCATCTAGGAGGAAATGACAAGAACACAGATAACGATACAGCAAAGAGAGTGGTGAGTTCCAGCGAGGTAGGTAGATACGTTGCTATGAGAATCTAAAGAAAGAGAAAAGGGAAGATACTCATGGCTTAAGTGGCATCTATCTTGTGCCTCGATGGGACAGGACAGGACAGGGTTTGGGCCTGCAGGGATTCAGAGTGGAGGAAGGACACTTTGGAGAGGGAAAACACTGGAAAAAAACAGAAAAGTGCGGTTGGATGTGGGGAAGAGTAAATGCTCCCATTTGGTTGGATCCTACTGTTCATTAGGGAAATGGTGGGACATAATGCTGGAAGAGAGGCTGGAGTGCAGTGGCAGAGAAAGGGAGAAACAGCCTGAGAACTTGGGAGCAGACACTCCTGGCATGGCTGATGGAAGGGTAACTCCAAGCTCACTCTTAGGCCTTGTCACTCCCAAGCTCCCCCATTTTTCACCATGTGTGTGGGATGAGTCTGAGCAATGGGGTCTGAAGACTGGAGTTCCAGCATCAGCAGCCCCATCTATCAACCATCCTGTCTCAATTTTTGCATCCTAAAAGGGGGACAATAATCCCTTTCCTGCATTCCCCGGAGAGTAGAAGTGAGGATTAAATGATAATGAATATGATGTATTGTAAACTAGAAAGTGTCACACAAATGTATGGCATTACTTTTATTAGCCTCTAGTCCAAGAGTTCTAAAAATTTAGGGTGCATCAGAATCACCTGGGGAACTTGTTAAATGTAGAATTTTGGTTTCTGGCCAAAAAAATTGGCCAGAAGACAAAAAGTGGGACTGCATTTGCCCTCCTGCTATATTTCAATATACACATATATTTTTAAATCAGTTTTCAGTCACTGGACAGGAAGAACAGGACTATAATTCTGAGAAAAGGAAAACAAACTAGGGGAGCCCTACAATCACCTCGGCTTTCTGCCTGGAGGAACTGATAAGGTACAGAGTGGGGAAACCAATGCAGAGCATGATGGTCTCAATGAGTAGAGGACACAGATGTTGGAGTTTTGGGAAGCTAAAGTGGCTCAAATTTATGGGCAGAGTACTAGAGAAGAGGTAGTTAAGTAAAGAAAGAGCCCCAGAAATCTGCAGAGAGCCCCCAATTGAGTTGCTGCTGACCAATAAGTCACACATGTATAGGGTGAATCTCCACAAGCTGAGCAAAGAATGATTGGAGAGTTGTAAGCTGAAGAGTTTTCAAGACTGGAAGAGATTAGAGTTCCAAACAGTCAGAGTGAAGAGACCTTGTTGAACAAGAGACAAGCGATCAATCCAAGGACAGACTGATCATACCTTAGTAGCAGAGATAAATTAGCCCTAGAGTAGTGACTACTATAGACTTGCTCTAACAAGCTTAAAGACAAATTCTGAAAGGATCTAGCTGATCCACAGGTAACTTAACTACCTGCTAAAACAAAGACCAACATCTTTAAGGGAAAACAACAAAATTCAGTACTCAACAAAGTCATATTCAAAATGACCAGTGTAGAATTAAAAATTACCAGAAAGTGAAGAAGCAGGAAAATGAGACCAAAATTGAGGCGAAAACATAACCATTATAAGGAGAAATATGGAAGATATAAAAAAGAACGAAATGGAATTTCTAGAGGTGAAACTATCCAAACTGAAGCACAGAGAGAAAAAGCCTAAAAAATTAAAAAATAGAAATAAATAAAAAAAGACTAGAGACTCAGTGACCTATGGGGAAATATTAAGCAAATAATTTCTGTAAATTTACTGTCTTTTTTTCCTTCTGCAGTATACGACTTGCTTTTAAAACCATGCAATAAGAACTTCATTTCAGATATTGTATTTTCAACTTTGAAACTTCCATTTAGTTCCATTTTTACATTGTCTATGTCTCTCCTCATTATGTTCATGTTTTCCTTTAAATCTTTAAACATATTTATAACACCTGTTTTAAAATCATAGACTGCTAATTCCCCCTCTGTCATTTAATATTCTGTTTCTATTGATTATTTTTCTCCTAATTTTTGCCCAAGGATAAGAATAATCACAGACATCTTGCCAGAGAATGCAAGCCAGAAGACACTGGGACATCTTTAAAGTGCTAAAAGGAAAAAAAAAAGTCAACCTAGAATTCTATATCCAGGAGTGGGGGGTGGGGGTGGGGGTGGGGGCAGGGGGGAGGATGGACTTCAACAATTAAGGAGAAATAAATAAGTTTTTCAGAAAAGAAAAACTGATAGAATTTGTCATCAGCAGAAATGATGATAAGACATCAAACCCAACAAGATCAATAATTAAATGTAAATGATGTAAACACTCTAATTAAAACAATGAGATTGTCAGACTGGATAAGAAAGCCAGACCCAACTAAATGCTATCTACAAGAAAACCACGTTAAATGTAAAGAGACAGATAAATTAAAAGTAAGTGAGTGAAAAAAGACGTATCATGCCGTACTAATTTTCAATGGCTCCCATAACAAATTACCACGAACTTAATGGCTTAAACAATGCAAATGTATTATCTTACAGTACTGTAGGTTAGAAGTCCAACAGGAATCTCCCTGGGCTAAAATCAAGGTATCATCAGGGTTACGGTCTTTTCTAAAATCTCTTGAGGAAAATCGGTTTCCTTGCCTTTTTTATCTTCTAGAGGACATTCACATTCCTTGGCTTATGGCTTTTTCCTCCACCTTTAAAGCCAGTAAGAGTGGGTATAGTCTTTCTTACATCGCCCTACTCTGATAATTCCTCCATAGCCAGGAAAGCCTCTCTGCCTTTAAGGAATCTTGTGATTAGATTGCGCCTACCTGGATAATCTACCCATCCAAAAGTCATTAACTTTAATCACATATGCAAAGTCCCTCTTGCCAAGTAAAGTAACATATTCACAGGTTCCAGAGATTAGGACATTGACATTTTGGGGAGCCATTATTCTGCCCCACTCATGAAAACAATAATAATTAGAAAGCTGGAGGGGTTATTAGAAATTGCATAAGGAACATTCATCAAGATAGACCATATGTTGGACTACATAAAAGTTTTAATAAATTTAAAATGATTGAAATCATACAGACTACATTCTCATGACCATGACCAAGGAATTAAATTATAAACCAACAATAGAAAGAGTTGGAAGAAAACACAATTTTAAATAACAACAGGGAATTACAAAATATTTTGCACTGGATGAAAATGAAAACAAAATTTCTGAGATGATGCTAAAGCAGTGCTTGGAGGGAACTTTAGAGCTTTAATTGCTTAAATTAGAAAACAAAGGTCTAAAATCAATGCTCTCAGCTCCCACCTTAAAAAGCTAACAAAAGAAAAGCAAATGGATACCAAAGTAGGTAGAAGAAAGGAAATAATAAAGGTAACAGTGGAAATGGATGAAATAGAAAATGGACAAATAATAGAGAAAAAGCAATGACTTTTTAATGACTGCATCTTTAAAATATCATTAAAATGGATAAATGTCTAGCCAGATTGATTAAAAAAAAAAAAAGAATACACAAATTACCAATATCATGAATGCAAGAGAAGACATCATTACCCAGCCTATGGACATTAAAAGGCTAATAAGGGAATATCACGAACAACTTCCTGTCAACAAATTTGATAACTCAGATGAGATGGATGCATTTATTGAAAGACCCTGTATTAGTTTCCTATGGCTGCTGCAACAAATTGCTACCAACTTAATGACTTAAAACAACACAAATGTATAATCTTACAGTTCCAGAGGTCAGAAGACTGAACTGGTTTCATGGGTCTAAAATCAAGGTGTTGGCAGGATCACATTCCTTCTGAGGCACTAGGAGAGAATCGGTTTCCTTGCTTTTTCCAGCTTTTCCAGGCTGCCTGCATTCCTTGGCTTCTGACCTCTGCTTCCAACGTCACATCTCCTTCTCTGACTCTGACATTCCTGCTTTCCTCTTATAAGGACCCTAGTGATTATATTGGGTCCACTTGGAAAACCCAGAGTAACTTTCCCATCTCAAGAGCCTGAACTTAATCACATATCTAAAGTCACTTTTGCCATGTAAGGCAGCATATTCACAGGTTTGGGGTACTAGAACATGGACATCTTTGGGGGGCCATTCTGCCTACCACAGACACGAATGACAAATACTGACACACAAAGAAATAAAAAACCTGAATCTCTAATAAAGTAATTGAATTTGTAGTTAAAGACCTTCTCACAAAGAAGCATCCGGGCTGGGATGGCTTCAGTAGTGAATTTGTCAAACATTTAAGGAAGCCTTTCCACTTCAAACTAAACACAAAAATTAACCTGAAATGATCACAGACCTATAGTTAAAGCAAACACTATAAAACTTCTAGAAAGAAACATAGGAGAACATGTTTTTGACCTTGTGGCAAAGAATATTTAGGTAGGACACAAAAAGCATGAACCATAAAAGAAAAATTGATGTTTTTTTCCATCAAAATAAAATGTTTGCTCTTCAAACAACAATGTGAAGAAAATAAAAAGCCAGCCATTGAATGGGAGAAAATAAATGCAATACATATATCTGACAAAGACTTCTGTCCAGAATAAAGAACTCTTGCAATTCAACATAATAAGAAAAATCCAATAGACAAAGTGGGTAAAAGAAGATACATAAATGGACAAAAAAAACGTGAGATGAGGTGCAACATCATTAGTCATCAAGGAAGTATGCATATTAAAACCATAATGACATACTACTATTGACACACTCAGTTGGCTAGAAGTTTTAAAAGCTGAAAATACCAAGTGTTAGCAAGAATGGGAAGCACCTGAATCTCTCATATATTGCTGGTGAGACTGTAAAGTAGTACAACCACTTTGGAAAATAATTTGGCAGTTTCTTAAGTTAAGCTAAATATACACTTAATATATGACTCAGCAATTCCAATTCTAGATTTTGCTCCTGATAGATGAAAGCACATGTCCACACAAAGACTTGCACATTAATGATAATACCAACTTTATTCAAAATAATCAAAACCTGGAAACAACCAAAATGTCCATCAGCAGGTAAAGAGAAAGAAATTATGGTATAGTCGTACAATGGGCTATTACTTAGCAATAAAAAGGAACAAACTAGCAATATTTATAAGAGAATGAACCCCAAAAGCATTAAGCTGAGCAAAAAAGAAAGACACAAAAGAGTACATACTACATAGTTTCCATTCATATGAAATTCTAGAACAGACCAAACTAATCTATATTGACAGAAAGAGAATCAGTGGTTGACTGAGGCTGAGGATGGAAGGAATTGACTGCAAAAGGTTACTTTTAGTGGTGATGGGCATCTTGATTGCAGTGATAATTACATGGGCATATATATTTGTCAAAATTCATTGAATGATGTACTTTTAAAAATGGGTGCATTTTTAGAAATAAAAAAATTAAATTAAAATTTCTGGGCCCCATTCCTAGAGCTTCTGATACAGTAAAGTTGACATGGGACCCAGAAATATGTATTTCAAACAAGCCCAATGGATAATTATGGTGCAGATGGTTTCTCTTTTAGAAATAGTATTGGCCTCTATGAACCTCCAACTTTTGGAAAACAAATCAACTAGACAAAGAAAATTCAGAAGAAACAACTTGAATTTTTGTGTGCCCCTTTCTATCCCCCAACCTCCTTTCTTGTTGGAATACTGGTTACTACCAAGGCATCCTTTTAGGTGCTCTGTTATCCCAAACATTGGCTCATCTGTGGATGAGCTTCCTACTTTCATCCTTGACAAAAAGAAATATGCTAGGAAGATTAATGGGGGAAAAGTAAAATAAAAACACATCGTAAGTGCAGAGAAACCAACATACTTGCAGAGCACAAATTCCTTCCCATGAAATCATTCAAGTCTGCTACTAGGTGGGCTTGGATGGCCCAGATCACTGGACACATGGTATCCATAAATATGCCTACTCTATGTGGAGAATGGAACAACACAATAAAGACATGGGAATGCTAGGGGCACCCAGAGCTCAGCCTCCTTCCTGTCCACTTCTGTAGTAGAGGAAAGGGTTGTTTCCTTGCCAAATTAAATTAAAGTGCTCTATTTCCATTCCTTAGTCTTCTTCTGCTATCTGACACATCTTCCCCTTATCCTGGCCCCCCCCCTGTTTCATCTACCTGTTGAAATCTTTCCCATCTTTCATGGCTCAACTTGAATAACAGTTCCAAATGCAATGACTCTCACCCCTGAATTCCTATGGCACCTGGCTTGAAGAACTCTTACGTAAGTCTTGATTTCTATTTTAGTTATTCATGTGTACGCCATATCTACACAACTAGATTGTGATCTTCTTGATGATGGTAACTATGATTTATGTACATAGGGTATAGTCTGCATCCTAGTATATTGATTTGCACTTAGTAGGTGTTTTATATATATTTATTGTAGAAATGAATGAACGATTGGGTCCATGCTGATTTACATCATGGGGCTTTTGTTCTTGCTACTCCCCTTTCCTGGAAAACATTTCCCACCTCAAGAACTACTTCCTCCAAGAAACCTTTCCAGAATCCCCATGCTTTGAGTGCTCTTCTAGCACTTTGGGTATACCTCTATCTAATCCTTTACCATAATATATCAAAATTAATTGTTTTGTTCTTGTTTCACTCACCTAACCATAAGTTTCAAGGAGTCAAAGATTCCATCCTAGTCATTCTTATCTTTCCACCACCTAGCTCAGTGTTCGGTAATGATATGCACTTCATAAATGGTTTTAACAGAATAATCCCTTCAGAAGTTTCTGGAATCACTAGCCTATGTCACAGAGGGCCTGGCTTATTTAGTCTATGTTCCCATTAGAGTGGCCAAAACTTGCTGAGTTTCATTCTCAGAGAAAACCCAGCAGAAACATCCTTCCCATCCTAAGTTTCCTGATGGCTCAATGAAGGAGCAGGATTAAATGTTCCCTAGGATCCTTTATTTCCCAGCAGACTAGATAACAGTACAGAAGAGGCAAGTGTGGTGTCTCCTTCTCAGAAGGTCTTTAAAATGGACCCCCCGCCTCTGGAATGGCTGGACACAGGAAAATAATTCGTGGCCCTTCAGAGTTCATGGTTTCCTCCCCCTTAATACATCTCTCTCACTCTTTATACCTCCACTTTCTCTTTTTCTGCTTCCTCCTTCTCTGGTCTCTCCCCCTCTTCTTTTCCTCTCCTTATCTGCTTCTCTTCTCCTACAGGTCCCAGCGCACTTTCCCAGTACCACTGATTCCGTTTCACCTGCTTTCTCTTTGTCGCCTGTCAGATTTATCCCATCCATCTTGGGTCCCCTTGGTTTATTGTGCTCCCCCACCCACGTCCCCCGGCCCCACACACTGTCCCTCGCCTCCCTCCTCTACTCTCTGCCCTGCAGGAAGCCGAGCCTCCTCACGAAGCCAGAGGTGGGGGGCCGGGAGGGGGTGGGCCCTGTGCCGCCGACCCGCCCCTCGGTGCGTGTGTGAATGTCTGTGTAGCGATGACGCGGCGCCGGCGGCGGGGAGGGAGCTGGACCCGCCGACGAGGGAGGTAAGCCGATCGCCGGGGCTGCGGGGCTCCTGCGCGCCCTCGCGCTCCCCGCCGCCGGCCGAGCCTCAGGCAGGGCTCAGGCGGCGGCGGGCGGCATGGAGAGCCTGTTGGAGAACCCGGTGCGCGCCGTGCTCTACCTCAAGGAGCTCACGGCCATCGTGCAGAACCAGCAGAGCCTCATCCACACCCAGCGCCAGCGTATCGACGAGCTGGAGCGGCGTCTGGACGAGCTAAGCGCCGAGAACCGCAGCCTGTGGGAGCACCAGCAGCTGCTGCAAGCCCAGCCTCCGCCCGGGCTCGTTCCCCCGTCGCCAGCCCCTCTGCCGGCTCCCCCGGCCACCGCCGTCGCCACCGGGGCCCAGGAGCCGCTTCAGAACCACGGACAGCTCTCGCCCGCCGCGCGACAGCCCTCGCCCGAGCAGCCACCGCTTCAGCACCACGGACAGCTCCTAGCGCAGCCTCAGCCGGGCCCCAGCAGCAGGGCTCAGGCACCCCAGTCGCACCACCAGCACCCGGTGGCACCCGGGGCTGCTGCAGACAAGGAGAAGGAGCGTCCCCCTAGTTGTTGCGCTGCCGCCGGAGCCCTACTTCAGCACAAATCCCCCGCCGCCCTCGGCAAGGGCGTCCTGAGCAGGAGACCCGGGTGAGTGGGGAAGAGGAGATTGGGATTGTTGAGGTGGGAGGAAAGGAAGTAAGTGGGTGTGAGAGGGAGACAAGGCGGAATTTGGGTGTACCTAAGAGTCTGAAGGACTAGGATAAGCGTGAAGGAGTGAAAAAAATGCCTGGAGGTAGAAGTGTGCCAAGGGGAGCTGGGAGAAAGGAGGGTTTGAAAAGGTTTAGGTGTGTTGGAGCAAAAGGGGTTATCCAGAACATCATTGGGGTAAGGGAAGAAATAAATGGGTTTTAAGTGATTGGGGTTATTGGAAACTGGCAAGGTTTAAAGGGAACAAGATTGGGAGGAAGTTATGGTGAAGATTAAACTGAAAAGAGAACAGTTACAGGATTTTTTTTGAAGTTAGGAAACATTTGGAAAGGAGTTTGGGTAGTAAAATTATTTGAATGGAGATGAGACATGGAAAACACAGGAGGCTTGGCAAAGAAGCATGTCAAGAGCTTTAGAAGGGTTGGGATCAAGGGAGAGTAGGATTGGGGCATTAGGAGACTTCATGAGATAGAAGATAAAGCAAAAAAGCAGGAGTGATGTGAGAAACAGGGAAGCTGGAGACAGGAAAATGAAGGGGGAGAGAAAGCATTTCCCAGAGGAATAAGCTGGTTTTCAACTGATGCAGTGAAAGCCAAGGCCAGGAGTGGCTCAATTTGGGGAAGCTTACTCCACTCTGAGCAAGTGGCCACCTTGCTTCTGAATCCCAGAAAACCAAAGGGGTTCAAAGGAACAATCCATCAAGCAATGGAGGACTCAGGTCTGTTATAGCTTCTTCCTCTGACTCAAGGGGGATTTCTGTGCAGGATGGTTGGCAGTTGTGGAAAGGGAACAATGACAAGGGAGATGGTTGACAAGAGTTGGTATTTGGGTATAATGCCTGTTTGAATTTTTCTGTTTTGACTGGTGACCATGAACCTTGCTTCCCCTTGATTATTCAGTGACAACTGGACTTTCATGTTGGGTCACGAGAAAAAATATGCTCATTAACCCCCAGTGAGGGACTCTAGGACCCCAAGTTCTTTTTTACTTCTAAGACCTATGAACTAGAAACATGGGAGAAAAGATGAAAGGGGGCTGGAATAAACATTCTCTCCTCTGTATTAGGAAGGCTATGCCCACGTCATCTTCCTCCCTCTGAGGAGGGAGGTGAGGTGACAGGAGGACTGCAAGGAAGGACAGCTCAGGGGAAAATCAGTACCCAGCCAGCAACTGGCCCTGGTAGTGGCAATGCTAGAGGAGCAGGAGGTGGTGTGGGAAGGCAAGCCAAGAATCTCATCTTCATTCAGTCTCAAGTGTATTCTAGTTCAGGGGGTACTTGTAAAGATTTGATGTGTTCCTTAAAAACTCATTTTCTCTCACTTTGAGAGAGTTAGAGAAGTTAGGTCAGTGCATGTTAGTTCACAGGGTAGATTTGGAAGGGACCATGGGATCTTAAAAGCAAAGATCTAGAATGGTCTTCAAGTGCCAAGAAGAGGCAATTTCCTTCCCCAACCCCCCTCGATGGACCATTTGCTCTTCTCTCAGTTTCACAGTTTCCTTTCCTTATTTATCATAAAGTGCAGAAAAGCCAGTTTCCTTCAATGCCTATAGCTCAGTAAAAGGCAACATCTTCTCAAGTCACTCTGTGGCCTCTTTCCAATTTAGGGGGAAAAGAACCATTCTGTTTCCCTGGAGGCAGCCACAGCTTCCCTGGTAATTCTGATTCCTCTCCTCATGCCCTCTGGTGTCCCCACTCTTTCCCACCATATCCCCACTCTCTCTGCCTTCCTTCAGAGAACTGTGCGGACAGGAAATGTTGACAGAAGGACTTGGCTGTGGCCCAAATCCTCCTGCTGGAAATCCAGGGATTTCAGAACAACCAGGATTCCCATCCAACCTCACATGTCAATACCAAAGGGGGCTGTGATGTTCCATATCCTTCCTTCCCCTCCCCCCTCCCCCCTGCTTTTGTTTCTCAAGGGGGCAAACAAAAATAAGACATATTTAGCATGGTGGAGGAGAGTGGGAGATGTTGGAGATCTTTTGCTTAGGAAGTGGTGCCAGGCACTAAGAGGTTAATAACAACAATAGTTCCTTCTTTCCTCCAGATCTGCCAGATTTTTCCCCTGCTCCCCAAGCCTGCACACCAGACACTCACAGGGCATGGATGGACATATCTCACCTCTCTCTCCCCTTGAAGATGAAATCATGGGCATCTTGGCTGACTGAGAGACTTTCGGACCCCCCCCACCCCCCGTCTCTTTCCCCACTGTTTTGCTGAACTTCAGCCCAAAGTTTGGGTCCATCCTTCTCTCTGCCTATAGCTCCCATTTTGTATTCTTGTCTTCCTCTGCCCATACCTCTCTATGGTGCAGGACTAGATGGAGCCAGCAGGCAAGGAGCTCTCCATGGATAGGATGAGATGAGAAAGAGAACAAAGCCAGCAACCCTCTTTCTGCATTTCTCCTGGGGAGCTCCCAGCTGAATCAGTTCTTTACTGGGCATGCTGAAGTAGGAGAAAGGGAAGGAAAAGGGGCAGGGGTCTTCTGATCACAATTTTGTCATAAATCGGTCCTCATTCCTTACTTTCTCCTCCCTGGCCTCACTGTCTTGAAGTTGCAGCCCCGGTGAGGTTGCTGAGGGGTGAGTGAGGGCTGCAGCGGTGCCGGACACTGTGTTAGATGCACTATCTCGCCACAGTTTGTCTCATCTCCAAAACTCCCCTTCCTACCTAATTCCAGGAAAGGCAGAAACACTGGGGAAGCTGGAAAATAGAAATAATGGGTGATTTAATTGCTATCTGATCTTTATTAATATGCAGGCTGGCCTCTCTGCCTCCTTAGCTGAGACACAAAGGTGGTGGTCCCGGAGGTCAGGCCAAGGAAGCAAGGATGCGGGGGTGGGCTAGAGCAGAGATATTCTGGAAGAAAGACACTCGAGGGGTTAAGATTCTTTCTCCGCATGCTTCCTGACTCTTGCTAAGCTTCAGCCCCCACTGTTTTTGCCTCTTAATGAAAGCAGCAAACGTAGCTTCCTCCTCTTTATTTTTTTCAATCAAGGCTCACAGCCTGTAGGGAATTGATTATTATCCCTTTCCCGGCTGAAGCCAGAGCCCCAACCCGACCTGGCAAAGTCCCCTCCTTGCCATGGAAGTACATGCCCCTACCTGAAGCTGCTGGCTTCAGTGTACCCACAGCTTCTCAGTCTGAGCACACGTATGCCCATCCACCCAGCCATGCATTTAGAACCCGTGTATCCCAGGGCTTGCCCAGCTCTCCAAGCCCATGGACAGGGGATTACTGGTGGCTAAGTAAGATTCTTGCATTTTAATTCAAATTCAGCTCCTACCCCAAGCTCCCCACCTCAAAGAGGCTATGAAATCTGAATGGCTCAGCAGCAACTCTCTTCTCTTCCTTCCTCCCTTGCCTTCCTCTTATATTCTTCCTCACCACTTCACTCCCTTCTCCTTTTCCTTACTTTTCTCCCTCCTCCCATTCTTTCCTCTCCTTCAAACACTTTCTGTCTCTCATCTTTTTTTCCTTCTTTTGTGTCCACTTAAGCTGCATAGGGAAGTCTCCTTCCTCTCTACCCCCATTCTTTCAGAATGAAATTGATCTTGGGTCATCTTTTAAGCTCTACAGTCTCATACAAACTGGAGGCTGGTGAATGAATGGTCAGATGTGTGTTTAAGATGATTGGAATATGTTCCTTTGCTATATGCTGGGAGGTGGTAGCTCATGACAGGCCCACCCTGGGAGCTATTAGGAGAGTGTGAAGGTCTATCGGTCAGTCAATAGTATGTATCAAGTGTCCAGTCTATTGAAAACCCTGTATTCTGGGGCTGTGGAAAGACAGGAAAGAAGCAAATGGACCCTGCCCAACATACATGAGACATATATCTAGAAACATCTTTAAACAAATGCAAGCACACTGCAGTTGCCTAGAACAAGGTTAAAAAGGTAAGCCTATGAAACATGTTCAGAGCCCAGAGAGAAGGTTTCCTTGGTTGGAGTCAATGGTTTACATCAGGGAATGGTAACAGACAAGGATGGCTGAAAAGGAGGCAGAGCCCTGAATATCCAGTGCATAGAGATGTCCGTATCACATGTGCATTTCATTCCATCCTCTGATGGCGAAGTTCTCCTGTCCCGGTTCCCTCTACACCAAGCTAAGCCCAATCATTAAGGAGGGGAGAACGTCAGTATGCAGGATCTTTGCCTACCTCGTGCCTAGACGTCCTGGTTGCTGAAGAAGCATTGTCACGACCAGAGATCACGAACCTGCCTGTCCTCCTCCTCTTCTCCTAGCCCTGGCATGGAGAAGTCTCCTGGCCAGAAAGCTGGAAAATGAGACCAGAGAGAGGCTTTCTGAGAGGAGGGAGTGTGTGTCTGTTTGCTCACCCTGGAAGCTGGCACGGACTGGGCACTTGCAAAGATTTGCTGTCCCCTGCCTTTCCAAGGACCGAGCCCACGGCTCTTCCCTTCCTTTAATGAAAAACAAAAACAAAACAAAATTCAAGAGAAACGAGTCACACTCTGGCTATGGGGAAATTCATGGTTACCTCTTTTTTCCTCACCAGCCCCCTCTGCGCTGCCCCACCCCAGCTCTCTCCTCCTTACTCCCCAGCCCTTCCCAAACTCACACAGTTAACGCCATAGACCTCACAAAGGCACCCTGGCACATTTTCCCATTAGCTCACAACCAAGTAAAAGGAGCAGCACTTGGTTCTGCTGATTCAGCAAATATCTGTACTGCCTGAGATTTGAAGGTCACTTATGGAAAAGCCAGTGGGGTTGGGGCTGGGTGGAGAGGGTGATATGAAAAAGGAGGAGTGAGCTGGAACAAATAGCTGGGCCCATGGTCTGGAACGAGTCGCGGAGACTGAATTTAAATCCCATGTAAAGATTTCCACTGACTGCCCTGGTGGGGGAGCCTGCACATTTTTCTCACTGGGGCTCAAAAATATTCTCAGTGCCCTGGGCAGAGGGCAGCAGCTTAGTAAGGGGTTTCTTACTAAGAGGTTCTGCGGACATTCTCATAGCATCTGGCAGATGCCCTAAATCCTAGGCCATCTGGCAGGGTTTCGGAAGCTTGGGCCACTGCAGCAACTTCCTCCTCTGCTTCTGGAGAAACCACAAAGTGAAGGTTTTCATAAAGGCTGCAAAGGGGTTGTTGCTTCCAGGGGAGAGGGGGTGGTCTCCATTTCGGGCACTGAGGACACTGACAAACAGAAAGGGGATCAGAAGTAGGATGAGGGAGAAATTAGATTTTTCAGGCTTGAAAGGAACTTAAGGAAACTGTAGAATGACAGAATCCTCCAGCTCTAGGTGGGTAAGAAAAGAACATGGGCTTTGGAGGCAGGCATACCTGGGTACGAATCTCTGCCCTATCACCTACCGGCTGTGAGACTTTACATTAATTTTTAACCCTCTCTGAGCCTCCGTTTTTCATCCATAAAATGAGAAGTAATACCTACTTTAAAGGGTTGCTGCAAATTTTTAGACTATAATACCATTTGTTTAGCGTTGTTCCTGGTACATAGCAAGTGCTTAATACTTGACAGTATTTCTACAAGTAAAGGAATGATGAGTGAGGGTCCAGAGAAGAGACTTACCCAAAATCAGAGGACAGACAGACTAGAACCCAGGTTCAGGATTCTCTCTATTCTGCCAGACCCCCCCTTTCTACCTGTGCCCTTTTCTCACCCACCCCTCCACCTCCAGACAATTTGCACCCAGGCTATTTCAGACACATGAATATTGAGCTTACCATGAAATGCAGCCAGGCAGGACAATTGCATTGTCCCTTAGTGATCTGTGATGAGGTCTCACGGCTTTATAGCTGAGAAATGCTTCTTTAAATCCAATTTAAATCTCTTCTGTTGCATTTTAAAATTATTTGCATTTCTCTTAAGGACAGCAAAGGGACCTGAGTTATTGTCCAATGCCCTACAGTGATAAGAATCACCTCCCCCGTTTTCTAAACGACGACACTACGGTCTTGGTTTTGGAAAAGGTATACTGACTTATTAAGGACAAAAGTGGAGGGTGGGAAGAATGGAATCTTAACCCAGAAATCCCAGAAGTCTGCCTCCCACTTCCCTTGGAATGGAAGCTGAATCCATTCCTCCACGTCCCTCCCTCCTGGGGCTGGAAGGGTAGCCCTACACTCTGCAGGACTCTGAGGTCAGAAAGCTGGGAAGGACAGCAGGGAGGGAGGGAGGGAGAGAAGAGGCCTTCTGCGTTGCTGTTTTTGTGGAGGGGAAGAGGGGATGGAGGGTGGAGAAGACTCTGCTTTCTCAGGTCAGGCCCAGAGGGTAAAAGTTTCTTTGCTTGAAGACTTTTTTCGAGATGAGAGAGCTTCTAGGAAAGACAAAACAAATGAAAAGAAAAGATGGTGGGCTCCTAAAATTTTCTCCCAGAGTGGGTAGTTGTGGTGGTGAGAACACCACAGGTGAAGACTCCTGTGTGTGTGTGTGTGTGTGTGTGTGTGTGTGTGTGTGTGTGTGTGTGTGTGTGTGTGTGTGTGTGTGTGTGTGTGTTAGGGCCCTGGGCAGGGTGGAAGGATGGGCTGTTTTGTTGTTGCTTTTTGTTTGGAACATCCGGAAGGTTATGTAATCCTCAAGGCTGGTGAATGTGCCGAGTGGTACCTTTCCTTCCTGGTGGGCGGACAGCTGTGGGCAGAGGCACGCAGACTGTCTGTCCGAGGCCCCACCCAGAGAAGGGGCCCCCCCACTCTGTGCTGGCAGCAGGCCATTCCCTTTAGTTGTGGAGGCCGGTGGGCTTTAGGATTTAGGAGCTGGACCAGCGGCCCCCTGACCCTCTGGAGAGTCAGACAAATGTCAGAGCAGGAAGGGTCCCTTAAGGTCATCCAGTCCAAACTTCTCATTTGACAAATTAGAAAAACAAGGCCTGAGAGGGAAATGACCGGTGCTTTAAAGCTAGCTAGCATCAGAACCAGGTTGAGAGTTCAGGCCCTCTTAACTCTTCATCTGGTATTCTTGACATCACACACTGATGGGCCAAAAGAACAGATCAGGACTGCTCCATGGTGTGCGGGGCCAAACTCACAGCTAGGTCCTGGGGTTTAGGTGACCCAAGGAGGTCCTTCTGTGTTCCAGAATATCTCACCAACGTCAGCAGTTCCAAAAACAGAGATTCCTTTGGGTACTTCAAGATTATCCCCCTTGTTAAAATGCAAATTCTCCTCGGACAGGAGAAAAACAACACGCTTAGCGATATCACTCTTTTACGTTTCAGCATGAAAGAATTAAATGAGCAATTCCTGAGCACACAGCTTGATGAGTTAGGGGCAAACCAGGATGGTGCTCGTTGGCTAAGAGCCAGGGCTTATAAGGAGGTGATAGGCTCATAAGAGGGGCTTTTGGGCACCTAGATGTTTCTTTATTCCCACTGCAGCTCTGCAGGGATTTGAAATTGTCTTTCCTGGTTCTGATTCGAATGGGGAGGGGCACAGAGCACTCCCACACAGAATTGTCTTTGGGCCGTAAAGGAGATACTTTCCCAAAGAGTTTCATGCGTCGTGATAAAAAGTAAGGAGTTTAAAGAGTATCAAGATGCTTGATAAGCTCCTCTGCTCTTTTCTAGAATCTTAACATAATTTGGGGGGAAGGTGAACATTCATACAGCTGCTATTGGGGTTTGCGGGGGGGGTGGGAAGATGTGGGCAGAAGGAGCTGGAAGGAAGGCAGTAGAGGTTGCAGCTGCATGAGCCTGAGGTGGATGAGGAATGAGAGCTGAACACAAAACCGAGTAGGAGCTCAACAAACACTGGCTGAGAAAATAAGCTCTTAGTATGTAAGGTCTCCGACAGTCTCACTGGGGGGCCATATGGAGGGAGAGCAGAGGGTGGGGTCAGGGCTAAGGAAGGCTCAGCTAGAGGGGGCAGGTGAGCACGTGTGAAAAGCTGGACTGAGTCTTAGCTCATAAGGCTGGTTGGGAAAAGAAGGGAATACTGGGGAGCTGCCCCTCTGGGCTAATGAGACTCACCCCCATCCTATCCATGAAACCGGAGAGCCCTCCTCTCCCTCGGCCCCAGCCTCTGACCAGTGCAGTCCTCAGCCTGGGAAGCTGCATGAAGAACAAAGCATGAGAAAAGGCCACAAGTGAGTGTTTCATCTCAGTGTCCTTTCCCACCTCAGGCCTGGTCAGCAGGTCCAGCTGGAAATGGGGAAAGGGTCTGTGAGGAGGGAGGAGAAAGAGGGTTGAATGGTGGTCACGTCTCTGGGTAAAGAGAGCTGGGTTCTGGGGTCACCATCTGGCCTGGGAGAAGCAAGAGGGAGAGGAACCAGGGCTCGTTCCTACTTCTAGACCAGGTAGTGTCAACTCCATTCAGGGAAATGCAAGGATACTGATGGGCGGGGAGTGGGAGTTTGTGGGACTGTGCATGAGTGAGTGTTACTGACGTGGGCTGGAGGGGATGGATGACAAGCCAGACCTTAATGAAGAGTGTGTGGCCCTCACATCAAAGATGGGCATCTGCCTTCTTACTGTCTCCCGAGATAACAGGTCTGGTCACACTGGCATGACCCTGGGGGCTGCTCCTCTGTGCGTCACTGGCTTCATCTCTCTTGGCTACCCATTACCGCTTGGTTCTTCCCTTCTGTAAAGTGGGCTGACTCTGCAGTCCTCCACACCATTCCTTCTATTCCTCACTGTGTCTCAAGTGAGACGGAGACCAGGCCTGAGAATGTGAGCTCCTGGGAAGAAAGCAGCCTGGTGGGTGGGTGATGCAGGGGAAGTGTCTCTGGGACTCTCTACTGAGGTACTGTGTAGAGACGCTCAGTATTGGGCAGCAAGATGCACATAAATCTACAACAGGGTTTTCCCTGCAGCCTATGCCTAACTGTGGCCAGGTTCTGGCATGACATGGCTTCTCAGGGCTTAGAGCAAGCAGGCTCAAACCTATCGTCTCCCGGTCTCCAAACAGGAAGGCACTCCCCAGCTCAGGCAGAGAGGCAAGGGAATTCCACAATTTCTTCCTTGATAAATGATTCCAATCTACCACAATTTTCATTCAATGCATCAATTCGGCACAATGATGATTTAAAAACAACTGGGCAAAGCAAGTGGGAATTTCTTGCTTGCATTTCCTTCAGTGTTTCCTGGGCATTACCTGGTCTTTACAAACAGAGATTAGCCTGGACTCTTCCAAACTGGCTCATCTGGAGTCTCGCAATCTTGGTGCTATTTAATTCATAAGAGTCCATCAGGGGAGGCCAGAGGAAATTCCAGAGAGGGAAAGGTACTGTGTTTGGGCCGCACTACTGCGGGCACTGGCTGTTCAAGCAGCAGGGCTCTGACTAGAAGACAAGGGTTCTGAGCCCTGATGGTGGCGCCCTCCCTCACAGACTCCCCGGGTAAGCTCGCAACCAACGCCTTCCCTTCTCAAGACCTTGACTTCTCCTTCTGCTCAATGGGGACAATCATTCTTTGCCCTCCTTCTTCACTCTCCAGCTCCAACTCACCAAGTCTGGCAAAGCAGAGCTGTAAGGGGGTTGCTGAACAGATGAAACAGGCTCGGACTGCAGAAAAAAGGACCGAGCTTGGACTGAAAACTGACTTCCAAATGACTAGAGCCCTGGGAAGGAAGCCCTGAATGGAGGACGGGCAGGGGCTAAATTCACTCTCCCTTTCAAGAAACAAAAAGGTGGCTGACCTCTGCGGGTCCCAGGCAGGGCGCCCTGCCCTGCAGATCCGGGCAAAAAAAGAGGTGAATTCTGCCAGCTCTAAGTGCCTCAGGAATTTCCACGGGGATTCCCCTGGATATTGATGGGTAAAAACGGGAGCAGCAGGAGGGGGAGCTCAAACCGTGCGGGCGCCCGCTTCCCTCACCCTCTGCCCCAAGTTCGCTCGGAAAGCCTGGAGGAAGCCCTTCCTCCTCCGGCCCTGCTCCCCCCGCGGGCTTCTGCTTGAGAAGGGAACGCGGAGTCAGGATCTCTGCCGTGTGGGCGGGCCGGCGAGCTGCTGACAAGCACGACGGAACCTCCCGGCCCACGCGTCCCCCTACGGTGCTCGGCGCTTCCCCGCGGGGGCGGGGGCGAGAGTGGGGCACCCCCGGGCAGGGAAGCCGCCGCGCCCGCGCACCCAGCCCGGTGCTGAGTCACCAGCTCGGGTAGCTTGGCCCCAGACGCGTGTCTTGGCGCGCGCCCGCGCCCACCGCTCCGCACCTGGGAGCTCCCGCTCCGCGTGGCCCACGCGCCCGCCGTGCAGCCCCGGCCTCCCGGTCCCCTCGCGCGTCTCGCGCTCTTCGAGTTTCCCCGCAGCCGGCCTCTCCCGCGCGGCGCGCCCTGCCCCTGGCTGCCTCTGCCCCTCGCTCCAGCCCAGTCTCTCGAGTCTGTTTCCCTTGCTCTCTACCCACCCCCGCGGTCCTCTCCGACTCAGCCTCGCGTGCGCCCCGCCGCCCGCCCACGGCGTCTGGGAGCCTTCCCCCCTCCCCTCCCACTTCCGCTCCCCTCTCCCCGGCGCCGCCCGCGAACCATGGGGGAGGGGAAGGGGCTTCCGTGCTGCGTCACGATGAGGCTCTTGCTGCCCCTACTGCTGCAGCCGTCGCTCGAGTTCCGTGCACCGCGGGGCACCCCTGATCTATCTGGTGGCATCCCCTGTTGCAGACCCCGACCTGTCCACCCTCCTCCGGGGCCGCCCCCTGGGGCTGCAAACCCTCGGGGCTGGATGCTGGATGTGTGCTCCCTCACCTCCGTCCACCGTAAATCCCCCCACCCCGTGGGCCCTAACCCAGGCTAGGGCTTCCCTTTGGAAAAGAAGGGAAAATTAAGGCAGGTAAGGAGTTAGGGATCAGCCAACTTCTCAGGGCCAACTTAGCATTTGCCGGGCCTAGGCTTCTTTATACCCAAGACACCTTGGCAAAAGAATCCCAGCTCTGTCTTGGCCTCTCCTATTTATATTTGTATTAAATATTTTGTACAATTGCAGGGTCTTAGAATTGCAGGGCTGTAGATCTAGTGGACTAACCTATGTTGGAGCATAATGGCTAAGACCAGGCCACTGAGTTTGAGTCCTGACTGGGTGATTTTACCAGCTGTCTGATTTAGAGCAATGACAGCCTCGGTTTTCTCTTATGTAAAATGGGGATATGAATAGCACTAACCTCATAGGCTTGCTGTGAAAATTAAGAGGTAAAGCTAATAAAGCCTTGAGCAAGCCGAGTCCCTGGCACACAGTGTGTTTGTTTCTGTTATTTGGGCCCCTGCCAGCCGCAAGAACTGGGCCAGCAAGTGCTTTTGGAAGATGGAGAGCTCTTCCCCACCTCCTTGTGTCTTCTGGGGAGCCCAGAACAGAGCTCCTTCTTCCCTCTTCTCTGTAGCAGCCCCTCACATATTTGAGGACAGTCATCCCTCCCTCGCCTTGCCTTCCTGTCCACACCATGTGTTTCTATTTCAGACGAACACACCTAATCCTACCACTTCCTGCTGTACATGGCTTTGTGTGTCCCTCTGCCTCACCTTAGTCACTGGCCCTCCTGGAAGGCAGGGGCCAAGGGTGAGTTCTGCAGCCCAGGCTGGTGTGGCCGGACCAGTTTGAGTAAGGGGAGTTCCCTCCCTCATCCCAGCCCGGCCACAGGTTTCCAGCCCTACCTGGCTTTGAGTAACCTGGCTGGCTCTCTCAGCAGAGGTCACAGATGCACTGTGGAATTTGAGGTCAGCTAAAGTCCCAGGGCTCTTTCTACTTGAAAGATTCTGTCCTGAAGCTTCCGGTCACCTGTACTTGTGCAGGTGGGCTTTTATTTTAAACCCCAAAAAATGTTGGACTTTTCACATGGCCCTGTTATTTTTCATTTTGTCAATCTGGTTGTGTCTTTTTAAATTTAATTTACTCTGGGAATAGGTAGTACATTGATGGAGTACAAAATTTAAAAGATGGAAGCGTTATAGTGAAAAGTGTCTCCCCTACCCTGTTTCCTACCCACTCGCCCCCCACCCTCCGGCAACCACTGATAGCTATTTCTCATGTATTCTTCCTTGGTAAGTTTATGTGTTTTCAAGCAGATTCATAAATGTACATTCCCTTTAGATCCCTTCTTCCCTCCCACCCTCCTTCATTCTTCACAAATGATACTTTACTATCCACAGCTCTGCACCTTGCTTTTTTCTCCTTAACAATATATCTCGGAGATCCTTCCACATTCAGTATAAAAAGAGCTGTCTCATCCTTTTTAATAACTGCAGAGTATTCCATTGTACTGCTCTGGATCTGGGTGCTTTCTTCCTGTCTGCTGGAAGGCACACTCTGGGTAGTTTGTTTCTGTGTAATCATTTGGGGTGGGCTTTTCTGAGGAACAGGGGTGGGTAGGTGGACAGTTGTTGAAGGGCTCCATTTGAACTGCCCCTCGGGTTGCTGCCTTACTGCTGTAGCTACCTGCAGATGTTGGTTAATTGAAGTAGAAATCACATCCTGCAAGTGTGCTCCCCAGAGCCTCAAAACCCTATAGTTTGGCTCACTTTTGTTCTTGTTGTCTACAAATCATCAGGTTTGTAGGAGCTGTCAGGAACTGAAGGTGGGCCCTAAAATACCAACCTCCTTCAGGAAGCTTTTCCAGACTGACCTAGGCAAAGAGTTGAAGTTCTCATAACCTCCCCTACTTCCCAGCCCAGGCTGAGCACAGCACCGTCCCTGCTTAGAATGAAATTAATTCCTCATTCCTGTAGCTTGGATATGTTTGTTTTCTTTTCTGCATATATGTATGTTTGTGGAATCTGTATTCCTTCACTCATTTAACAAATACTTATTGAGTGTCAGGTATTGTTCCAGGTTCAAAAAAGAGCAAATCCCTTTATGAAGCTTACAGACAAAAAAACAAAGATAAGTAATTAAAACATATGGTACCTTTATAGGTGGGATACTATATTTGTTCTAGAGACAAATAAAGCAGAAGAGGAGGCCTGGGAGAAAGGAGTTTGCAATTTCAAACAAGGGGCCCTGGGAAGGCCCAATGGAGAAGATAACCTCTAAACAGAGACGTGGACCTGGGGAAGGGGAGGAAAGGGGAGCCCTAGAGCATTCCTGGCAGTGGAACTGAAAGCAAAAAGGCTGGAGTGGGGGACTCTGCCTGGTAGTTCAAGTAAACTGGAACAGGGGAAGCACAGGGAGAGCAGTCCCAGGTGAAATCTGAGAGACTTCTGGGGTGTGGGAAGGCGGAAGGGTGCAGGGTAGGCAGCAGATCTTGTAAGAGCTTCTCAACTAGGCAGTACCACCCTCCTGGCAGGGCTTGGAAACATGAAGGGACATTTTAGTTGTCACAACAACTGGCAGAATTGTGGAGGTGCTCTATGGGCATTAGTGGGCAATGGCCATGCCAAGCATCCCATAATGCCCAGCACAGTCCCATACAATGAAGAATTTTCCAGCCGAAAATGCCAACAGCTCCCTTGTTGAGAAGCACAGATAGGACCCTGGAGTCCATTTGAAGATAGTTTTTACTTTGAGAAAAACTAGGATCCACTGGATGGTTTTGAGTGGAGGATGCTTAAAAGGAACTTTGGCTGCTGGATTGAATTTGGGTTGAGAATAGACTGAAGGGGAAGAAAGACAAGCAGAGAGATCAGGCAGGAGGTTGTTGCAAAGTCCAGATAAGAGATGGTGGCAGCATGGACCGGAGGTGGTAGGAGGGAAGGTTGTGAGAAGTAGTCAAGCAAACAGTCCTTCCTGCGGGATTCACGTGGGTTGCCATTGAAAGAAAGGAGTTGAGGATGAGTCCAAGGTTTGGGGACATCGTTATTGGAAGGATGGAGTTGCCACTAGCTGAGATGGGGAAGTCTGGGGGGGGATGATGAGGGCTTGGGTTTTAGACCCATCAAGTCTGAGATACCTATTAGACATTCAGGTGGAGATGTTGAGTAGGCTTTTGGAATGGACTGGAGGTATAAATTAAAGCCATGAAAGATGATGATACAACCAAGGAATGAGAAAAGACTAAAGAAGACAGAGGGTGGTATCCTGGAGCTTTTATGTTAAGAGGTGGGGGATGAGAGCTGAGAAGGAGCAGCCAAAGAGAGAGGAAAAAAACCAGGAGAACCACAACGTGGAGAGGTGCTTCAACTAGGACGGCACGAACCTTAGAGCCAAACACTGCTGGTGTGTGAAGTAGGGTCAGGCATGAGACTTGTCCACTGGCTTTAGGAACATTGAGGTTATTGGTGACCTTGAAAACCCGGGTTTTGGTAGAGCAGTGGGGGTAGAAAGCCTGATTAGAGGGGGTTTAAGAGAGAAGAGAAGAGAGACTTAGGAGACAAATCAACACATGTAGCATGAAGACCTTGATTAGATCCTGATTCAAACAAAGAAACTGGAAAAAGACGTTCTTTGAGGCAATCAGGGAAATTTGAACACAGATGAGTTATTAGCTGATATTAAGGAATTACTGTTAATTTAGCTAGGTGTGATGATGCTGTTATTATATATCTTTTAAGCCTTTGTATTGGTTAGAGACACATTCTGGATGAAATGATGATTTCTGAGGTTAGTTTTAAAATACTCCAGCAGGAAAGTTGGGGGTGGGGTAGACGATTGACAAAATATTGACATTGGAGCTGGGTGATGGGTATATGGGGATTCATGAGAATGTTCTCTCTGCTTTTGTGTATGTTTAAAATTCCCCTAATAGAAACTAAATGAAAAATAGGGTGGGATGTGGGGGATGATTTGGGTGTTCTTTTTTACTTTTACTTTTTATTCTTCTTCTGATTCTTTCTGATGTAAGGAAAATGTTAAAAAATGGATTGGGGTGATGAATGCATGACTGTATGGTAATACTCTGAGCAGTTGATTGTACACCATGAGTGACTATATGGCATGTGAATATATTTCAATAAAACTGAATTTAATTAAAGAAAATTCCCTATTAAAAAAATAAAAGAGGACTGAATAAGAATTGTAGGAAATGAATATAGAAAACTCTGAGGAATTTTGTTTTAAAGAGATAAGTAAAGCAGTGGGGTGGTAGCTGAAGGGAAAAGTGGGTTCAAGACAGCGGATTGTTCTATAAGATGGGAGAAATAATAGCATGTTTATTTCAGTCAGTAAGTCAGTCAACCACACTTATTGATCTCCCGCTGCAGGAAGGGCCCTGTCCCAAGCCCCGGAGGGAAATTGAGATGACTAGGTCCCTCTCTAGAGGAAAGTAATAATAATTTAATGAAAGCTAACATTTATCATGCATTTCCTATGGGCCAGGCACTGTTAAGTGCTTTACAAAAATTATCTCAATATATCCTAATAACAGCTCCATGAGATTTGCTCCATTCCACAATGGAGGGGATGGCAGGCGAACAATCAGCACGAGGCAGTGCCCAGCTTCAAACCCAGGCAGGATGACTGCTCTGTGCTTATAACCTCCCCTCTCCGCTGCCTCTCTGCTGACGACGCAGCATTGCCCATCCACATTTTCAAGGGAAGCTTTTCCAGAATGCACTTGCCCAGGCATCAGCCCTGGAGACTGTGAGTTGGTTGGGGGAAGAGGGCAGCCAAGTGTCCTTCAAATAAAGCTCTCAGGGGCTTCTGATGCAGCTCCCTGCTTAAGAGCCATTAGACTAGTTCAGCCTGAACACGTTCATTTATCAACACATACACAAATACTCGCACGAGTGTTGTAAATAATTAAGCTAGCTGGGGACGGGAAAAAATTAAAATATGGTGGGTTGTGCTGAACGGGAGGTGGAAGGAATGTGGAGAGAGAGAGAAGGGCTGAGTGTGTTTTTGTTATTTAGGGAAGGGCGTTTTTATTTCAGTTTCTCATGGGCTGCAGTCATAGTTGTACATTCTTATAACGAGTATCAGTCCAGCATCTTTGGACAGTCAGGTGGTGCTGTGGGTGCTGGGGAATCACGACATATGAGCCAGGCAAAGACCCTGTCCTCGTGGAGCTCACATTCAAGAGAGAAGACAGACGATATAAATTCATAAAGGCTATAAAGAAGAATAAGGGGTGACTACAGAAGGGGTGTAGGTTTGACAGCCAAGACCTCACATAGGAGGTGCCAGTTGAGCAGACAGACGAAATAAAGTGAGGGCTGGGGCCATGTGAAGACCTGAAGGAAAAACATGCAGAGGCCCTGCAGCTGGGAGAAACATGATGTGTTCAAAGAGGAGGAGGGCAGAGTGGCCCTGGGGCAGCAAGATGAGGGAGAGATGAGGTTGGAGGGTGAGGAATGGGCCTTTGGGAGGAGTTTGGGGGCTGAGAGGTGTAATGGAAAGTCATGGGGTGGGGGCTTTGGGTGGGGGAGTGATGTGATCTGATCTGCAAAACACACTCAAGGGGGGGTCAAAGGGCAGGAGAAGGAGAGCAGTTCACAATCATTCAATATTAACTCATTTACTCAACCTTTCTGTAACAGCCATATATTTAATTTCTGCTGTGTGCCAGGCATTTATGTACCTCTGTTATCTCGTTTTATCTACACCATCTGGACTGGGAGTTGTTACCCCTGATTCTCAGAGGTTAAGGTGAACCCCCCTAGGTCCCATAGCTGCAGTGCTATCTTCAGGATTCACATGCCCCTTACACTCTGCCCGAGCTGCCCCCACTCTAAGGGAAGTCCCTTGTGTTGTGACAAGCCCTTCCCTTGGGCAGGGCCTGATCCAGGACACGGACTGATGTTCACGGACGAAAGGCTTGTGGCACCATGCCCATGTGGCAGTGGCTCCCGTGGCTGCAGTTCTGAGGTTGGCCCTTAGCCCGCTCATCTTCAGCACTGAGGCAGGACTGAGTGGAGGAACTGGCAGAATGCCAACCGCATGTAGCCCTGATGGAGAGTCTGCGGCTCCTCGTGGGAAATCACATCCCTCCGTGGACCACGTGGTTAGGAGGGTTCATGCAGGGGACAAAAATCCTTGGTCACAACTTTGTAACCCTGTGAACTGCCCCTGCTTGTGTGTGTGTGCGCGCGTGTGTGCAGGGTTGTATGCGAAAATATGTATACATGCATATCTGAGAGTGTGTGTGCATGCAGGTACATTGTATGTGAATAGGTTTGGGGGGGGCTTCATATTGAGCGTGAAACTGGGGGTATATCTAGGACCTATGTGCATTTCTGTGGAGCCTCTCTGGATGTGGGCACGGAGTGAGGTGTGTGTGAGTTGGACGGGTATATGTGAGCAGACCTGGTTGGCTAGGAGGTCAGTCGAAGCTGTGGGATTGGGGATTGGCTGGATGGGGTTTTCTATCTCTTTCCGACCTCAAGAGTCTGACAATCCTAAGGAGGGTAAGATCAAATTGAAATGGAGCTAGAGGCAGCGTGCAGCATTGAAAGGGGTGTGGGGCTGGGGCCTTAGCTGTGTTCTTGAGGTCATCAAACCTCTCTGAGCCTTAGTTTCCTTATTATTATTATGACATTATTATTATTAATGTCAAATAGCATTAATAGTAATTATTATTGTGATGTTATTATCCACAAGATGATTCTGAGGGCATTCAGAAGTATTTTGTAAATCAGAAACACAGCACAAATGTGATCGTTATCATTGATCAGGACTTGCCTTCACCATTCCTGGAGAAACAGTGCATACCTACCATGGACGGACGGGGGTCGGTACTGCCTATAGTCTGCTCCGTGGTGTCAGGAGGCAGGGCTCGGTGCGAAGCAGCCTCGGGCTGGCACAGCCCGATGGCATTGATCTGCCCTCTCGAGTCAGCTTCACCCAGCAGCCAGACATCCGTCTTCCAAGTAATAAAGAGATCCCTTGTGAGGGAACGTTGGCATGATGCAGCCAAGCACCCGGCTTCGTAATTCATGCTGAGCTGCCCCTCCTGACTCCCTGCAAAGGCAGCTGGAGTTCAGACAACCGGGCCTTGGATGGGCGGCCGAATGGCTCTGGGGTGGCTGGCAGTGCCACGCTGCCAGGCAGGAAGGAGAGTGGGCAGCATGGAGCCCAGAGATGCAGGGGGTCCCTGACTGCTCTGGGTGGTTAGCATGGAGGGAGGAGGAGGAGGCTGGGACCTCCTGGCACGCTTAGAGTTGCAGACTGAGTTCCCTGTTCTAAGTTAAGCATCCCCAAGACTGCCAGCTTGATATACCAAGGCTGTGTGATATTGAGCCAGCATCTCAGTCTCTCTGAGCCTTAGTACCTGTGAAGTGAGGATTGAATGAAAGAGCTTGCACACTCTCTTGTGAATATGAGGATGATGACTAGGTCTGTGTCTTTGAGGCCTGTCCTCATGCTTTTGTTTTCATGAATGTGCATGTTTCACGTAGGCGTGTAAGTCCTTGTTTCTCTCCAGCATCCTTGGGAATAGGGACTCATTCTGCATTCAGTTAACAAATGCTATCCACAATATGCCACGTGCCAGGCTGTGTCCTCTACTGGACCTAGAGAGGAACCGGTCACAGACATGGTGCTGCCCCGGAGGATGTCAGTCTGGTGTAGGGAGATAGGACATGCGTATAAACATTGGTGACTGAGCTAGAAAAAGCTCACATTGCAGCCCTGTAATGTTGCAGGGTGGCTGCTGTGGGAGATCAGAGGTGCAGGTGAGCACTGCCAGCCTGGGTAGGGGCAGAAGCAGGGAGCAGCGGGGGCAGAGACGACGCAGGAGGAGGGTGCCCAAGGACAAACCAGGGATGGGAAGACTTTGCAGGAGGGCCCTGAGGAGTGGGCAGAATCTGGACATGTGGAGATGGGCATCCCCGGGGTCTCTGGGCTGAGGTTTCCACTGCCATTAGCTGTTTCCTAATCGTCGGTGGGATGTGGATACCGACTATGCTGCCCCACGGTATTATCGTGAGGCTTTCAAATGTGCAGTTCCAGTGCCAAGGGACAGAAAATCCACGTCCAGGACCAGCAGGGATGTTCCAGCCGGCCTGGGCCAAGTTCTAAGCACTTTAGATATGTTAGCTCATTTAGCCCTCACAGTAGCCCTTTGAGATAGATGCTGCCTGTATCCTGTTTTACAGGTAAGGAAACTGAGGCTCAGGGAGGCCAAGGTTAACAGCTAGAAAGTGGCCAAGCCGGGCTTTGAACTCTGGACTCCCTTGCCTCATATTGGTGCCGTGGTATTCCACATTGTCTTTGGCTCCTGCGTCTGTGCCAGGCACTACGTGGGTTCTCTTATTTGACCCTCATACCAACCTTATGGGTCGTTTCTGTTATGACCTCTTCTTTACAACTGAGGAAGCTAAGGCTGGAGAGGATTAAGTAATCTGCAACTCCTCAGCCACCCCAGGGGAAGGCAAGGATTGAAAGCAGTTCTTCCCAAACCCCAAGCCTGATGGCTTTCTTCTGAACCAGGCTACCTCCTGTGGGTTAAGGAGGGGCTGCCCTACAGGATTTGTGGCTCACTCACGGCTCCACGTGGATGCCCTCTCAGGACTGGGGGCTTCAGTTCTTACGGATTCCATCCCTTACCAGCAGTGAGACCTGGGGCAAGTCATGTGACTCTACTCCTCATCTTTAAGAGGGGAATCACTAGTTCTAGCTCACAAGGTAGGGCTAGGATGGAAAGAAGATGTGTGGGGAAATGCCGTATAAACTGTGAAGGGCTGTAATAAAAGGAATGGAGGGAGATGCGGTGTGCCCAGCACTGTGGCAAATGTGACAAGGGATGTGCAAGACCCAGGCAGAATCTATCCTCAGTTCAGCAAGCACCGAACCGGTATGGCTGGGTGCCTGGGATATGGCAACCCATAGGACATGGAGTTTGCTATCTGACTGGGAAATACAGCCACTAACCTAAGAATGGAGTGACAGGATGGGGACAGTAGCTACCATTTATTATACACCTACTGGGGGCTCCAGGTGAAACTCCTAAGGTGTATTTTCTCATTTAATTCTCTCAACCACTCATTGAGCTACTACTATAATAGCCCCATTTTAGAGATAAGGGAAGGGGCTCAGAGTGGTTATGAGACTTTCCTAAAGTCACACAGCTAGTAAATGGCAAAAATGCTGTGTCTATTCATAGCTGCCTGATTCCATGCGTTGTTTTTCTCCTGTGTCTGCCACCTCCGCCAAAGGAAACCACAGTTTCAGAGAAGCACAATCACAGTGGTGGTGTGTGAGCTGGGCTGGGAGGTGGGGGAAGCTGGGGCCAGAAGTTGCAGTCCAAGAACAACCCCATACTGCAACATCTCCAAAGAGTTCCTGAACTGTAACTCTTAAGACGCAAAAGAACCCAGCGAGGTGGTGAGATTTCACAGATAAGAGAACGGGCTCAGAGAGCTCAAGGGACTTGTGCAAAACCACACAGCCTGGTGTCTCTCTAGAATTTGAACCCAGGCCGCCTCTTTGGTCCACTGCTCTTTCCACTGGACACCACAGCCTCTTCCAGGGTAGTAAAGGAACATGGGTGCTGAGACCAGGCAGACTTAGGCTCAAGTCCTATTTCAGCCTCTTTTCAGCTGTGTGACTTTACCATGTTACTGAATTTTTCTCGCCTCTGTTTCCTAATATGTAAGATGGGGATAATAGTATCCATTTCTCCAGTCTATTGTGTCATAGTTATTACATGTCAAGTTCCTGGCAGGCAATAAATGCTCAATAAATAAATGGGCGAGGAAGCAGTTATGGAGTATTTGTTGTGTGCTGAGCTCTGTGGGGGAGAAACCAAGGAGACCTGATTCCTTCTGTTAAACCCTGATGCCTTCCTCAGGAAATGGACAAGTCAGATGGGGTCCATTGGACATAGTGTGAGCTGAATTAAAAACTTGCAAACATAAAATTGCAGTGAAAATTGCATATGCAAGTGCAAGTCCCTTCACTTCTTCAGCCCCAATTTCCTCATCTGTAAAACGTAAAAATGGGCAATAATGATATTCACCTCACAGGGTGATTTGATCTGTAAGTGCTATATTAAGTCAATTGGCCTTAGATGCAGATGTAGTCTCTCCTCTCAAGCAGCTTACAGTCTAGTGAGGAGACAGAGACATGGGTTAGTGTCTCCAAACCACCCTGAAACTTCAAACAACAGCAAGCATTTATTTTGCTCCCAAATCTGCATTTGGAGCAGGGCTTGGTAGGGATAGCACTTTCCTGTTCACGTGGCGTCCATCAGCTGGAAGGCTGGACTAAGGCTGACAGATTCGTTTTCAGTGTGGTCGTCCCATGGCTGGCTGGGTGTTGCCTGTTGGTTCCTTTCCACATGGGCCTCTCCATGGAGCTGCGAGTTTCCTCCAGCAATGTGTCTGGGGTCCAAGAGGAGCATGAAATAAGAGGTAGAGGTGGGAAACCAGGAAAGACCGCTTCCCGGGAAGTCAAGAGGAGGGCGTTTCAAGAAAGAGGATTTGGCCAAGAAATACTGCAGAAAAGTCAGGAGCTGAGAAGGAGGTCCTGGGTGACCTCCCTGGGAGAGTTCTGATAGGGCTCTGGGGGAAGAACCCGAATTGCAGCAAGTGGCAGGAAATCCAGGTGACAGGAAGCCCTGCAAGCAGACAGCCCTTTTGGGAAGGCTGGCCGTGGAAGGGAGGGGAGAGAAGGCTGCAACCAGGGGGAGAAAGATAATTTCTTTGAGCTTGTTCATCTGCTGGGGAGAAAGGGCCTATGAAAATCACCACCTTGAACTCCAGCAGGAGAGGAGAGAGAGTGAAAAATATAGAGACTGGATAGAGCTTGGAGAGGAAGGAACACCTCCTCCCTGAGACCAGAGGAGAGAGGCAAGGACAGCAGAAGCAGGGCACATTAATACCAGCTGGCACTCACTAAGCAGTCACCACGTGCCAAGTTCTGTTATAAGGGCCTTACGTGTTTTCACCCATTTCATCCCCACTGCAACGCTTTGAGGAAGTTCTATTATTAACCCCATTTTACAGATGAGGAAACCAAGGCAAAGCTTGTAGGGAGGAGTTAGGGAGGGCTACTCAGGAAGGCTCCCTACAGGCAGAGAGGAAGGGTGGTCTAAGAAGGGCCATGCACGAAGGGCAGCGAGCAACTGCTCTCTGGATCTCCGTGATTGGATGAGGCAGCACTAGGAGTTGCAGTAGGAGGGCTTCACGTTAGAAGAATATTTTCCCACCTATTTTTTAAAACAAGGAGACTTTTATTTGTTCCTCAATTAAAGCTAATGGGAATCCCCAATACATAAAACAGACCAAATCCCTGCTATATTGGTTGAAGACAAGGTCCTATGTCTTCCCTTCTCCACTTTTCTCTTGACAGCAGGGCAGCCCCAGGTGGGTGCACAGACTCTCTGGAATACAGGAGAAAAACACTGCAGTTCTGCAAGACCAGGTGTTGCGGGGACACCTGGAGAGCCTGTAGCATGTTTTCAGTGAAAATCTCCTTGGAAAGGGGGAGCAGGAAACTCTTTCTTTGGGACACTGTCATCTTTCTTTTCCTTGGAAGCAGGGGGATGGACTAGATGACCTCTAAAGCTACCTGCAAAAGAAAGTGAGCAGAGAATCAAACAGAAGCACGTGCTGGCGAGTGGGAGGTACATGTAGAGATCCCAGGCCTCTGGTGACCCTTGCTGGCAGGTCCCAACCCTAATACCAGTAGGGCCGTGTTCTCTGTAGCTGTGTCGTCCCAGGCTTCTGGGACCGCTGTAACCACTTGTTTTATTAAGAGCTCTCCAAAGCTTTTTGTGGGACACTGTGCTGTGGCAGATTGCTCCAATGAGCAAAGGAAATCTCCTCCCACTACACCACCCCCCACTCCCCACCCCAGGCTTGACGTGGGGCTGGGAGAACAGGGATGAGGAATTTGAGATGACTTCCTGGTACGTTTCTGCTTAAATAGTTCCTTGGTGTCAGAGATGAATAATATCAGTAATAGCCATTGCAAGATTTTGCATCTGTACAGAACTTACTATGTTTCTCCCAAGGCAATTTCACATTCAAAGCCTCAATCTCCACAACTCGGTGAAACTAAAACAGGGCAGGTATAGGAGGCCTAGTTACCGTTTACCGTGACCCAACCCACCCAAGGCAGGACACATGGAGGGGGGTCTGGGTCTTTATCTCCAGCTCAGTGCCCTTCCCACGCACTTCCCAGCAGCTCTCAGCCCTCGGGCCCACACCCTGAGTTCCCCCCATTCAACCATCCCCACCCCTGATTTTCTCATTGTCTCAGTTTCTGGACCCCTGGAATCCTCTGGCTCAGTGCTGAGCCATCTGGTCTCTGAAAAATCCAAATAGCGGTTGAAAGGAAGGAAAAACGCAGTGCCTTTTTCTGCTTCTTGGAAGGGGATTAGTAATTAGATGATCTGGACAAAACAGGAAAGGATTAGATGAGATACTGAAGCCTCTTGGTGAAGTAGCAAGAAATGAGAAGGGAAACAAGACATTGACGTTGCTTTTTGTTTTGTTGCTTTGAATCAACTTTATTAAGGTACAATTTGCATGTAGTAAAGTTCACCCATTTCCCGTATAGAGTTTGATAAGTTTTGACAAATATCTACAGTCATGTAACCACCATCTCAATCAAGATATAGAATATTTTCATCACCCCAAATACTCCCTTGTTCCCTTTCATTGTCAATCCCTTCCCTCCCACATCCCTGGAAATGATCTGCTTTCTGTCACTGTAGTTTTGCCTTTTCTAGAATGTCATATAAATGGAATCATACAGTGTGTCCGGCTTCTTTCATTTAGTATAATGCTTTTGAAATTCATCCTTCTTGGTGCATGTACCAGTAATTTGTTCCTTTTCACCGCTAACTAGGACTCCATCGTATGGATATACTACAATTTGTTTATCCATTTACCAACTAACAAGACATTTAGGCAATTGCTGCCATGAACGTTCACGTACAATTCTTTGTGTTAACATATGTTCTCATCTATCTTGGGTAAATAACCAGGAGTGTAATTTGAGGGTTATATGGTTAACTTTATAAAAAACTGCAAAACTGTGTTTAAAAGGGGTTGCAGCGTTATACATTCCCACTGGCAGGGCACGAAAGTTCCAGTTGCTCCACATTTTCACCAACACTTTGGTATTGTCAGATTTTAAAATTTTATTCAATCTAGTGAGTGTGTATTGGTATCTCATTGCGGTTTAATAGTTGATAGAAGAGGAAATCCCATAAACATATGGAAAAATGCTTCACCTTACCAGAAGCAGGAAGATGCAAGTTAAAGTGACGTTGAGATGCCATCTCCCATCCATTAGACTGGTGAACATTAAATAGACTGATAACTACAAGGGCTGGTGAGAATGTGGTGTGAAAGGTGTTCTCATCCATTACCTTGCAGATGTGAATTGGTACAGCTTTTTAGAAAATTATAAAGAACACATGTCTTCTGATTCTCTAATGACTATTTGTCATTAGTAGATCTTCTTTGGTGAAGTGTTTAAATTTGTCCAGTTTTCTATAAGGTGGTTTGTCTTTTTATTACTGAGTTGTAAGAGTTCTTCATTTTTCTTTTGAAGAACAAACATTTTGATTTTGATGAAGTCTAATTTATCAATGTTTTCTTTTATGGTTTGTGTTTTTTACGTCCTCTTTAAGAAATCTTTTGTACCCTAAGGTCACAAGGTTTTCTCTTATGTTTTCTTTGAGATGTTTTATTGTTCCATTTATTATTTTAGGTCTGTGGTCTATTTGCTGTTAATTTTTGTATGTGGTACAAAGTATGGATTGAAGTTCGATTTTTTGCATATGGATATCTAATTATTCCAACACCATCTGTTGAAAAAAATTATCATTTCCCCATTGAATTATCTTGGTACTTTTATCAAGAATCAATTGATGATATATGTGTGTCTATTTCTAGCCTCTCTATTCAGTTTCATCAATCTTTCTTAATTGTGGTAGCTGTATTTTAAGCCTTGAAAGCATCTAGTTTAAGTCTTACAAATTGTCCTTGTTTTTCAGAGTTGTTTTGACACTGTGTGGCCTTCTCCCCAACTAGGAATAGGAGACACTGCTGAGAGAATAAGGGTGCATTTTTCTCCTAGTCATCATGTTTAGGTAGAAAAGACTTCCTGGAGGCAGTGAGAAAATTAAGAGAAAGTGTGGGGGCGGGGAGGCAACCAGTCTTCATCCTCTACCAGCCCTAGTAGACGTGGGGGTGGGGATGTGACTGGAAATTATTCCATATTTCACCCTTCTCTTGGTGCTCAAAGCAACTCCTTTAGAGAAGCTCCCTGGCTGTTTCCTTCGAAAGGCTGGGGGTCAACCTGCTGTTTTCAGCTTGGTGAAGTCACCCACTAGGATTCTTTGCTTTCCCTCCTTCATTCTCCAGCTGGGGAGTCCCCCTTTTCCACCCTGCTGTCCACTTCACCCACTGCAGGCCTGCACACATCATCAGTTCTTCTGAAGCACCCAGCTATTTTTGTGGCCCTGCCATCTTAAACTAAATAACTATGTGGGAAGTTATAGGTGCAAGCCTCCCATCATTCTGCGAGCCTGGCCCTGGCTAAAGCTTCAATTAGCTCCTTGCGCCCCCGGCTGGCTCCATGGTCTCTGGTTCTCTGCAAACCATACAACTGTCTCTTGGCTTCCCAGTTCTTTAAGAAACCAGGTCTTTTTCTCACTGATCCCAGGTTCCCCTCCTCCTGTCGGTCCATTCTGCCTTCCTTGCAGACTCTTAACCCCTGTCTTGCTTGGGTTATGCCCTGAAATGCCCCAAGCCAGCTGCTCCTCTCTGGCCAAGCACACAGCCTCCTGCTCCATTCCTCTCTGGTTCCTGAGAACGCCAGGCTACCTCCAGACCCAGCCTGGCCATGTGACCAGGGGTAGGGAACATGTTAAAATCCTCATTCAGGGTCCATGCACTACCCCACATTTAGGTTTTACCACATCCTTCCACAATCCAGCTACCCCCTCAAGGCTCATCAATTTGGGGGCCTTGGGGTTGCTAAAGGCAGAGAAGATTGACTTCTGCATAAGGTCTTTGGCCCAGGAATTAACAATCCAAGAAATAAGCCTTTGCCCCTGACACCAGATGCTTCCCTCATTTGGAATTTCAAGAGTCAAGGACAGAGAAGAACTTGCTTTTCTCATTTAGCAGTATATTGAGGAAATCCATCCAGGCTCAGAGACAGAATGCTAACTGATTCTTTTTATTATTTGCATAATTCCATGGTATGGTTGAGGCGCTTGCAATTTATTCAGGTGTTCCCTGATTGATGGGGCACCAGGTTATTTCCACCCCCCCCCCCCCAAAAAAAAACAATGCTGCCATAAACATTTTGTGCAGATACCTTTATGAACGGGTACTTGCATTTCTATGTATAAAACTCTCCAGGTGGGACTGCTGAATCAGAAGACATGTGTTCTTTATAATTTTCTAAAAAGCTCTACCAATTCACATCTGCAAGGTAACGGATCAGAACACCTTTCACACCACGTTCTCACCAGCCCTTGTAGTTACCAGTCTATTTAATGTTCACCAATCTAATGGATGGGAAAGGGCATCTCAATGTTACTTTAATTTGCATCTTCCTGTTTCTGGTAAGGTGAAGCATCTTTCCATATGTTTATGGGATTTCCTCTTCTATCAACTGCCTATTTATATCTTTTGCCCATTTTTTTCTACTGGGTTTGTCTTTGCATTATGAATTTGCCTTCTGCCATATGTGTTGCAAATATATTTTGACTCTATCATTTGACTTATTAGGGTTTCCTTTCTCATACAAGATGTTTTCATTTATTTGTAGTCAGATGTTTATCTTGTACTTAATGGCTTTTTGGTTTCCTGTTTTGTTTTAAAAGTCTCTCTAAAACAAAGGTTATATTCCTAAGTTTACTTTCAGATTGTTTCTTGTGTAATTTTTTTCATTAAATTGCGTAATGTCTCTGGAATTAATTGTTGCCCAGTTAAGGTAGGCTATATTCTAACATTATTTTCTTCCACGAGGATAGCTGAACTCAGCAGTTTCTAGTCTATGCTTTGGAGCCTAGAGGTTCCCAGGAGTAGTCTGGGGGGAAACCACAAAAATTGGGGCTGGGAGGTCAGGAGTCAACCCCGGCCCTCTTCTGCATCCCTTCCGGGGGTCTCTGGGGACTGTGAAGGCCTCACATGCTCTGACTCCATTATGCTCAGTGCAGAGATGATTTGGTAAGGGAAAGGAGGCAACAGGCTGTCATAACTTTATGCCAAAGTAATTTCAATACTAAATCCCAAGTTGGCTCAAGGTGGATAGCGGAATTGCAGCATCTTAGAGCCAGAAGGGACCTGGAAATCTTTTTTTTTATTGTGGAATATAACATATATACATAGAAGTGATAATTTTCCAAGAGCAATTTAACAAGTAGTTAGGGAGCAAATTTCAAAGACTGTAGTTATATAGGAAATTTCCAAAAATGTTATGAATTATATTACCATAGTTTCAGTTATTTCCTAGTTGTGAAATATAATATATATATACTGAAAGGTGATAACTTTCAAAGTACAATTTAACGAATAGCTGTGGAGCAAATTTCAAAGAATGCTATAGGTGACAGTTCCACCATTTCAGTTATTTCCTTCTAGCTGTTCTAATACCCTAGCAACTAAGAAAAAGAAAATTACATAGAGATTCAGTATTCATAATCCTTTGTTAAATCCTATCTTGTCTGTTGCTACCCCTTCCTCTAGTTTAATCACTTTCCTGATCTTCAGGGATGACTAGGCAGTGACCACCCTAACTTGTTCAAGTTGAAAAGGGGTGTCGACATTATGGAAAAAGGGGATGCATCTGGTTGATGTTCTTAAAGAGGCGATTGCCTCTGGGTTTTGGGACTTAGCTGGCATAGGTGTTCTCTGGAGGATTTGTTTCTGAAGAAAAGCTTAGTGAGTGAAACTTTTATAGAGTATCAGATAGGGATCCGGGTATTCTTTAAGGTTTTTGGGACTTGAGCTTATCATATTGAGGTCATTTGGCATAGATCTAGGTGAAGCTTGCATGGGACCAACCTCCATGACAGCCTCTCGACTCTATCTGAGAGCTCTTAGCCACTGAAATCTTATTTTGTTGCCTTTCTTTTCCTTGTTTTGGTCAAAAAGGCATTCTTAACCCCTTGATACCTGGAAATCATCTTGTCTAGTGGCTCTCCGTCCTGGCTGCCTTTAGAATCACCTGGAGCTTGTAAAAAGTGCCGGTGCCCCGGACCCATGCCCACCCACGTGAATCAGACTCGGTGGTGGTGGGCCCCAGGCATCAGTATTTTTGAAAATTTCCCCAATGTTTCTAATATATAGCCAGGGTTGAAAACCACTGCTCTAGTTCACCTCTCTTATTTCACTAGTAAATAAATTGAGACTTAGAAAGGGTGAACTATGTATCACACAGTTGGCTAGCAGCAGAGTTTGGACTGGAACCCAGATCTCCTCCCTCCTTCATCCGCGCCAAGCAAACCCCTCATCTAAGTGGGCAGCATCACATTTGGGATTTTCAGCTTGCAACACTAACGTCTATGCATGAAAGCTTTGTGTCTTTGCATATGATTACTGCATGGTAATTCTGTTCATTGAGGTGGACAAACCTAGTTCCATGGGAATCAGGGTCATAAAAAACCACAATAAAAGATAGAGTGGATTAAGGGTAAATCCACACGCAGGAGCCTGCTGCAAGAAGGGGGTGCAGACAGGGAAAGAGTTGGTTGGCCTGGGAGGTCAGGAAGGCTTCCTGCAGGAGGTGGCATATGAATTGGGCCTAACGGGTGCCTGAAAAAGACTTTGATGGAGAGAGAATCCATGCTGCACGTCATTCTTTGCCAACTTCAGGGCTACACAGCGGCCAATCTCAGGACTCAGAAGGCAGGGAAGGGGTGTGCTCTGACCTTCTCCCTGACCTGTGGCTGCCCTCTGACCTCCCTCCTCTCTGTCCACAGGAATGAGACTGTGCTGCACCAGTTCTGCTGCCCAGCGGCCGACACCGAGCAGAAGCCTGCCTGCTCCGACCTGGCCTCCCACAGGTGGGAACTGGGGGGCGCGCTCCCTTCCCACCCCCACCTTCCTTCTGCTCAGTGCACATCACACACCACCGTGCTGTTTGGCCTCCTCCTCTTGAGTCTTTCCTTTTCTTTTCCTTTTTTTTTTCTTTTCACCTCCTTCCTCTTACTTCCATTCCTCTTTCCTTCTTTTGGACCCAAGACAAGACATTTCCAACTTTTGAGGTCATTATTCCCTATTGGTCAAATCCCAAACCTATGCTCCTTTCTTCTAAATGGCCTACATAAAATATTTCTGTTTTAAGCTTCAAGGAAAATTAATTTGATAATATGTGCAAAGCACGTGCCTGGTACTTAGTGGGCTCCAAGCCAAGGTCAGTGCCTGTCCTCCCTCTTATGTCAAAGGTTTATGTTTTTCTTTCTAATCCTTCCATAAGGGATCTAAGGTGGCTGGTTTTAATTTTAAGGCTTTCTCAACACTCAAGTTATTAGCAGCCTGGGCAGGAAGTGGGCAGCCTTGCAAGGTCCAGGTTGGGTGTCGTTGTCCCAGGCTTTCCTTCTTGCTCCCTGTCGCCTGTCCTCTTTGTCTCTCTGCATCATGCTTTCATGGTTCTCTTTCTACATCCATCTCTGCCATCTGCCCTTGGGTTTCTCCTCCCTCCACCTCCCCTCCGGGGTCAGTCCGGTCTCTCTCCTTGCCTGTGTGCACTGTCAGCCTCTGTCTCACATTACTCTTTGTTCTCTTCTCTTGTTCCACTCATTTTTCTGCCTCAGTACTGCATATCTCTTTCTTAACTCAGTCTTCGCTTCACAGGGAGGGAGGATTCTTGGATTCTGGTCTGACAGTTGCCCCACTTCCCATCTCCTCTGGAAGTTACGTGACTTCTCCGGGCCTTGGTGTGCTCATCTGTATAATGGAGGGGTTGGCCCATCTAGAAAGTGACACTGATGTGTCAGCTCATTGAGCCCCTCGTGCCGGGTGGGTTTTATTATCCCTGTCTTGTGGGAGAGGAAAGTAAGGCTTAGAATACTTGGGGGACTTGTGCAGAGTCACACACCCAGTAAGAACTAAAGCCTAGACTTCTGACTCCTAATGTGCGTATTTCCAGGTTTACGAGTCAATACTTGCGGGATTTTTCTCCTCGATCTCCCTTAGAAAATAACTTGATAGCAACCAGGGATGGCAGTTGTTGACCTTGAGGTGCAGAAACCACACCCTAAAAGAGGTTCAGAGCTCAGACTCTGAGATGGGAGCTGGGGGGGGAGGCAGGGCTCTGAGGAGGGACCAGTGGGTGCCGGGGCCCAAGGAGAGGGCACGCCTTCAGGATCCTCACGTCACGGCCAAGGAGAGGAGGGGAGGCCCCTGAGGCAGGCTGTCTTAGCTTCCCAGTGCTGCCGTGACAAAGTACCCACACTGGGGGGCTTAAAACTACAGACATTTATTGTCTCAGACTTCAAGAGGCCGGAAGTCCAAAATGAAGGTGGTGGCAGAGCCATGCTCCCTCTGAAACCTGCAGGAGAGAACCCTCCTGCCTCTTCCAGTTTCTAGTGGTTGCTGACCCTCCGTGGCCCTCCTTGGTGCTCCTGGTGGCAGCACTTCAATCTCTGCCTCTGTTGTCCCACGGCCGTCCTCCCTCTGGGTCTATCTGTTTTCTCCTCTTCTTATAATGACACTTGTCATAGTGGACTAAGGGCCCACCTACTCCAGTATTAATTTAACCAGTTATGTCTTCAGTGACCCTCTTTCCAAAGAAAGGCGCTGTTCTAGTTTGCTAATGCTGCCGAAAAGCAAAACACGAGAAATGGATCGGCTTTTATAAAGGGGGTTTATTTGGTTCCACAGTTATAGTCTTAAGGCCATAAAGTGTCCAAGGTAATGAATCAATGATAGGATACCTTCACTGGAGGATGGCCAATGGTGTCCAGAAAACCTCTGTTAGCTGGGAAGGCATATGGCTGGCATCTGCTCCAAGTTTTGGTTTCAAGATGGCTTTCTCCCAGGACATTCCTCTCTAGGCTGCAGCTCCTCTTTCAGAATGTCACTCTTGGTTGCTGTTGGGGCATCCTGTCTTAGCTTCTCTGGAACAAGAGTCTGCTTTCAATGGCTGTCTTCAAACTGTCTCTCATCTGCAGCTACTCTCTCAGTTTCTGTGTGTTCTTCAGAGTGTCCCTCTTGGCTGTAGCAAGCCCGCTTCTTCTGTCTGAGCTTATATAGTGCTCCAGTAAACTAATCAAGGCCCATGCTGAATGGGCAGGGCCACACCTCCATGGAAATTATCCAGAGTTATCACCCACAGTTGGGTGGGGTGCATCTCCATGGATACAACCCAATCCAAATGTTTCAACATAATCCACAATAGTATGTCTGCCTGCACAAGATTACATCAAAGAACATGGCTTTTCTGGGGGACACAATACATACAAACTGGCACAGGCACAGTCACAGGTGCTGGGGTCAGGACTTCAGCATCTTTTTTGGGGACACAATTCAACTCATAAGACAGACCCCATGGAGGATGGGAGGCACTAGAGCTTGACCAAACACTGAGCTCATGCTCTGAGGGGTCTCTGGGTGCCAGCTCTGCCCCAGGCCCAGAGACAAAAGACAAATGAGGCCCACTCAGACCCCTGAGGAGCTCCCCATCCAGAGGGCACTTCCATGCTTCCAAATTGAAAATGGCTTTCCTGGAAATGAGAAGGCAGAAAAGGGAGAACAAGACAGTAAGAAAGGAAAGGAAAGAGGGCAAAGAGTGGGGGAGGTCTGGAGGAAAGATGGGAGAAGCAGAGGGCCCTGGCTCCTCCCTGCAAGCTCTCACTGTTCAGACACATGCCAGAACCTTCTTCCTAATACTTCCTCCCTTGGTAGATAGGGAAAAGAGAGACAAACTATCTAGTCTGCCTCTCACCCCACCAATTCAACCCAATTCAGTGAAAATTGTATTGATGCTAACCAAGCAGATGGATGGATGTGCCTTCGAGAAGCCCAGTACTTGGTAGGGGTGGGGACAGAGCACTACCACCCCCTGGAATTTCCAGTCTTTCCTCTTTTGCTCTCACCCTCCCACTCTTTCTTGGCCCACACCCCTCTGACTGCCTGCACAGCCCCCACCCTGACGTCCTGGCTCTTGGTGGGAAGGGGGGAAGGAGAGCCGCAGGGGCAGCACCCAACAAGGTAAGTACCTGTGTATGAGGTGGGGTGCTGCCCCCTCATGGGGGCCAGGACTCCAAGGAAATGGGGTCTTTTTCCAAGATTTGGGGTGGGACGGTAGGCAATCCATGATGTTAGTTTCCAAAGGGTTTGTTGTTTGCTCTCCCCTTGGAGGGACAGGTGCTGGGCTAGGGGGCTAGGGGATGCTTTGGGGAGGAATGGGGGAGGGAGGGGTTTTCCTTCCAGGATGGCTAAGGTGGGATCCATAAGTGCTGCCTGCTCCAGCCCTCCCCTCAGGGTGGGGAGGGAGACTTGCCCCAAGTTGGTCCAGGGCTCTAGATGCTGTCTCTCTCTGTTTCCCAGTTATTCCAAGTTGTCCCATCTGTCTGGCTTGTAACTTCCTAAAGCGTGTTCCCATCAGTCTGTCTGTCTGTCTGTCTGATGTCAGTTTCTTGACTCCTCTGGGAGGAGGCTCTCTGGACGTTTTCTAGACAGCCCAACAGCATATGTGTCAGTCAGTCTGTCTGTTCTTGGTCTGTTGGGGGAATTTCACCCTAAGATAAGTTCTCTTCCATCAAACTCCCATCATCACTTCCCCATCCCGACCCTACTGACAACCTTACAACCCCCTTAACTGGTCCCCAAACCAGGAGTCCCGCCTCCAGAGAGCATAGCCCAAACTCTGTCCTGAGTTTCTCCAGAAGAATGTGCCCAGGTCAGGGGCCAGGCTGAGGGGCCGGCACAGGGTGGGTGGGTCCCAAAGCCCTGTGGGCACCCGAGGGGATCCTGGGCTGGGATGTGGGACTCTGAGACAAGCCAGGCCCTGCCCTCCTGGTCAGCCTTTTCTCCCACCAGCTCAGCCAGGTCCCCACCAAATCCCAGCCTCCTCTGAGGTTTCCCGGGAGAAGGATTCAAATAAGGAATCCCAGGCCAATCAACCAGGTCTCAGGACCCCCTCACCTGCCTCCAGAACCCCACTGAGGCCAGTGTGGACCAATGTCAGCACAGGTTTGCGGTGTCTGTCTCCTCCTGGCCTCACCCCAAGCTGTGGGGTTGAGCAAAATCCCTTTACTTGAGCCTCTGGGCTCATCCTCTAAGGGCTGCGGTGAGGTTTATCTAGACAAACTGACTACGCGCAGCCCCGTCTAACCAGAGACCCAGAGAGGAGCTGCTTCAGCCCGAGACAAACCCTCAGCCCCAGAGGAGCCCCTGCACTGTTGGGGAGCGACATGGGGGCGGGGGCTGGAGTAACTCCCACGGAAGCAGGGAAGCCTCAGCCCCACTGGGACATCCTTCCCCAGCCAGGAGAAATTTCACCTTGGGGCCTGGGGCCTGCCAGGGAGTGGGAGGTGGGGGCTGACCCTGGGAGCATCTGGAAGCTGGGTGCCGGTGAGATGGAGGGAGAGAGATGGGTGTCAGGGAGCTGGGGCATGAAGCAGCAGCTATGGGGCTGCACGACCAGGCACAGTCATCACAGACCCGGTTGCGCCTTTGTCTCCCCACACCCTTGACCAACACCAGGGTAATTAGGTAATTGGGCTGCCTTAGACCCTGAGAGGGGACCTGGGGGTAGCCGGTCCCGTGCAGCCAGCCTGGGGCAGCCACTGTGTGCCAAGCTCTCCCTCCGCAGAGGCCTGACTGTCCCCTTCCCCACCTCCTCCCCGCTGCTAGCTAATGACAGGGCTTTATTCCGGGGAACTGAATAGGGTAGTAATTGCAGTCCTATTTTCCATCCCTGGGCTCCCTCCCTCCCAGGCTCCCTGTGACATTCGGAACAATGACCCAGGAGCTGGCTGGCAGCCTCTCTTCGTCCAGCAGAACGACAGCTCATTTGTCTCTGTGGGTGGCAATGGGGCCAGGCTGAGGAAGACTGGCTTCTATTAGAGTAATGAGAGGAGGGGGCGAGTGGAGGTGGGGGCGGGGTTTAGGCCCCGGGGGCACTAGACCTAGGGAGGGAACAGAGACCAGCCCCACCCCTGGGAAGGAAGAGGGGCTCGGGACTCTGGGGGTGGGGGAAAGGGCACTTTGGACCCCAACACACTGGCCTGACACCCACCTCACCCCACCCTCACTCCAGGATGAGAGAGACCCTGTTGTGTTTTGAACATCATATGTACTGAATGTGCCAGAGGCACTGCGTTAAGTACTTTCACTATTTTATGTCACTTAATTCTGCTAGATAGATGGTATTCCTGTTTACAGCTAAGGAACCTGGGTTGGAAAGAAGTTAGGTCTATTGATAGAGGGACCACTGCTAATTGGCTCTGCAACCGGAAGGTGAGCCCAGTTCTAATGCTAAAACTCCACCTCTTCTCTGAGCTGAGGCTAGGATTTTTTTTAAAGAGCACCAGAGAAATCCTGCCAGCCATTTTATTTGATCTTAAGTAACATCTATTTTCTCCGGTGATAAGTTGTACTCACTCGTGGTTGGAAATGTGGAAAGTAGAAAAATACGCAGAAGAGTTATAGAATTAACTGCCGTTCACAGTTTGGTGTGCAACCTTCCAGGGTTTAATTTTTTTTCCTGTGCACTGAGTTTTACAGTCTCCCCTCCCTGTTTTTTTTTAAAAAATGAGTTTGCCACCTGTATTTCCCACTTAATGTACTGAGCGCATTTAGAGAGCCACCTGCCCTCACCTTTCCCTCCCCCCCACCCCTCCCAGCCATCACCTGCTCACAGGTGTCTGTGGCAGGATGGAGGCGGGGGCTCAGCTAGAGGCAGCCACCCTTGATAACCCGGAGGAAGGGACCCTTCCCGAGAACGGCTGTCGGGGAGAGTCTCTGGGGTATCCATCCCATTGTCCCGTCTCTCCTTGTCCCTCTCCAGGGGCCGTGATGCGGCCTGAGTCATGATCAATAGACCAGCCCGTGTTTCCTCAGCAATTACAGAGCAATTAAATGCTCGGTCGATACAGTTTAGTCTTCACACAGCTGGTCACCCCCGAGGCTCAGAGCCTGCTGGGAGCTTGCCTGCCCACGGGGGGCACGGGCCAGGCCGATGGGTGGCTCTGGGTCATGGAGGAGGACAAAACAGGCCCACTTTTCCGGCCCACAGGAAGTTTGCTTGTCTCCTTCAGAGTCCAGTATCTTTGGAACTTCCAGGGAATAAAACTGGGAGAAGCGGCCAATAATTTAGTGTGCAAAGTTTGTTAGTTTGGGGAGACCTCTGGAGGGAGATGGTCATGTGACTTCACCCGCAGGAGCTGGGAAACTTCCCATGATGCTCTGCCACGACGAGCGCATGTTGCCTGCTGACAGGGCCCAGGTGGGATGCCTGGGGCGGAAGACACCTGTCAGGTGTGGGGTGGAGCCAAACCTGCACAGAAGTAAAAGGCAGCTGGGGTGGAGAGAGGTGGAGCCTTCCTGCTTGGGCTTTTTCAGCAGGTCGGACTTCTGAGGGGCTCCACGTAGTCATCTGAATCCATCTTGGCTGGGCTCCATACCTGAGGGTGAGCACAAGGAAGATGGCAGAGGAGTTTGGTCCTGGAGTTGGAGGAATCTGTCCTCTGATGAGCTGTGCCACCTGTCACTTTACCTTGCTTGAGCTTTTTGCTCCATTGGTGGCTTCCATGCCGGAATGTCAGGAGGCACAAGAAACAAAGTACTTTGACACATTTAGGGGTGGGGAGCACTAAACAATTTCCGGAGTATTAGAAGAGTTTTGTCTTGTCGTGACTTGTGCCATGTGGTCCCTTTTCTGTGCATAGGACCCCCCTCTGCGGGATAGGACTCATGTTTGGAGTCCAGAATCTGCCAGGCCAATGTCCCTTGGTGTTTTCCCCAACCAGGTCTTGAGAGAGCTAGTTAAGCCATCCTTGAAGACTTCATGTGACTTTGTCACCGGAGGGTACTTAGGAAACCTACCTGTCCGTGGTGCCATGCAGGGGGCCACGCAGCATGACTGAGGCCACCATGGGCCTCCAAAGAGCTGCTAGCTAAGATGGATGACTTCCTGCCAGCAGTGTGTTTAGAGATGAATTAAGGAGAATTCTTCCTAATTCTATATTTCCATTTTAGGGCCCCCCACTCCTGAGCACTGTGACATGATATACAAGTAGCTTCTGACTCAATCTCCTCTAGAACCTTGGAAAATATTGTTCCCATTTCACAGACAAGAAAACCGAGGATCAGAGATGGCAAATCCCTTGTTGAGGGGCCATGCAGCTGGTAAATAGCAGAGCTAGGATTCAAACTCTGGGTCTGTGAACTATGTGGGTCTGTCTGCTGCAGCCGTTAACCAATAGTCAGATGACAAAAGAAGGGAGGTGTTTTCAGTACATAAAATGAAGGGGTGGCAGGGGGTGAACAGCCAGCTCCCACCTTCCCAACCACAGGAGGTGGAACACTTAGGGTTAGCTCCCCCCAGGGAGCCTGGTTTGTGGTTCTGGGGCTGAAAAGGCTGGGCCTTGCCTTAGCCTCTCACCCTGCTCGTGAGGTTGTTTGCCTGAGGAGAGACTACCGGGGTGGAAGCCGGAGTAGGAGGGAACCAAACTTAGGCTTTATTAGCAATAAATGTAACTAAAGATGATACTTCCAGAACAACAAAATGAAAGGTGCCACAAGGAAACTCTAGCTTTTTCTGTTCGGTTAGTGTTCATTAATGCAGAGTTTTGGTTTTGTCCAATTTTCTGGGAAACAAGTAATCATTTCGTTTACCGAACACTTCTCTTTCTAATCTTTTGGATATTCTTCTTTTCCCATTCCCAGCAAGAGTCACTGCTCTTTGCACCTCTAGAGATTTTTCTGACCCTACTCTTTCTTCTGCTTTTATTTATTTTTTCTCCTCTGAGAGGTCAGCTTTGCCCATCCATTTATCTTTTAACCAATAACATGACTATGATAATAATTTATCAGTTCAGTAAGTGTATCTGATGTGTGACAAAAAGGGTTTTAAATCCGTTTCATCAAATGGGTGAAAAAGAAAAGAGAAAATAATTGTACTCAAGATTGAGTGATTTAGATGCGGCATTCTTAAAGAATTTCCTGCTTTTGAGAGGTCTTGGAATGACTTAAGAAAGGATGTTTTTAGAACTTTCTTTTGTGATGATTAAAAAAACAAAAAACAAAAAAAACACCAAAACAGGAAAGACAGTGGATCGGTGCGTGCTGTTGTCTCCAGCAGGGAGAAGGGGGCTGCATTACTCGTGGGTCTTGCTTCCGTGATTCCCCTGGTGCCCTGGCCCTCTGCGTCTTCCTGTGGGGCTCCTTGGAGGGGGCAGAAGTGTCACTTCCCTCTGTGCCATCCTGAGTGCTGGGAGACTTAAATAAGTTGGTCAGAGAAGGGGAGGTATGACTGATGAGGGAGGGCTGACAGGACAGCGAGAAAGAGAGGTGGGTGACTGGTGGGGGATCTGTCCCGGGTGCCCTGTCCCCTCTTTCTCCACCCTCCAGCCTGGGTCCCTTCCCTAAACCCCAGGCATTCAAGATTCCATGGATCTGAGGAGTCCAGGCAACATGGCACAGCCTCCAAACCTATGCCAAGGCCCAGGACGTGCAATGGAAATGCCTGCGTGGCTGTAACTGTCAGATCCATCATCATGGGAAAGGCAGGCAGATGTGGGACGGAAGACAGGAAGGACAGTGGTCTCGGGTTCTCAGATCTGGGGGAGCCCGAGGACACACACACCCCATTGCATTTAAGCCCCACCTTTGCATTGCATTTGCATCCCAGACTGAAGCCTCAAGGTCAAAGAAGAAACAGAAGTGATAAGGCAGCTCCATTGCCTCTTCTTTCCACAAGCATTGGCTGGTCCGGGGCCTTTGCTGGGCCCTGGGGTCCCTGTCTTCAATGTGCTCACAGTGTAACGGGGACGAGAGACCTATCATGAAGCCATCTGCAGTGGCAGGGAGGTTCCCGAGGCCCTGTGAGAGCTCTGCGGAGGTTTCCTGGGGAGGAAGAGGATGCTGAGCGGGTCCAGCTAGGGGTCCGCCCGGCCCAGGGCAGGGAGGTGGGCTGACAAAGGCAGAGGGGGAGCCAGTGCAAGGCCCAGAGATGAGAAGGGACATGCTGCGGGTGGGACCCTGAGGAACTACATGGTTCAGGCATAAAGCACGAGGCCCAGTGGGTAGGCAGCAGAGTCAGGGCCACTTGGAGGGCACGTGTGTCACTCAGAAGGGCTGGGCCTTTACCCCATGGGCTCTGCTGGGTGGGCTTTCCCAGGCCAGAGGCAGCACTACGGGGAGAGCTGCATTGGGTGGGGGTGGATGGGCATGAGAGAGATGGAGGAGGGGGGCACAGAGGCAGCGGGAGGGCGAGAGACAGAGAGAGACAGTGAGTAAGAAAGGAGGGCAGGAGAGTAAGAGAGCAAGAGAGAGCAAGGGAGGAGCAGGGGGAACAGGATAGAGTGGGAAGAAGTGAGTAAGTGGGGCAGAGTTGTGAAAAGAGTAAGAACGAGGGAGAGCGTGATGGAGGTGTAAGTGGGGCGCAGCACACTCAGCTTGGCATGCTCATTTCGCTGTGACAGCTGAGTGTCTTGGGGTACCCAGGCCCATGGTGGGGGGCAGGGGCTGCCATGGCCAACCTCCTGGGACCTGAGGGCCTGAGCAGAGCAGAGGCCGTGAGCAGAGGGACAGCCTTAGACCCATTCTGGAGAAAAAATTGATAGGACTTCAGCAGTTGGTTGGAGGAGAGGGGAAGGAGATTTCCAATTTTCCAGTTTGGACAATGGGGTCAGTGGTGGTGCCTCCAGGAGAGAACAAGTTGGAGGCAGAGGTGGAGGAGCATGGGATTTTTTTGGTGAGGTGGGGGACGGTGGAGGATATAGGTGACTTCTGTTTGGGTGCCTTGGTTGGAGGTGGCTATGGGGCTCCACATGGAGCCGCCCAGGAAGCTGCTGATATCTGGGGCACTGTAGCTCAGATGTGGAAGCCACAACTGGGGAGGAGGCAGGGTTTGAAACTCCAGAAGTGACTGGGGCCTCAGGGGTGGGGGATGGCACAGAGGGTGCTGGCAGTGGGCCTAAGAACGGGCATGGACCAGGGATCCAGACGGGAGAGCCAGCCCCCCTGCCAGGAAGGAGCTTGTTAGAGGCCAAACTGCTCGCAGAACCCTCTCCTCAGTGCTGTGGGGAGTAAAGAGGAAGGGACTGTTGACTTAGACACACAGGATGTCGGGGCGCAAAGAGAGCTGAGGGATGAACTTGCCCTTTGTTCTCCAGGTAGGAGATGGAGGACCAAAAGAAGGCCTTTGCCCAAGCTCTCCCGGCTGGTGGTGTGCAGAAGCAGGATAGAACTCAGGCTCCTGACCAAGCTGGTGCTTTCCCACTGCCAGGCTTAGCCCGGATCCCCCCTTCTCGGGCCTTGGTTTCCCCACCTACAAAATGAGGAGGTGCAGTGTCTAATCCCCAAGGTTCCTTCTGGCAGTGATTCGACAAGAAGGCTGGGGACGGGACGTACACATGAAGCGTGGGAGCATCTACAGAGCAAAGCGAGGGCAAGTGTATGATGCTAGCGGTGGGCCAGAGAGGCTGACGGGAAATGCGGCCAGAGAGGCTGACGGGAAATGCAGCGTTCCAAAAGAGAGTGAGCATCTCTAAGGAAAGGGAAGCGTTCGATCAAACAGTGCAGTGGGTTTTTCCTTGCTACACGTTACTTGTTGTTAAAAGAGTATTTTAGGAAATTTTGTAAAGGTAAAAAGCCTCACCTTACTCATAATCCCTCAGCCCTCTCACATCTAACTACTCTCCTTTTCCCTGCATCCAATGCACCTGGGATGTGTCCCCTGGAAAGCTATGGGGAAGAGCCTGGCACCCACTGCCCTTCCTCCATGCTGGCAGGTCTCAGGATTTGTCAACTTGTCTGCAGTTTCTTTCACTCCAAAGACAGAAGAGATGGGAAATGAAGAAGGGTTGAGGGAAAGTCAGTCATAACTCTAACAACTAACATCTGTACAGCATTTTCCAGGTTACACAACTCCATTCCATCTTTCACTCATTTGATCCTCTCTGCGGCCCTGTTAAGGTCAGACCGGCAAGAATTAGTGTGCACATTTTTACAGCTGAGGAAATAGCCTCAGAGAAGATGGGAGAAGTTCTATACAGAAAGTGTCAGAGGTAGCACTAAAGCTCACACAGAGAGAGGGGCAGCAACTGAGTGGTGACACTGCATCTTTGTTGCAGTTTGAAAGTACTGCCTTGGTCATACCTGGTGACCCCCCCCTCCCACACACACACACACAGGCTGGCAGAATCTTATTGTGATCACCCTGTCCTATGCAGCTCTGGAGAATCATTGATCAGGCTACCTGCCCTGAAGTCCTCAGAATCCAGGGGAACTGACTCACCAGAAACAAACTTGTAAGAGACTGATGTATTATAGTAGACACCAGTTTACTAATTCATAATGGTAAGTAATCCCAGCAAGCAGGATACTCATATTTGCTGATCACTAAAGAACTTAAAAATATGAGCATCTCTTTTTCTTCAGGGGTAGAGGGTAAAGCACCAGATGATTTTTGTGGATTCCATTTTAGGTTGGAAAGGGAGAGAGAGGTGAGGAGGTGGTAAAAGAGTGCCCTGAGCTAGCAGATGAATTCGGAAAGACTTCAAGGAAGCACTAACATGTGGAGCAGTTAAGGGCATAGACTAGAAAAATTCAAATCCAGATTAAAGCCTGAGTTGGCTACTTACAAACTATGTAACCTTGGTAATATTACTAAAGCTTGCTAATCCTCAATTTACTTATCTGTAAAATGGGATTAACAAGAGCACCTATCTCTTAGGGTGGTTGGGAGGATTAAATGAGATGATGCATGGAAAGGTGTCTGGTGTAGTGGAAGCACTCAAGAAATGTTAAGTATGTTTAAAGCTGGATTTTCAAGAGCAGAGTGGGGGAAATCAGGAAAGGGGATCTAGAAACTCAGGTATGACTGGGAAACATCTAGAAAGAATGGGCCAACTACATCAGGGGATGGAGTCCCAGTGGCAGAGCCCTGGTATGGTGAGTGGGAGGGGACACACTACCTGGCATGCTGTTGAGTCATTGAGCCCGTGACCTTCAAAGAGAGGGTCCAGCTCCTCCTTTGGGTGGCAGGTGATGGGTGTGGGAGGGGAGACTGGATGTCAGATGTTTCTGCTCCAGCTCAGCTTGTGACATCAGAGCATTGTCTGGAAAGAACCCAACACACCAAAGAGAAAGAGAGTGAGAGAGAGAGAGAGAGAATGAGAACAGAGGGACAAACAGGGCAAGAGATCACAGAAGCTAAAAGCTCCAATGAATGTCAATCAGGCAAGACCAATAGGCTGGAGAGGAGATTTTCTAGAAGAGGAAATGATTTAACCCAGCACCAGGCCGTCACGTCACAAGCTGGAATGGGATTAAGAGCAGAAGCATTTTATCAGGAAAATCTTCTTGCCAGCTAACAGTTTGACAGCCTGTTCTCCTGAGAAGAAGAGACAGTTTAACTCTAGCAGGGAAAGATTTACAGCCTTGCACTGCCCCTATCCAGTCCTGCCCCGGGGCGGGGCTCCCCAAGCTGGCATCTCTGAAGCTGCTTTCCAAGGTCAGTGTGTCCTGTGGAGGTCAGGCCCATCCGAACCTACATCTGAACAGATGTTAAATTGTCACAAACACTGCAGCAGCTTAGGATTGTCCTTTTCTCCTAAATGCTTCCAGAGATGACCCATGAAACCTGCAGGGCATGTGGGAAAGTGCATGGCCATTCGGTACTGTAAGCTTTTGAATGGTTTCTTTTGCAGCAAGAAGGATTGAAGCTAGATGTTAGGAAGGACTTCCAGTAGGGAAGCTGAAGATAAGAAAGGTGACTGTGGAGAACCCGGCTCTGTAGTAACCGGATAAATGTCCAGAGCAATGTCTTCCCCCGCTGGTATTCCTCCATTTCCATCTCTTGGGTCACAAGAATCCTGTTTTCGATAAGCACACACCTGGCTTCCACAGGCATCCATAGGCCATCAGAGACCTTTCCGTTCTGGCAGGTGCTGAAATTGAGCCTGTGAAGAGCTGGGAGGTTGCTCCTTCCTGAAATGGCTCAGGAATGAAGAAACGTCTGCTCTGCTGGGGTGGGGTAAGGGCTGACCTGAGTTGGAAGAGGAGGTCACCATCATAGGGCTCTGCAGGGGATCCCAAAAAAGACAAGACCAGGTCTCAGTGAGCCAGAAGCTGGGAAGCATGAGAGGCCCAGAGTAGGGAAGGAAGCATCAAATAGATGCCAGAGACTTTACAGAATTGTCTGTAACTCTCCCAGAACAATCGTGTAGTAGGCAATCCCACTTTACACATGAGGAATCAGGCTCAGAGAGGTTAAGGAACTAGCCCAATGCCACACAGCTAGTGAGGGGCAGGATTTAAGCACGGTCAGTCTATCTAGTTCTAAATCTCGTACTCACCACACTCTGCTGCCTCCCAGCCCTTAAGCTTCCCTTGGTGCCACCTCTAACCCTGAACTTCAGAAAAATGCACCATACTGAGAAGTCCAATATTTCTCCATTTAAGGAACCAAGAACATTAAAAAAAAGTTTGTGTTCTTTATTCTGATATTATGCCTTCCTATTTTTCCGTATTCTTTTATATTATTATCAGGAAAGTGAATGGTAGTTTTGTTTTTATTTTCATATTCGACAAAATAAAATATTGGAAATCCTAAAAATATGTATACACAGTTATTACTTACATGGGGCTTACTGAGCATTTTACAAATATTACGCCCTTAATTCTCATGAGAACCTATTTTAAAGAAGGGAAGTTGAGGCACGAGGAGGGGAAGCGACTTGCCCAGGGCCCCACGGCAAGTAAGCGCAGAGCCTGCATCCAAGCCTGGCTCCGAGCCTGCCTCTCATTCCACCACGTGGGCTGCACTGCCTGCCGCCTCGTCTGCTTCCTCCTCTTGGGCTCCCCAAAGGCACTCACGGCCTGGGTTAGGCTCCCGGCGCCCTCTCCCAGCCTCTCCCTCCACCCAGCTCCACTCTGCCTATAAAGGACTCCAGCAATCCGGATTAAAACCCAAACTGATTCAGTGGGGCCGCACCTTAACTGAAGTGACGTTTTGAGGAGATCTTATTCACAGCGGGTCCACACACCAGAAAGCAGACCTAGAACAGAGACCAAGATCACGTCCAAACTGGGGTACCCAACTCAATCCAGTAACTCCATTTTCTTTTCCAAAATTCTTCCTTGCTGGAATCACGGGGTCCCAGACTGGCAGCACGGAGTCGTGGGGCCCACCCCCCTTGGAGGGGCTTCCCTGGCCCCTGTGGGGTCTGCAAGACCCCCGAGTGTTCCTGAGCCTCCGCCCCAGGGCAGGTTATACAAACGGTGCTCTCGAGAAGCGGCCGCCATTGGCTTTCTAAAGACAAGGAAGAAACTTATCCATAATGGAAAGCAAGGGAGTGAAAAACATACATTCAGAGCAGATTCCTCTGAGGAGAGGAGGAGGAGCACGTGGGGGTGTTGGAGTTTTCTGATGTGCCATTTCTTGAGCCAGGTACATGTGAATAGTTTTCTTTGTAACTCACATGCATGTTATATATGTCTTTGCCTAAAGAAAATAGTTCATAATAAAAGAAAAAAATTAAATAAAAACCAGAGTTTACTAGTCTGTATGTATCACGTGCTGTCTGAACAGGAGGGAGATGACCTTAGGTTGTGAGTTTGGGGTGGTGGAGCTGGAGGGTCAGCTTACGGCTGGGTGAGAGGTGAGTGTTAGGAGATGGGGAATATCCTCCGGTAGGGGTAATGACACAAGCAGACCCATCAGGTGAGAAAACCCAAGGTGTGTCCAGGTGTGCAGTGAGCTCTGTCTGCTATTCTTGTATTTGTGGAATTGTGTATTGTGAGTTGGGGATGGGGCAGGGAGGATGTTCTTAGAAGTTGATTTTGGTACCAGCTCCATGCATATTTATGAGAAAATAAAATCCTCAAAAAGATGTTAAGCTTCTGGTGGCAGTGAGATGGCATGAGTCGGTGTGGCCCGGCTTGGAGGCTGTGGGGGCAGTATCTGGGGTGGCCTAGGAAGCTTCCTCACGGGGCCAGATGAGGCCTTCCTGGAGCAAATCAGGTGCCGGCCGGCCCTGGGGTGGGCTGAGCAGGGGAAGTTTCCACATTCCAGGTCCGGAGAGCATCTGAATGTTTTGCTTCTGTGAGCCACCTTGCTCTAGTGCCCCCAGGTACTGTGGGCCTGGGTGTGGGGAGGGCCCAAGCCCAGAGCAGTGGCTGTGAATCCTTTGACAGGAATCCCCTAGAGACAAACCACAGGGGCCAGCACCTTTTGGAACAGCTGTGAGACCACAGCCTGGAGTCTCCAAGGGGCCAACAAGGAGAGAAAATAACTTACTCCTGCAGAGCCCTTGGGAGACGGGGAGGGAGGGCACCTGTCACAGCTGTGAGGTCTGGGCAGCTGCTGGAAGTGGATGAAGCCTGGAAGCCACATCCACCCTCCTCCAGGGGGTTTCTATTCTGAGACCTGCTTCCAGCTTGGATAATCGAGGTCAAGGAGCCATGGACAGGGGTGGGGGTGGGTGGGGAGGGGCTTGTTTGGGTTAAAAGACATCAGGGAGGCGAGGGGAGGCTTTTGCTGTAGCATTGGTGTTGGGGCAGGGTTGCTGCAGCCCAGCCCGTGGGCTCATGGGTGTGGGAGGGGGTGGTACCCTGGGGGCCTGGGGGCCATGCCAGGGCCGAGGGGAGACTGAGGAGGCTGGGCCAAAGCATCTCGTCCAAACGTTCCATTTGATGAGGAGGAAACTGAGGTCCAGGGCAGAGAAGTTCTGCCCAAGCTTACTCGTGTGCTGTGGGCTGACCCCCAGTCCAGTGTTCTTTCCACTATCCTGGGCCAGGTTTTCTAGCCTGTTCTTTGAATAAGTACTGAGTGAATTTGTTTCTTGTACCGTCAGTAACACCAGCCTCCTATTCTCCTCAAGCCTTCTCTGGAACTCTCTGGGGCCCCGGGAAGATGCTTGGTTTCCTTGCTCAGTGCCTTATTATTATGACTGTCTGAGATCACTTTATTGATTCAGAGGAGGGAGAGAAAGAAGTGTTTTAATAAACCTGAAAAATCTTGAGGGAATGTGAGGCATATTGCTAACTTTTGTCTGGAAAATTCTTGGTTTCGGAGTCCCAGGAGAGCTTTAGGAATGGCTGGCCCAGAACAAACAGTGGATGGAGGAGTGAGCATGGAAGTATGGAAGAGGAAGGGAGACGGATTTAACAAAAGAAGAAGAAGAATGGCTGGAAAAGTCAGGGATGATTATGGGAAGGGCTGGTGCAATTGGTCAGGCCCCCTGGAGGAACCTTCCAGTCTGAGGAGTCTATGGAACTTCAAAATACTCCCAGCAAGGTCTCTAGTCATTACTGTTCTACCCATTGCCCAGGTGGAAAATGGTCCTCAGCCTTGGCCTCCCACAGGACCCCTGCCACCATCCACACAGCAGCAGTCCACTCAGGGCTGAGCCTCCAGAGTCGTCTTCATTCCTTTCTCCCAGCTTTGTGCCAAGGGCTGCCACCCAAGCCAGCCCCAGATAGGAGAGCGGTGTCTCCCCTTTCTGTGGTCTTCCCCTCACCAAGCACCACCCCACGCCTTCATCAGGCTCTCTTCAGTTGCTCCTGTCCCCTCCAGCCCCTGGCAATGGGTCCGCCCTGAGCCAGCTTCCTGGCAGCAGCTGTGGGAGCTGAGATGCTGATGGGTCCCTCCAGGTGCACTCCCTTCTCCCCTATTCTGCCTGTAGAAAGGCCATCTTTCCCGCTGCCATGGGTATACCAATCTATGAGTTCATTTCATCTTCATCACTCCCCTGTGGAGGAGATATTTGAATACCCATTCTGCAGATGAGAAAACTGAGGTGCAGGAAATGAGGTATCTTGCTCAAGATCACCCAACTGGGCAGGTGTAGAACCAGGAGCCCCACTCCACTCGAGCTCTCTTACCTTTGAAAGGGATTCCATCAGTTTTAAGGAGGATGGTGACCAGTCTCTGGAAAGTTCTGTGCTGTGTGGTACACAACCATCTTCTCTGTGTGCCCAGAGATGCCCACAGCTGCCCACAGCCCTTAGCAAGTTCTGTACTTATGAAGATACTTAATGACCATCTCTTTATCATAGTGTTCTTAGCCTGGGGTCCAATCAGTCTGTAAAGCCACTGATTGGGGGAGTAAATCTTGGCATGTATGAAATCAGGTGCATTTTTCTAGAAAGAGAGCCCAGAGCTCTCATCAAAGGTTTCTGGAACCCCCCAAAAAAGATCCTTAGGTCTGGGGACAGGGAGGCCAGGGTAACCCTGTTTATCAAGCAATAGGAAGGAAAAGGAAGGTTGTGTATCTGTTGCAGGTTGGGTTCTCCAGGAAGCAAGCTCTGAGTTCAGGATCTCTGCTTGTGGGAGGGAGGCCAGGGAAGCCACACGGGGCCAAGAGAGACACTGTGTGGTGATGAGCAGCCTCAGCCAACCCCACCGCGAGCTCTGGGGTGAGAATGACCTACCCGAATTGCCCCATGTTGGGCCAGAGTGGCTGGAGCTTTATATTCCCACCTCACCAGTCACTGGATGTGGACAGCCCTGGGGAGGGCATGACATTGCCCAGGTAGCTCTTTGCAGCTGAGATCATCCCTGGTGGGACTGACGGGGCTGATGGCGGAGAGCAGTTCCCAACAGCACCCCCTCCCAGCAGCTTGACACAAAGTCCTTCCTTGAAGGGGAGCCTGGGCAGTGCATCAGTCTCTCTGCCCTTGGGAAAGTGGAGATTAAATGGTATCCATTCATCCATCCTCCCATTTCTCTAATGTTTATTAAACGTGTCCCACGAGCCAACCCACTGCGATAAGCACCTGTGATAAAAAGTTGCACATGACACAGTCTGGTGGAGGGACAGATGGATTAACAATCAGAGCACAAAGTGGTCATTGCTGAAATAGAGGCGAGTGCCAAGAATCATCCGTGCACAGAGGAGGGTGGGACTGACTCTTCCTGGGGACAGCAAATGACAAGGCAGAGAGAGGAGTGTGTGCAAGGGTAGGGTCCACAGAGAGGAGCAGGCATTTCAGGCAGAAGGAAGCCATGTGTGGAGGGCAGTGGACTGAGGGGGTGTGGCAGATTTGGGGAGAGTTTTGGTGTGGACAGGATGGAAAGTGCACTGGGGGCAGGGTGAGGCTGGAAAGGGAGATTGGGCTACGATTGCGGATGGTCTGCAATGCCACATGGGTGGGCTTTATCCAACCAGTGCTGGGGAGTCACTGATGGTCTTTGGGCATTTTAAGGAAGTCAATTCTGATGGAGTTCACTCTTCTCCCTAGACTTCCTGAGAGTCATTCGGCAGGGCTAGGAATGGCCATTGGTAGAATGAAAGACCCCATTGTTTCTGGCTTGTGAAGTTTGACCAGAAGACTGGATGATGAAAGGCCTTCCACCATGGAATTCTCCATGCTATTTTTCTGGGGATTCCTTTAGGACTCCATGCTGTAGGGTTCCAGCTCAGAAAACCAGCACCATCACCATTTATCTAGTACTACTGTGTGCCAGGTACCGGCTGGGTGCTTTGCAGATGCCATGCCTCACAGCAACCTTGCAAAGTAGGTTACAGGATGTCCATTTTACAGATGAGGAAACACAGCCAAAAAGCGGTTGGGTAACTTTTCCAAGGTCACATAGTAAGTGGCAGAGTAAGGCTTCTAACTCAGGTCCATTTGACCCCAAAGCCCATGCTCTCTGCCCTCCCCTATATGGCCTTAAATTTTGTGATATTGGTGAGAGCAGTCCTGGGCCGCCATGGCCACCTTCTACCACACACGTCTGTAGGGAAGTCTAAGGAAAGAAGGTGAGGACAGGGTCCTCTTCCCACAGTCCCTCAGGTCCCTACACTCATAGGTGGACACAGCCAGTTGGGTTCTACCAGCCCGAGAGCCTGGAACCTTGGCACTACTGATCCTTGGTGGAACGGCCTCTGGATAGGAATCCAAACTCCCAGAATGTCCAATCTGGAAAGGGCCTTAGAGATGAGCAAGCTCCCATCATCCCTCAGGTGAGGAAACGGACCCCCAGGAGTGGGACGTGAATTTCTCAAAGCCTCAGACCTAGTTAGAAATATTGTGTGTGCAGGGTGCATGTGTGCATGTGTGTGTGCGCACGTCGGGAAGGTGGTGGGGATGCCTCCCAACTCACGGGCTCTGTGAATGAGTTTAGGTGAGAAGGGCTTGGAGCCTTTGTCTTCCACACTCCAGTGTGGTGGTCCATAAAATAAGGCTATATTTTATTTGTTTTTGTTGTGTTTTAATACAAGTAGTTTATTTGGGACAAGAGATCTCAAGAAGTGCCTATAGGGGAGGAGGGCAGTGAGACATAGCAGAGAAGGAAGCCAATATACTCAATCCCACTGGGGACTTTTGGGAGATGGTGGGTGTAGAAAGTGCCTCAGAGTTGTCCCACCCTAGAGATGAGTAAGTTACCCACCAACCCCCATCGTCATTGGCTGAGTGCTGCTATAGAGGGGCATCAACTCCCCAGCACTTCTTGTCAAGCACATTCTAGGGATCAAAGAAAGCAAAGGGCTATTATAAAGGAATTTTGTAGTTCTGAATAGCCACCAGTTCTCTAAAGAATCTTGACCACCTTTTGGGTGAAGAGGCCCTGTGCATCAGAGCCAAGGACAGTCTGGAGAAGAGACTGGCGAGACAGAAGGCTGCCCTTCAGGCCCTAAAGGCAGGTTGTGCTAGTGGTGGGAAATGGCCATTTCCATGTGCCCTGAGGGAAGACTGGCATGGACTACAGCAAGAGGAATTGAAGTTAGATCTTAAAAAGAACTTCCTGGTGACACTAGTGAAAAAATATATTAAAGGTATCCATTGCTACACCCAACTATGCAGATTGATCGGTAGCTACACAAGAAATGGTGGAGCAAAGAAGTATGTGGTAGCAATGAGAGTTTCCTTAGGGAAACTGAAGCTCCTTGTTGGTAGGGCCACTCAGGGATAGAGTGGAGAGAGGATCCTTCACCCCAGCCATTGTTACTCTAACACCAGAAACCAGGAGGAACACCTCTCTGCACCCCAAAGTTGTGTGGAAGCAACAGGAAGAGGTCCTTCTTCTGGTTTGATTTGGAGCATCTTACCTTGGAGGCAAAGACTTGGAAGGGACAAGTCCTAAGTTTGCCTTGCCCTCTTGTACCAGAGCCTCACCTGTAAAAAGGGGAGGTTGGAAGGACGGATGAGGTGACCTAAAGGCTCCTTCGAGCCCTGACCTTCTACCACTGTCCACGGCAGAGGCCATCCCGTGGCCCCGGGTTCTCTTCAATTCACCCATCAGCAAGTATTTCTTGAGCACTTATCATTTTCCCAGCCTGTGCTAGGCACTAAGTGGGGAGAGGAGAATCAAATCAAACACGGGCCCTGGCCTCTAGGAGGGTTTAGATGGGGGAAATGAGAGCTAACATTTATTGAGGCTTTACTCAGTGCCACTCACTGTGCTAAATGCCTTACAAATATTGCCTCCTTTATCCCTCACCGTTACCCGTAAGGCAGATACTGGTATCTCCTTTATACAGACGAGGAAACCAAGGCTTGGAGAAAAAGCAACTGATCAAGGCCACACAGTGGTGGAGCTTGGACTGGAGCCCATGCTGTTAACCTGGTGCTTCTCCTCCTCTGTGAAGTAGATAGTGACTCTCTAAGGATGGCACTTAGTGTTCTAGGAGATAGAGCAGGGAAAGCTGGAGACATCCAGGAAGGCTTCATGGAGGAGGCAGCAGCTTAGGGGCTGGTCAGGGATTGTGCAACCAGGGTGAACAAGGCAGCCTGGAGTGCAGCAGCTTAGAGTAGTCAAGTGAGCAGCAGCAGGGCTCAGCCTGGGGTGACTCCATGGCAGGAAAAGGGGATTCAGGTAAGAACAGATGCTTCCCTAAACCCGGCAGAGCAGGAACCCTCCTCTCCACAGACCCAGTTCATAAAAGCTGGAGTCCACCCACCCTGGAAGGAGTGGTGCCCAGGCCAGGCCTATTAGCATCACTCCCTCCCCCCAGACCCATTTAGCCAGCCTAAAGATGGATCAGCTTGTCTGGATTGGCTTCCTTCTACCACCTAAGCCAATGGCCAGGGAGCCAGACACTGGTAATCATGATAGTCAACATTTATGTAGAGCTGTGCCCATGAGCCAGACACTGTTTTAGGAACTTTAACTAATTTAAGCCTTCCAACATCCTTCTGAGGTAGGTACTACTATTATGCCCATTTTACAGACGGGGAACCTGAGGTACAGTGAGCTAAGTAATCTGCTTAGGGCCATACAGCTAATAAGAGGTGGAGTCTGGACTTGAACCCAGACAGTCTACTCATAACCACTCTGCTATACTGCTCAGAGCCCAGAGGTCCATGCGTTCTGGCCACAGCTGCTCCTACCCTTGCCTGGGATACCCTCCTTCAAGTTCAGGGTCTCTTCCTTGTCCCAGCCCCTTGCCTGGGTCTCTTCTCTGCGGTGATAGCTCCTCTCTGGAGTAGACAGCAGGAGATACCCCACCAGCCCCCATCACCAGAGGGGCCCATCACCTGTAAGGCCAAGCCAGAGTGCCCCCATCTCCCCCACCCCAGCACCCACATGCACCTGTCCCCCTCTCCCCCAACCGAGCACCGTTGCCTTTTGTTCACAGCGACAGCTCCTGTGCCCAGGCTGGTGGGGGCATGGAGGACTCCGTGGTGGCAGCGGCGGCGGTGGCAGCCGGCAGACCCAGTGCCCATGCCCCGAAGGCTCAAGCCCAGGAGCTGCAGGAGGAGGAGGAGCGGCCGGGGGCGGGGGGTGCCTCCCCGCGGGCCGGCCCCCACCGCGCGGCCTCCCCCGGCCAGCAGCAGCCTGCCCTGGCGATGGCGCTCTGCTCCCACGCCCCTGCCGCCTCCGATTACGAGCTCTCCCTTGACCTAAAGAATAAACAGGTACCCAGGGCCTCCGAGGGGGTGGGGAGGGTGGAAGGGGCCCTGACTTTGGGAGCCATGCAGGGAACCAGGGGTCTCCCCCATCTGGGCTCGCCCCTGCTATAGGCACACCTCTTTTGCCACTAGTTCTCCCTAGCTGGGCTGCCTATAGCCCAGTCCCTCAGACGACAGACCACTGCCTAACGGCCATTTACACGGCAGGAGTCCCACCCTCACAATGCCAGGCCCTTGGCAGTGTGCCCAGCAGCTCGGTTTCTCCCAGAACGTGCAGGAATCCTAAAATGGCCCGCAAACGACTAGGCAAGCTCCCCCTGTTGCTCAGCAGAGATAACCCAGCTCACGTGCCCACCTGAGGTGAGGGCCCCAGGCCGAGGGGGTTCCAGTGAGCAGCAAGGACAGTGGTTTTGTCTAGGTAGACTTAAAATTCTCAAGATTGACCCAGGCTGGGGGAATCCAAGGCTCTCCCATTGGAGAGCAAATCCCACTGGGGGATCACGGGCCCCCACCTTTCATTTTATGAAGCAGGAAGGGAAAGGCCAGTCATAGGGTCCCCTCTGAACCCAAAAGAAAAAATAATGTCAGGGTTTGGCTTATGGATAATTAAGAAAGGAAGGTCTGTGTGTGTGTGTGTGTGTGTGTGTGTGTGTGTGTGTGTGTGTGTACATAGTAGAGAAAGACTATGAGGAGACACTGTTGAGAAAAAGCATTGAACTTGGAGACATGGACAAAGAAGTCCAATCCTTTTCTGACTGTAATTAACTCTGTGACTTTGGAGATGCCAGTTGAGCACTCTGGGTAATGGTTTCCTTATCAGCAAAATTGGGAGTTAGACCTTGAAATGCCTCCAAGTTCCCATCTGACTCTAAAATGTGTAGAGTCTAAAGAACAATACTTACCACATGTCAAATAAGGGTTTAATATCTACAATATATTTTAAAAATCCTTCAACCCAGCAACAAAAAGACAACCCAAATAAAAACGGGCAAAAGACTTGAATAGACATTTCTCCAAAGAAGGTATAACAAATGGCAAAAACACATGAAAAGAGGCTCAACATCATTAGCCATTAGGAAAATGCAAATGAAAACCACAATGAGATACCATTTCACACCCACCATAATGGCTACTATTTAAAAAATGGAAAATTACAAGTGTTGGAGAGGATGTGGTGAAATAGGAACACTCATTTATTGCTGGTGGGAATGTAAAATGGTGCAGCGGCTGTGGAAGACAGTTTGACAGTTCCTCTGAAAGTTAAGCGTAGAATTACTATATGACCCAACAATCCCACTTCTAGGTATTTACCCAAAAAAATTGAAAGCAGGGGCTTGAGCAGATATTTGCACTTGGATGTTCAGAGTGGCATTATTCACAATTGCCAAAAGATGGAAACAATCCAAGGGTCCATCAGCCAATGTATGGATAAACAAAATGTGGTATATATACACACAATGGAATATTGTTCAGTCATAAGAAGGAATGAAGTTCTGATACATATGACAACATGGATGAATCTTGAAGGCATCTTGAGTGAAATAAGCCAGACACAAAAGGACAAATATTGTTTGATTTCACTGACATGAAATAATTAGAATAAGCAAACTCATGGAGTCAGAATCTAGAATACAGGTTGCTAGGGGATGGGGTAGGGGTAGGGAATAGGGAGTTAGGACTTAAAATGTACAGTTTCTATTTGGAAAGTTTTGGTAATGGATGGTGATTATGGTAGCACAACATTTGAACATTATTAACAGTACTGAATTATATATTTGAATGTAGCCAAAAAGGGAAATTTTAGATTGTATATATGCCACTTGAATAATTTTTTAAAAAATCCATTAAACTGCACAACAAACAGTGAGCCCTAAGTTAAACCATGGACTATAGGTAATGGTGCTATTATAAAAATGAGTGTTCATCAATTGTAATAAATGTACCACGCCAGTGCCCGGTGTTAATCATAGGGTGGTATATGGGAATTTTCTATTTTATGCATGATTGTTCTGTAAACCCACAACTTCTCTAATAAAAAAATTTCCAGTGGGAGATGGAGAGAGCCATTCTTTAACCCAACAGACAAAGTGAATCTCAGGAAGGGAAGCTAGTAGGAAGGCCACTAAGTCTTAGGCAAGCCAACTAACCTTAATTCTTCTTCTGGAATGGATGCTGAGCTATCATCCTACATCAGTGGCTAATTGCAGACAGTGCATCTAACTTTCAGTATAAAGTATTCAACGGACTCTTCCATGATATCTCTGTGAATAATATGAAAAAAATGTGGATTAGATGACAGTATAGTCAGGTGGATGTTCTCATACAGAGTTCTCAAACTATGTTGAATTTTCTATCCAAGCCAATAACAGGGGAGATGAGTGGGGCACTGTCCCTAGCCCTGCCCAGTCCAGACATTCTGACAAGACAGTGTTAAATTTACCAAATTTTCTGATGACACAAAGCTAAAAAGTTACAGCTAATACCTTGATGATAGAATCCAAGATTAAAAAAAAAATCTCATCAGGCCAGAAGGATAGTTTAAATGAAAAATGGCTAATAAAGTGGGGGAACATTGAAAGCTCTGCTCTTAGCTCTGAAAAGCCCAGGGTACTGGTACAAGGAGGGGGAGGTTTGGTCCTGGGAGAAAGGCCTTAGTGCTCCAGCAGGTGGAGCAGCTGCCGGAGCAGAGACTGCAGCCCTCGGAGACCTTCCCAGGAGGGTAAATAAAGCCCCCGAACAGGGAGCAAACTGGCTATCAGCCCCACATCAGTCACTGGTCAGGGCCCATCTGGAGCCTGTGCTCAGTTCTGGGGCTGCATTTTAGATGAAAAAAAAAAAGAATCCTGAGTTTCCTGAAGAAGGAGAACCTCATGGGCTGGAGTCTTGTGTAGACATGAAAGCAAGTTTTAAATGTGGAAGGGCTGGCATGTAAAAAAGGGATTAGATGTATTTTCTATCATCCCACACGAAACTAGTGGTACTGATGTAAGAACGCCATCAGAGAAAATTTCAGCTTTGTTAACAGAGCTGTGACATAGTGGGGCGTCTGTTACTGGGACCCCAAGGCAGGGGCTGGGGGACAGTTGGTCAGGTTGCTGCGGAGTGGTCCGGATGGCCCAGATGAGAGGTGCTCTCAATTCCACATGGCTTCTGCTCCTTGAGAACAGAGACCATTTCTGAGTCATCTTGGAACCCCTACCTGCCAGCTGGGAGAGTGTCTGGGATGTAGTAAGAGCTCAGAGTGCAGATGCTTTGAGCAACTACGCTGTGCAAAGCCACAAGGGAGGAGGGTACCAAGAAGGATAAAAACATGGCCTCTGCCTGCTCCCAAAGAGATTACAGCTCAATTTAAGGAGTATCTGGCTAATAACGCCAGAGAAAATGCTTGCTTTGGCTGGAGGCTGAGGGTAGGAGATTTACCTACTTCTGGATGGTTGGGTGGGAGATGCAGTGTAAGCAGGATTCTGGTTGTTGCTGTGGACTTTTTTTCTTATATAGCAGGCATAATAGTACAAGGTGGTTTGCATGGCAGGCCAGTAGGAATGGGGCAGGAGAGGGTGTGATGGGGGCCCTCTCGCTGAGTGAACCCAGCCTGGGGAAATAGCTTAGCTCCCCTGGCTCATGGATCTCTCATCAGCTGGGGAAGAAGAGGAGGCTGAAAACAGGGCACACATATATAAGAGACCTTCTACCAATGAGCTGTGTGACCGTAGACAACTTGCTTAACTTCTCTGGGCTTCAGAAGCCTCATCTGTCTCTTTGGGGCTTTGCACATGCTGTTCCTTTGCCTCTCCAACATTCCTACACCCCTCCTGCACTTGCACCTTCTTTACTCCTCTTGCTTTAGGACTCAGTTTAGATGCTCCTTCCTCCTCTCTGGAAGCTTCCCCTGCACTCCCCAGGCTGTGTTGTGTGGGATCCTTCCCAGTGATCCCATAGCACCCAGGCGTTCCCTGTCATAGCCCTTCAGCCTTGTAGCATTGTTTCCTGTTGACCTGACTCTTCCTTGAAGGCAGGCTCTGTGACTTACTTATCATTGTACCTCCAGTGGAGAACACAGTAACCTAAGAGGGGTCAGGATGGGCGTGAAGCCTGGGGCCAGGGCCTGAATCCATGTTCAGATCTCTTTTAGATCTAGGATTTATGATTCTATGATCCTGTGACCCTGCTCATTGCACAGAATCCTATAGGTCCTGGACTGGAGAAGTCTTGGACAAATCCTACCCTCTCCTGCCATCCACACTGCCCTGCGCTAGGCCAGGCCACCCTCATCTCTTACTGCATCCCCAGGGAAATCTCCTCTAAACTTATTCTCTGCCCTGCAGCTGAGTCATCTTTATAAAGTGCAAATCTGACCCTGTTATTACCTTGTGTGAAAATCCTCAATGGCCCCCCCCCATGTGTAAAGGACAAAGACTTCTCCAGCCTCTCCTGCTACCAGACCCAACCCACAGCCTTCTCACCCCACTCAGGGTCATTCTGTCCCACGGGCAGTTCCCGGAATCCCCAGGCCAGCCTTCACCTCTGGGCCTTAATGTATTTTATTTTTTCTGCTGCGGATCCCTCCCACCTACAACCCAATCCTGCTCCCCAGGTGGGTCCGACTCACCTGCTGTCCTCAGCCCAGACATGGGATCATGTCTGGGTTTTGTGCTTTTGCCAGCTGCTCCTGTAGCTTACTTCGTGCTGCCTGGTAGGTGTCCCACCCATAAGGGCGAGCTCTGGGTCCTTCTCGGGTGGTCACAGACAGCTGAGCCCACTGTGAGGTGCCATTCACAAACCCTCCCCAGCTGCGCATCACGCCACCCCCACCCCGCTCCAGCCCACGTCGCTTTCTGCATCCAGCACCATCCCTGGTGTCCAGGAAATGCTCGACATTGAATGAACACATGAATGAAGGAACAGAAGTAAATGAATAAATGAGGCCGGTCCCTGAGCTCCCCTGCTCTCCCAGTCCCTTTCCACCTGACTGGCCCTCTCCCAGGACCCCTCTGCCCTCCAGCCTCTCACTTAATGTCACTGTGATTCCTGGAGTACAACCAAGGGGGCGGGGAGGGAGCATTTCTCCCCTTTGGGGGGCCCTTGAGGAAAGGTGGCTGTGGCAAGGATATAAAGGGTCCATCTAGACTCTCTAGGGGGTTTGCTTCCTTTTCTCTCACAGGTGCTGAGCAGACAATCGGGGCCCATCCAGACCGCCCACAGTTGGGGAGCTCAAGGGCTCATGGGTTAGGAACACCCAGGCCCTGCTCCCCATGTCCGTCCGGGACAGAAGCCACGTTCTGCTGGAGAGCAGCCCCTTCTCTGGCAGGTAGATCTCCCACAGCTCAGCCTCGGGGCCTGGCTTCACCACGGGCACCTTCCCAGTGAGAAGCAGTGGCCACAGTTCCAAGTCACTTTCCCTCTCGGAGCCTCAGTTTCCTCATTTGTGAAACAAGGGGTTGTCCAGAGTGTCTCTAAGGCACCTCCTCTCCCCGATGGTGAGATTCCCACCTCAGGCCTGAGGGTCAGCAGTCTGCAGGGGATGGTGGTGATAGCGACACATGTCAGGGGTTGTCCTCAACTCCATTTCATTTGGTTCAGTGAATGTAATTGCACAGCGGCTTGGTGCTAGGCCTGAGGCTGGGCTCGGGGACACCACGATGCCCAAGACATGGTCTCAGCTCTCAAGTTGCTCATAGCCCAAGGGTGGATGTGGATGTAAACCAGGACTAGTGAGCACTAACTGAGCATTCGGTGCCAGGCCTGTGAGGCAGATACTATTCCTTGGTACCTTCTGCCACCTCCTGCCATCACCAGGCAGGGTTGACGTTCCATAGAAGTGGGACACAGGCTGCTGTGGGAATGTGCACAGGGCAAGTGGCCCAACCTCGGGGTGCAGCAGGTTTCCAGGAGCAGCTCTACCTGAGGGGAGACTCTGTGACCTGGGGGTAGCTGAGCCCCAGGACTCCCCTCAATCCCAGCTGTAGCCAGGAGAGGTTCCCCAGGGCAGCCCTGCCCTAGGCAGACCTCATCGCCCAGCCATGCTGGGCACTGACTGTATTTCAAACACTGGGCTGGAAGGTGGGTGCACGGAGAGGATGCAGCCCCCCAGTACCCCCTGCGGGCCCTGGCCCTGCCCAGTGCAGACTGGGCTTCTCTGGCTCAGCTCCTGGAACTGGGTCTCAAAAGCTCCCCTCCTCTCCCCTCCGCAGACTCCCATCCTCAGCCTCCTCGCCCCACGTTGGGGTTTGCCTTGCCAAATTCTGGAGGCTCTTAACATGCAATGCTTCAGTGTTCTCAACTGGGAAATCTTGGATCAGAGGAAATCCTTGCTCACATTTGGAAAGCACCCTCCCCCGCCCCAGGCCTACCTCCCCATGTTCCCTTGCATCTCCCCCACCAGCTACTTGCTCTTCCTCTCTGCACCCTGACTTGGCCACCATGTCTCATCAGCCCTCATCAGGCTCAGCCGCTGCAGCAACCTGAAAAGAGGGAGCATGTTCTAATTAACACTGAGAGGCTCATTAGAGAGACAGAGCCCCCCGAACCCCCCTCCACTGCTTCTCCTGGCAGAAGCTGAAAGATTGCTCTCTGGGGAGGAGGCAAGGCCACAATTACCCATGATTCATGGGGCCTAGAGAGAAGTGAGCAGAGCTGCTCCTTGGCGGCTGGTTCCAGAGACCCCGTCCTTGGGGCTGCCCTCTCCTCATCCAACTCTCCCAGCATTCTGGCCTGGCCCTTGTTAAGAGCAGAGCTGGGAGAATGAGAGGGCCTGACTAGGATGGATGGAACTGACCTGGGGTACTCCCGAGACCCCAAATCCCATGAGAATCTGGGGGGGGGGGGTGGAACATTGGCTTGGAGCCTAGAACTGGAAGGAAGCCTCAATTTTATTTCCCCTGGGGCATAGGAGAGAGTTCAGTTTAGTTCATACCCACAAACATTTATTAATTCCCAAACATGGATCTGGCCCCGTGCTGGGGACGAGGGCTGCAGCCACAGATAATAACAGTGTGTCTGTGCAGGCTGAGAGAGCTCCAAGCAGGGAGGCGGCCATGAGCATTGAGGGTGGGCTGCAACGGATGGGAAGGAAGTGGTGGTGGGGGTGGGGGGGTGGGCGTTGCAGGCCGGGGTGGGCCACAGCAGGCACAAGACTCGAAGAAGTGGGAAACAGTCATGCTAAGCTGATTGGAACAAATGGTGAAGATTCCATAACTGAATTCAAACACCACTCTGGGAGCAGTTGCTCCATGCCAGGCACTGTGCTCCGTGCTGGGCCTAAGGATGTCTGAGACGTATTTGATGCTTCAAATAACTTAAGCTCTTCTATGCTCCAGGGGAGGGGGAAGGGAAGATGGGTTAGATAAATATCACAAAGGTAGTGGAGAATACTAGGTCCAAAGAGACACATGAAACAAGGCTCTCTCTCTATGGGGGTTTGCAGAAGCAAGATGCCCCATCTGGTTGGGCGACTGGGGAGGCTTCCTGGAGGAGGCAGCATTTGAGATAGGTCTTGAAGAATGGGGAGAATTTGTACCTGGAGGACAGGGGATGAGAGTGGGAGTTGAGGATGGAGAGAACCTTGCAGATGGTGGGAAAAGGCTGAGCAAATTCTCAGAGCAGGAAAGCCGAGCGTGGGTCAGGGGAATGGCAGGCAGCAGGGCTGGTTTGTAATCCAGGCTTGGTGCAGTAGTAGAGGCGGGGGAGTAGACCAGGTCAGATTGTTCAGGGTTGGGCTGCCAGGAGGAGGCTTTTATAGTCATGCTGGGCAATGGTTCTCAAGCAAGGGAAGGCTGTGTTTACATCTGCCCTTTGAGAGCACTGGTAGTACAAGATGGACGGTGGGTTGAGAAGGAAGCAGGGCATAGGAGGCTACCAGCGGCCCAAGTCGGGAGACATGGAGAACCCCACATGGGGACAGTCTGGTGGAAAAGTCAGGATGATTGCAAAAAAGTATTGTGGAGAGGGGAGGCCAAGTGCAGGGCTTGGCTGCTGAGGAATGCAGAGGACAGGGACAAAGGAGGAACCAAGGTCAAAGGCAAGGTTCCCAGACCAAGTGGTGGAAGAGCCAAGGTGTGGCTGGGCAAACAAGGAAGTGATCCAGGGGGCTGGTTTGGGAGAGGTGGGGAAAGATGGTGGCTTTGTCTAGGCAGATGGAGACCTCCATGAGGCTGTTGGAGCTATAAGGCTCAAGGCTAGGAATGGAGGTTTGAGAGCCAGTTACATAATCATTGTCTTCATCATCAAAGAGCTACTGCTTATTGAGCACCTGCTATGTGCCAGGTGGTATATAAAATAATTTAATCCTCACAACAAACTGCAGAGTAGGTGGGATTAACCTCACTTGACAGACAGAAAAATAGAAAGGCCAAGATGTTAAGAAACTTGTCAACCAGCAGTGAAGAGGCAGATCTGGGACTAGATATTTCCCCGAAGGCTTCCTTATCAGTCCATTAAAGTAGAGTGAAGTTATGATAGGGGATGAGATTCTCTGAGGGAAAGCAGACAAGATATTCCATCTTTAGAGTCACCCCAGAGGCTCTCCTGAGATAGCTCCCCTCTTCATCAGTTAATTATCAGCTATCAGAGGCTGCGCTAATGACTGTCAACATGGAAGCCATGGAAGATGTCTAGAAGTACATGGGAAAAAATTAAAACGAGCGTGGAGAAAGGAAGATGGCATACAAATGACTTGTAACTTGCATGCTTAGGATTTGGGGACAAGAATATGGGATTCAGGAGCTGAAGGAGGAGCTAACAATTAAGGAGCTGTATGGAGACACTGGGTCACAAGAGCTGAGGAGAGAGTTTCTAGGTGGTAGAACTGTCAGGAGCTGCAGAAAGGAGGGCAGAGGAAGATTGCAGATGGGCCATTGGATTTAGTGATTTGAAGGTCTTTGGAGCCCTTCCTGAGAGCCATTTCAGAAGGTTGGTAGGAGCGAAAGGAAAAGTGCAAGGAGTCAGGTCATAAGGGGTTGGATCTGTAGTTTGGCGTTTGTTCAGGTAGTGTAGACTAGTCCTCCAAGAGGTTTAGTGGGATAGAGAAAGAGATGGGGCTAGTGCTTCGGAGACAGAAGGGTCAAGTAGAGTTATGTTGCAGCCTGGAGAGATCTGGGAGAGCCTATAGGCAGGTAGAAGGGGGCAACAGAAGGGCGGAGGTTGGGAATGCCAGTAAGAGAGAGGCTAGAGGATGGACGGAACTTACAAAGGAGGCAAGAGGGTGTGAGATCATCAGCAAGATAATCAAGAAAGCTGTGGGTCAAATTAAAGGACGGTCTTTGAGAGCCCCAAAGATGAACTTGGGAAGAACTCTTTAATTTATTCAATAAATATTTATTGACATCCTACAAGGTACCAGGCACTGTTCAAGCATTGGGGATAGAGCAGTGAGCACGGCCAGGCAAAGTCTCTGCTTTCAGGCTTATGGTCTAGTAGACTTGATGGGACAGAGTCAAGAATTTAGAATCCGCTTTTTTCCTCCACTTGCATGAAGCATGGACATTAGTATGTAGAAGGTGGTTGGAGGGTTATCTCAGCCAAGCCTTCTGCCTCTGAGCAAGATGAAACCAGGCCAGGAGGATGGGTTCCCTTTATATTTTGGAAACATCTCAGGCCACAGGATTTCATTCCTTTCTTCTGTTGCCAGAAGTACCTCATAACCTGAAAAGAGTGCTCTTGGGCCTGGTGTTTCCCTAGAGGTAGAAATAGACCAGGTGGGAAAGAAAGGTCTTTAGTGACCTGTGGGTGTTGGGGTTTTTCAGGGTGCTTGGAGAGGGGTAAAAGGGAAATTGAGAGACTAGGAGGCAGCTAAGTAATTAGTCTTACCCTCTCTCCACACTTCCCCTTGGAGGACTCTCCTGCCTAAACCAGGGCTAAACCTCCCTTCTAGGCCTCAGGGAACTTGCCAGAGTTCAGCAGGGAGAATGAGCTGAGCTGCCATGTTCTCTCCCTTCTAGCCTGAGTTCTACAAAAGCAGGAACAGAATGGCTCTGAGGAAGTCACCATGTTTCTCTGGAGCTCTCAGGCACATGTGGCTATACCTAGATGAAGATCAAGTAGGCAACTTTGCACTCGGTGTGGTGGGCAGAATCTAAGCTGGCTCCTAGGATTCCCAGCCCGGTATGCACACCCCGTATAATCTTCTTCCTTTGAGTGTGGGTGAGACAAGCAAATATGACTAGTGAAGAGTGGCCGTATCACTCCTATGACCAGGTTACCCATCAGGTGACTTCGAGTTAATCAAGAGAGATCATCTTTGCGGTCGGGGTTACTGCTTCTAGGGGGAGTGGCGGCCGGTAGCCGAGCCCTCAGCTCTCGGGGCTGCTTAAAGGTTACCGGCGGCGGGGGCTCTTTCCCGGAGGCGAGGGCGAGGCGGAGGACGTTGGCCAGAGTCCTCGGCGAGAGGCGTGCAAGGAGGGCGGCGATAAGGACAAAAACACTCTTCATCCAGTAGGGGTATGCGCCAAAGAGATTTATTCAGGGGTGATTACAGGTTATATAGGCTGGTAAGAGGGGCAGGGCTGGAAAGGAGGTGAAGTAGCCTAAAATGGCAATATTGAAGGGAGAGGGGCTAGGATTGGTTCTGAGAGGATTCAGGAGCCGTTGCAGCGGGCGGGGGTTGTTCTGGCCACGGTGCATGCGCACTGGCGGTGGCAGGAGTGGCCTTGGCACCAGGGAGCGAGTGGGTAAGATAAGGAAGTGGGGAAAGGGCAGTTGGGAGAAAGGCGGTTTCCTCCGGCAAGCCTCCCCTGCCAGTGGCATTTTGGGTGAGGAAAAGGGAGCTGCCTTGACCTCGCTCCTCAGGCTCGGGGGGGCTGCAGAGGGCACTCACGCCCGTACCTACTACCCTCCCCAGGGGGTGATATCAAGTCCCCTGGCCCAGGCCTGGTAAGTCGAGGCACAAGCTCAGCTACCCGCAATTCCCCTTTCTTTTCTAATTAGAGGAAGAGGCTTTACCGGAGAGGCCCGCTAAGGGTGAGGGAAGGGGGAGGTCAGGGAAGGGAAAAAGGGGTTGACGGTGGCTCAGCGAGGCTGGAGCTCAGTGTTGGTGTGGTGCCCGGGCGCTCGACAAGGGCTTCGCTGCAGCGGGCTGGGCGAAGGTGAGGGGTTTAAAGTTCAGGGGTTTAAAGTTCAGGGGTTTAAAGTTCAGGGGTTCAGAGAAGCTGGAACTCGAGGTGAGAGCGATGTTCAGGTGATTGAGAAGGGCCTCGCGGTCGGCGGGTTGACCGGTGGCGTTGAGGTCGCGGAGGGTTGGTTGTCATCTTGGAGTGGGGGGGCGTCAGAGGTGGCGAGTCGCTGATACTGGATTTGCACGAACGAGGAAAAAATGGCATCTGTTTGTTTTCTTACAAGCTGGACAATTTTGCGGATGAGGCAGGGTCCTAAGATGAGAGCTAGAATAATTATTAATAGGGGGCCAAGAAAAGGAAGGATGTATGGGAGGATGGGAGTGAAAAAACTGGACCAATAATTGGTGGCTTCACGATCTCTTTTACGCTTTTCCAGTCCCTCTCGGACCCTTCTCAGGCTGTCCTCGACGAGACCTGTGGAATTGGCATAAACACAGCACTCTTCTCCTAGGGCGGCGCAGAGGCCTCCTTCTTTGAGGAGGAGAAGGTCAAGACCTCGGCGGTTTTGGAGCACGACTTCAGAGAGGGAATTGACAGAATTTTTTAGATGGTAAATAGCGTTTTGTAGGTGACGAATGTCCTCGTCAACAGCCGCCCTGAGGTGAGTTAGGGCGGAGCCTTGACTGGCTAGTGCAGCGATTCCGGTACCAGTGCCGGCAAGACCTAGGAGGGAGGCAATTGTAAGGACGGTGATGGGCTCTCGCTTTGCAGAAGGGCAGGAGCTGCAGTTCTTTCCAGACGGAGGAAGAAGTCTTCTTCGCTGTGGTATAAGACCCTAGGGATAAGGACAATTAGGAGGCAAGTTTCTTTATATTCGCTGATGATATTCGTGCTGAGACAGGGGGTAAGTCCTGTAGAGGAGCAGAGCCATTGGGAGGAGTTATGAGGAATGAGAAATTTTGCAGAGCTGCTGGGAGATGAGTAGCTGGCACAGGCAGTGAGGTCGGGAGAGTTACTGGAGCGAGGGCGGACGCACTTTCCCGTATAGGAGACTGAATGAAAGGTCAGGGGGACGGCAGAGGTATTCCAACTGCATTCCGAGGGGCTGTCTTCTGTGCTTTCTGAAAAGGAGAGGTTGGAGGCAACGGGCTCGTACAGTGAGGAAGAGGTGGAGAGGCAGAGCCAGCAGGAGGAGGTAAAATTGGGGTTGGAGGAGTTTACTGAGGCAAAGGCGGCTTGGATGAGGCTGAGGAGGGGAGAGGAATAACGAGAAGGGGGCAGAGGAAGCTGGGGTGGTGGAGTTTGAGATGTAGTTGAAGTGCGTTTAGTTGGAACTAAGGTGCGGCTGGAGAGCTGTGGAAAAAGGGGGTTAATGACTTTATTGGGACCAATGTTAAAGGGCTTTTTTATAACAGTATCTTTTTTTGGTTGGTTTAAAGCCTCCTTTCTTATGATTATAAGGGTTCCCCGATCGAACCCCGATAGCCAAATTCGGAAGCCCCAAGTTTTACCTAGGAGCCAAGACGTATCGGCAGGGTTTTGTATGGTGAGCATTAATCTTTTAGGGCAAAGGTACCTGTTGAGATAGTGATAGCCTGAATTTTGGCAAGTATACGGGATTACTGCGAGGTTTAGAAATTTGTCAGGGACAGAAGGTTTCCAGCCAGTGGCTAATGTTTCACACCCCCAGTACGGGCAGTAATAGTCCTTTGGGGATTTACAATATGATTTTCCAGGATTTGAAGCTGGACACATATAATAATCCTGAACATAATAATCTTGAATTTTTAGGCTGCCTGGATAACCAGGAGGTTTTGGATTAGGAGGGATAAACAGATCAATGGCATAAAAGACGAAGGAGGGAGATCCCGCTGTGGTGTTGGAAAAAATTACTGTGGAGTCTTTCCAACGCGCAAGAGTCCACTTCCAAGGCTGGTGGGGATCGCCCTGGGTAGAAGAGGCAAGAGCTAACATGACCATTAGAAGGGAGGTTATGCTTGGGTGAGGGTTGAGAGGGTGTATGACATTGGTTTTTGCTTGTTTATAGAGGCGTATAATTTTTCTAATTTCTCGCCGCTGCTGCGCTCTGCTCGGACTGGGGTCCAGGCCCAGGTATACTGTTGTCATCTGGTGCACCATGCTGCGGAGACGACGGCGTTCCCATCTCGTTGGACGCGTGGTTGCTGGTGGCGGGCCGGATTGCCCTTCCTGGGATCCATATTGGTTGTGCTGCATCATCTGGAAAAACACAAGCAAACCCGCGCCCCTGGGCGAGAAGTGGGGAGGGACCTTTCCAGGTATTATTCTCCGGGTCCTTCCAGTAAACCATCGGGGCCTGGGTGGGCCTATACGAGGGCCCCCAATGTTTATGTAGGGGCGAAAGCCCTTCCTTATTGAATGTGAGTAGATTAAGGTGAATAAGGGCTGCTATAACAAGGTCCCCTGGAGTCGCCTGGGGGAGCATTGCCCTTTCTTTTTCAATTTGTGTTTTTAAGCGGCGATGGACTGCTTCCACAATGGCTTGCCCCTGTGGATTATAGGGGATGCCGAAATGATGGGTGATGTTATATAACTGAAGAAAAGCCGCAAAAGAGGCACTGCGATAGGCAGGCCCATTGTCCGTTTTTAGGTCCCAGGGGACTCCCATGAAGAGAATTCCTTGTCTCAGGGCCTTGATACAGTGTTTGGCCGTTTCCCCGGCGAGGGGGACTGCATAGCACATGGCTGAAAAGGTGTCAATCATTACATGCACATACTTGAGGCGCCCAAAGGACGGAACATGAGTTACATCCATTTGCCATCTAGAATTAGGTTTTAAGCCTCGTGGGTTGACTCCTTGAGGTTGTAAGGGGCCTAGTGGCGCAAAGGGCGCACAAGTTGCACAATTGCGGACAAGATGTTTACAGGTATCTAAGGGGAGGCCAAATAGATGATGTAACGACGTAGCCGAAAAGTGAAACCTGGAATGCAATAACTTGGCCTGGTTAACAGTATCCCCCGGAGGGGCTGCCGTGTGGGTTAGCATAGCTTGGGTATGTTGAGTTGAGACTGCTTGGTCTACTATACTATTGCCATTAGCCAGGGGCCCCGGAAGGCTTGAGTGACTACGAATGTGGCTAATGAACCAAGGATCCTGTCGATGTTCCAGGATGCTTCTGAGGTTAGAAAGTGCTTTATCAATGGCCGAGTTTCCGGGGAAAAAGGTGGAAAACGCGAGGACTCGGCAGACCTGATACGTGTAGAGGCTGTCTGTGAAAATGTTTACTGGGTGGTTACAGTGGGCGTTCAGTGCGTATGACACTGCCAGAATTTCCCCCACTTGGACTGAATGAAGGTTGACATAACTAAATAGGCGGGGTTCTGGATGGTCCTGTGAATAAGAGAGGAAGGCGAAACGGGTTTTGGAGGCGTCAGTAAAAACGGTGTTGGCACCCGGGATGGGTGCAGAGGAGGGGAAAGGATGGAAGGGGCTACGGAAGGGAAGCTTGGCGAGTCCCTGTAACAGCCGATGGCTGGGATAATGACAGCTGAATTCCCCCTGAAATCCTTCTAAAAGGATTTGCATGTCCGGGTTGTCACGTATAAGCAGGCGGGTTTGGCCTGTGTCTAGGGGCCAAACAATTTTTTCTGGCGGCTCTCCGAATACATGAACGGCCAAGGTAACTAGATCTGAAGCCAGGCTGATCCAGAGCCGCACTGTAGGGCAAATCTTCCTAAGTCGACTTTTAGCGGGATGCGCCCAAAGTAGAGGGCCTTCCTGCCACATGCAGCCCATAGGTGTGCCGGGCGTAGGGAGGATGAGTGCTATAAGATTGCCTTCCTTGGTGTTGAATCTGTTGAGACAGCAGGAAACGAGTGCCTTGTTAATTGCGGCAATGGCTTCCTTTGCCTCTTGGGTAAGCTTAATGCGCCGGGAGATTGCTAGCGGCGGGGTTTCAGGGACACTCAACAGCGTAAAGAGTGGTTGTAGCTGTGCTGTGGTGATCGGCAACGCAGAGCGGAGCCAATTGATCTGACCGCAGAGCTGTTGAAGCTCAGAGATAGTGACCCGGTCCGGTATGTCCAGCTGAGGAGCGGACGGAGCAATGGTTTTATCAATACTAAATCCTAAGAAGGCTAATGGTGGCACAATTTGAACTTTATCGGGTTGAATCGTAAGGCCGAGGTCAGCTAAATTAGTGGTGAGGTCTTTAAGGAGTAGAGGAAGTGCCTCGGCGTTCTCAGAGGCCACCAGGATGTCATCCATGTAATGGATGAGCATGGCCCGCTTTCGCAGGGGGGCCACTGCGTGATTAACATACATTTGGCAGATGGCCGGACTGTTACGCATCCCTTGAGGGAGGACTTTCCATTGATACCTGCTAGCCGCGCCCGCGTGATTGGGGACAGGAACTGTAAAGGCAAAGCGCGGGCGGTCTTGCTCATGTAGCGGGATGGAAAAGAAACAGTCTTTGATGTCAATAGTGGCTACATGATAATGGGCCGGGATAGCCACCGGATGGGGGAGGCCAGGCTGCGGGGAACCCATGGGAAGAATATGCTTATTGATTTCCCGCAGATCATTGAGGAGCCTAAATTTCCCTGTGGCCTTTTTATGAATAACAAACACTGGCGAATTATAAGGACTAGTAGAAGGCTCTATGTGGCCAGCGTCCAATTGTTCTTGTACGAGGGCTTGGAGTACTACCAATTTATGCGTGGGAAGGGGCCACTGCTCCACCCATATAGGTTCCTCAGTATCCCACTGCAGAGGAACGGGCGTTGGAGGTGTTAAACGAGCAGTGGCGCACATTATTGGGGGGGCTGCGCAGTAAGCACTGCCCCAAAAGCGGCAAGGATATCACGGCCCCATAAAATTTGGTCTATGGTGTGCAGAAATAACGGGCGGAAGGTGCCTGAGTGGCCCTCTTCATCTTCCCACTTAATGGGTCTCATGGCTTGAAGAGAAGTAGAGGTACCGGTGGCTCCCACTACCGAGGGACCATCAAGAACCATGCACATGGTGGCATACTGAGCGGGCATGCAAGAGATTTCTGCCCCTGAATCGAGCGTGCCTGTGTACCATTGCCCTTCTATTCTTAACTTACGAGTAGGTTTTTCTGGAGTGATGGGGACTGTCCAGAGAAGCATTTTATTGTCGGAGCATTGATTAGTTTTATTGGAACCGGCCGGCATGCTGCCTCTTAGGGGCGGGGCTGAGGCTTGCCCCGCTTGGAGTTTAAAGCTTGCCCAGTGCTTTGGTGTTGACTACCGCCAGGGCACCAGGGATAGCAGAATTTTTTTAAATCTTTTTCGTTAAGGTCTCTGTGGCTGTTTTTGCAATCGCGCGCCCAGTGATAACCACGTTGGCAACGCGGACATGGAGTGGAAGGGGGGCGCCCATTGCGCTGCATGTGAGGCGGGCGTTTGACCTCCGCATTGGGGCACTCTCGGGCAAAATGACCGCTCTGCCCGCACTTAAAGCAACCGGTGGTGGCGGCTAAGGCAGCAGTGACAGCACCAGAGACAGCTTGGGCTAGGGACGCGGCAGCTGGGTCAAAGGCGCTGCAGGCGAGAACCCAGTCATTAAGTGTTTTTTCCCGCAAGGGGAGAATGGCTTGCTTACAGGGGGGGTTAGCCCCTTCTAGAATGAGTTCACGGGTGAGAGCTAGCTGGGCTTGAGGGTTGGTTACTTTTCTAGCACAGGCTTCTTCAACCCTGGAAACAAAGGTGGCGAAAGGTTCGTTTGGCTCCTGGAGGAGCTTGGTAAAGTTGTCAGGTCGACGGGCAGAGCAGTTGGCAAACGCGCGTAAGGCGATGCCTCTGAGGACAGTCCAGAAGGCAGCAGGGGCATTAATATAAGCAGACGCACTTAGAAACGCTCCAGTGCCCAAATAGGCTTCGGGGGGATGATAGACTCCAAGGGCTGCGTCTTGCTCACTTTGCTGAGCTGCTTCTGCCTGGAAGTGAGCACGCCAGTCAACAAACTGACCGGGGTTAAGAATTGAACGGGCAAGCGAGGCCCAGTCTTGGGGGAGGCAATAGTCCATGGCGAGATCCTGCAGTATTTGGGAAGCGTATGGGCTACCTAACCCGTCCTCCTTGACGGCCTTGCGAAGCTGCTTGATAGTATCTAAGTCAATGGGATACCAGTCATGCGGCCTCTGTGGGGTGGGGGCAAGGTTAAGAGGAAAACAGCGAAAAGCACGAGGGAAAGGAGGACACGCTTGCAGAGGACTTGGTGCGGGAGTGGGGGTAGGGGGAGCGTTGCCCCAAGGGTTGCCTTGAGGTGCTGAAGGCAGCCAGGGGTTGTTAGTCGGCAGGGTGGAAGGAGCGGCGGCAGCTGCCGGTAGCGGCTCCGAAGGGGAGCTCGCCGGAGGGAGAGGCGGGAGTGGGAGGCCCCAAGCGTCGCAAGATGGCGGCGCAGTAGGCGTGGCTAAGACACAAGATGGTGGATCAGCCCCGCCCTGTGAAAGGGTGGGGTTCAAGGCATAAGATGGTGGACTAGCTCCGCCCTGTGAAAGGGCGGGGTAAAGCGTATGCGGTTTCCGGCCCAGCTTAGGGCTGATGTCATCACCGGAGCATTTCCTCCCCTCGATGGAAGAAGAAGGAGGAAGTTCGCCATCTTGGCGTGGCGCAGTGTTATTTTGCTTTTTGGGAGTCACCTCGAGCGCGTTGTTAATCTGCTCGACTAAGGACTCCGTGTCCGAGTCATGATTTGAATTAGTATCGCTATCTGAGTCTGTTGGCTGGGTTGATAGGGCCTCTTTGGATTTAACGGGGCCTCTATCAGGGGGGAGGGAGCCTTGAAGGCAGGAGCGGATGGTTATTAAGGTGGGGAGCAAGCCGGGAGGGAAACGCTTGCTCTCATGTTCCATGGCATTAGTGACTCGATCAATAAGGCGATCATAAGTAACAGGGTCCCAAAGATGGCAAGTGGTGAGCCATGGGTTAAAGGGCAGCAGGAGATCCCAGTATATCTGCAGCTGCCGGACAGACACTTTACAGCTATGCGTGTCTAGGAGACCCGCTAGAGCACGAACTTGAGGTGCCTGACATGTAGATATACGATTACCCATAGCTGAGGGGAGAGGAGGGGGAGTTGTTCCCGAGCCGGGCCGGCCGGCTGGCGGGGAGGAGAAGGAGGAGTAGTTTACTGAGCAGAGAGAATGAGATAAACTGTGGCTGCAAGGCCGAAGGAGACGGCGAGAGCAGAAAGCAGTGCCCTTTGGCAACGAGAGCAGTCAGGGGGGGCAGTTGCAAAGAGGCACACGGCACCAAATGAGGAAATAAAGATACAAAGAACTACAGCAAAGTAATGGAGGGGAAGAGGGAGAGTGTTAGGAGGAACGGGGGTCATAGAAGTGCGCATACAAGAGGACGAAGAGAGCGTGGGGGAAGGGAGGAGTTCCTACTGGATGAAGAGAGCGTGGGGGAAGGGAGGAGCGGCTTCGGAGCAAGGAACCTCCCACGGCTCCGGAAGCGGCGAGGGAGAGGCGGCCCTTACCTTGCAGGCGAGGAAATGGGAAGCTGGAGGGGCGTCCGGGCGAGCGGGTGACCTGCCAAACTGTCGTGTGGAGACGTTCCTCACACGGGGCACCAGTTGCGGTCGGGGTTACTGCTTCTAGGGGGAGTGGCGGCCGGTAGCCGAGCCCTCAGCTCTCGGGGCTGCTTAAAGGTTACCGGCGGCGGGGGCTCTTTCCCGGAGGCGAGGGCGAGGCGGAGGACGTTGGCCAGAGTCCTCGGCGAGAGGCGTGCAAGGAGGGCGGCGATAAGGACAAAAACACTCTTCATCCAGTAGGGGTATGCGCCAAAGAGATTTATTCAGGGGTGATTACAGGTTATATAGGCTGGTAAGAGGGGCAGGGCTGGAAAGGAGGTGAAGTAGCCTAAAATGGCAATATTGAAGGGAGAGGGGCTAGGATTGGTTCTGAGAGGATTCAGGAGCCGTTGCAGCGGGCGGGGGTTGTTCTGGCCACGGTGCATGCGCACTGGCGGTGGCAGGAGTGGCCTTGGCACCAGGGAGCGAGTGGGTAAGATAAGGAAGTGGGGAAAGGGCAGTTGGGAGAAAGGCGGTTTCCTCCGGCAAGCCTCCCCTGCCAGTGGCATTTTGGGTGAGGAAAAGGGAGCTGCCTTGACCTCGCTCCTCAGGCTCGGGGGGGCTGCAGAGGGCACTCACGCCCGTACCTACTACCCTCCCCAGGGGGTGATATCAAGTCCCCTGGCCCAGGCCTGGTAAGTCGAGGCACAAGCTCAGCTACCCGCAATCTTGGTTGGGCCCGACCTAATCAGGCTAACCCTCTGAAGGAAGGGGAAGCATCAGAGACTCTCCGTTGGCCCCAAAGGAGCAAACCACCACGTTGTGGAGAAGGCCATGGGGCAGGGAACAGCAGGCAGCCTCTAGGACTGGAGGGCCCTGTCTTACCATCGTAAGGAAATGAATTCTTCCAACAACACTTGGTATGCTTTTCGAAGGTCCCTGGGATCTGAGGACCTGACATTACCAGTAGAGTTTCCTGCCTTCTGCTGAAGGCCTTGTCCCTTGTGAAATGCAAATACTTCCCGGGGAATCATATAAGAAGCCCTACTGGCCATTTAAACATTAACATGAGTAAGTTTCCCGACCATTCCAGAGAGGAGGCGGGCTGTGGGGGAGGGGCGGCATGAACCTGCTAAGTTGGGAGATGAGCACTGAGTGGTGAGGCTGGAAGTGAGGAAGACAAGCGCTGAGGGCGTCTCCTTTTACCGGATGCTCCTGGAGCTGGGAGTTGTCTCCCAGGCCAAGATGGTGCCTCTGTGGTCCAGCTGTGGGGCACCCATTGTACTTTGTAGGGAGGTAACGGGGACTGCTGGGTTGTAGGGAGGAGGTCACTCTAGCTGCAGTCCCTGATGGGCAGAGTACAGCAGGAAGTGGGGTGAAGACTTGGCCTTTCCAGCTGAACCCCTCCCCACCCAGTATCCCTGGGGCCCTGGGGAGCAGGGGGTGATGCTGCTGTTCCTGCCTCGAGTTGTTCATCTCAGTCCATCTATCCCGATTCTTAGTTCGGAAATGCCACCATTTCCCAAACTTCTCCAGGGACTGATCAAAGCCCTCAATCCCACCAGTAAGCCCATTCCCTTCACACAGGCCTCATCCCTTATTTCAGTGCGGACCTTCCAGGAAGGGCTGTGGTTAAGTGGGACCAGCCACTCACACCTCAGGGTGAAAGCCTTTTGGTCCTTTCCAGAGAGTTTTTGTTTTGTTTTGTTTTTCATTTTAAGGGTATAGTTTAATGATTTTCACTAAAATTTACTGAGTTGTGAAGCTATCACCATTAACCAGTTTTGGACATTTTCATCACCCCGCTAAGACCCCTCTTGGCTGTTCACAGCTAAACCCCGTTTCCATGTTCAGCCCCAGGCAACCACTGTTCTACACACATCCAAAGGTTTGCCTTTTTTGGGCATTTCATATAAATGGAATCATACAATAGTGGCCTCTTTATGTCTGGCTTCATTCACGCAGCGTAATGTCCCCTGGGTTCATCCATGTTGTAGCAGGCATCGGTATTTCACTCCTCTGTATTGCAGAACAGCATTCCATTGTATGGCTACACCTCGTCTGGGTATCCATCCTCTGCTGAGTGACCACCAGGTGATGTTTCCACTCGAGGCCTGCCCTGAACAACTAGCCCTGAACATCAGCACGAGTCTTTGGGTGGATGTATGTTTGTCTTTCTTTTGGGTAGACTCTGAGTGGAATTGTCAGATCCCGTGGCAAGTTTATTTTTAACTTTAAGAAACTGCTAAGCTGTTTTCCAAAGTGGCTGCACTGTTCTACATCCCTATCAGCAGTTTATGAGAGTTCCAATTTCTCCACATCCCCTCCAACCCTCACTGTAGACTGACCTTTTGCTTATAGCCATTTTCCTGGGAATGAAATGGTATCTCATTGTGCTCCAAAAATATATGAATGAATAAAGAAGTTACCTCCAGAGCTGGACAGAACTTGGGTTTGAATCTTGGTGGTGGTGCTTAACAGCCGTACTACCTGGAAAAAGTCACTTCCTTGCTGTGAGGCATGAGGACAGCACAGCGTAACAGCGCGATGCCCTCCCAAACCCAGGGCAACGGATGAGGGCCCATGACAACGTAGCTGATGGCATCACCACCATTAGTAATGGCAGTAGCACTATAAGAAGTCGTAGCAGTAGCAGCAATATTAGTTAGTACTAGTTGCAGCAGCAGTAGTAGTTGTAGTAGCAGCAATAGTTGTAATGGTACTAGTTGTAATAGTAGTAGGTATAGTAGTAGTTGTAGTAGCAGCAGCAGTACTAGTATAGTAGTAGTAGTTGCTATAGTAATTATAAAAGTATTAGCTGTAGCAGTCATAGTAGTTGCAATAGTTGCAGTAGCTGAGAGGTTTTGAGATGGGAGAAAAAGTGAAAATACAGTCAACCCCAGAGGGGAAAAGCCCATGGAGAAAACTGGGGCTGAGAGGAGTGAGGAAGTGCCCTGAAGACATACTGGCCCACGTGAAAGATTTCCTGGGGTGAGATCTGTCCAGGTCGGGTAGCATCCCCTCACCAGCCAGCGTCAAGTCCTGCCCTGATTGGACAGCTCGCATAGTGGAAAACAGAGGCTTATGGAATTATGGCCTGGAGGGAAATCCACTTGAGATGTCTATTCATCCATTCGTTTTTCTATTCAATTCGCTTTATCAAGCACCTTCCACGTGTCATTTCTGGGGCTGGGTACTGGAAACACAGAATGATCAAAGCCCAGTCCGGACACTTACGATGCTCCCAGGGTCAGGGAACGCCCCCAGTGCAAGTGACATAAATGCTGAGAGGAAAAACAGGAGAGCTGGGATAGTTGCAATTTTTTTTAGCATTTCTGTTTAATTTTTAATTTTTTATTATTTTCAAGTATACACAAATGTAGAAAGAATAGTGTAATAAGCACATGGAGCCATCACCCAGCTCCAATAATTTTATTAATTTTTAAGTTATTGATATTTTAATTAATATTAATAGGCATGTTTCATCTAACCCTTCTTTTTTTGATGGAGCATTTTAATACAAATTCAATATATGTATTTCACTCATAAATACTTCAGTGTGCATCTCAGATATGAACACTTTTAAATAAACAGCATAGCAGCTATATCTGATCTGACTACCACCAGTAATAGCTCTCTCTCTCTGCCCCCTGGGACATCATCAATACCCAGAATCTCTAATCCTACATCCCACACCTCTAGGAGTCTTGCCAAGTTCCTGATGTCTCAGGAACCTGACTTTCTGAAGGCTAGGAGTTTTCAGAAACTGAGTCCCCCCACCCAGGGCCCCCAGCTGTGCGTTCCTGGGCCCATCTGAAGTTGGGTCGGGCGACTCCATGCACTGCTTGACATTCACCTCCCCCATCTTTCCGGAAATGTTGTAATACCCCTGCCCCAACTGAGCTCTTTCCTCCTCTTGGTCCATCTTGTTGCAGATTGAAATGCTAGAACACAAGTACGGGGGCCACCTGGTGTCCCGGCGCGCCGCTTGCACCATCCAAACCGCCTTCCGCCAGTACCAGCTCAGCAAGAACTTCGAGAAGATCCGCAACTCGCTCCTGGAGAGCCGCCTGCCGCGGCGGATCTCCCTGCGCAAGGTGCGCGTGCCCACGGCCGAGAGCCTGGCGGCCGAGAAGGCGCTCATGGAGGGCTACGGCCTCATGGGGCTGCCGCTGGTGCGCTCGCCCTCCCTGCCGCCCACCTTCGCGGGCACGCTCACCGAGCTGGAGGACTCCTTCACCGAGCAGGTGCAGTCGCTGGCCAAGTCCATCGACGACGCCCTCAGCACCTGGAGCCTCAAGACAATGTGCTCCCTGCAGGAGAGCGGCGCTTACCAGATCCACCAGGCCCTGCATGCGGGCGCCGGGCCACCGGGCCTGGAGGCCGAACTGCGGGAGCCCGAGGGCGGCGGCCCAGGGTCCGGGGACGAGGCTGCCGAGGCCGCCGGCCTGCCTCAGGGCCACAGCGGCACCCTCATGATGGCTTTCCGGGATGTCACGGTGCAGATCGCCAACCAGAACATCTCCGTCTCCTCCTCCACGGCTCTATCGGTGGCCAACTGCCTGGGCGCGCAGACGGCCCCGGCCACTGCGGCACCCGCGGCGGAAGAAGCCCGGGTGTCGGAGGACCCCGAGGGCCCCGTTGCGGTTCAGGGGGACGCGCCCTCCAAGGACACGTGCGCAGAGACGAGGGCCGGCGGGGCTGAGCGCGCCAACGGGCTGGGGGCGGCGGAGGCTGTGGCGGAGGAGGCTGCAGCCGCCCCGGAGGCAGAAGAGGAGGAGGAGGAAGAGGAGGAGGAGGAGCAGGAGCAGGAGGCGGGGGAGGTGGGAAAAGGGCCCGAGGCCGGCGACAATTTCGAGCAGCTGAGCAGCAGCAGCACGTCCACCAAGTCAGCCAAGTCCGGCTCGGAGGTCTCGGCCTCGGCCTCCAAGGAGGCCCTGCAGGCCATGATCAGGAGCCTCCCGCGCTACCACTGCGAGAACCCCGCCAGCTGCCAATCACCCACTCTCTCCACCGACACCCTGCGCAAGCGGCTCTACCGCATTGGCCTCAACCTCTTCAACATGTAAGTGGGCTCTGGGCCCGGAGCGCCCGTCCCAGTGCTGGCTCGGCCCCGGGGAGGAGAGAGGGGGAACCCCTTTTCCTGGACACCAAGCAGGGGCCCTTACAACAGCATCTCAGGTTGCTTCCAGGAGGCCTTTGGGGCACACCTGGTCCCTGAGGCAATGTTGAGGAAGGATGCTTTTTATTCTTAATTGCTATGAATTCATTTTTAAAGGTATTAGGGAAAATAGAACACATCAAAACCATGTGCTCACAGCTATTATTGCTTAAGATGAACCAAAGGTTTGAAAATTGAGAAAATTTTTAAAAACAGTATTAAGTAAATAAAGAGAACAGATAGTGGGAGGACTGAGCAGAAATCATTGGCATAGGATATGAAGTTGGGGAACCACAGGGAAGGGATAAAAGGCAAGGGGGAGACAGAGAAGTAGAGTGTGACATAAGCAGAGGTGCGGTAGAAAGAGACTAGAGGATGGAAGGAGACAAATGAAAAAATGCCACGGCCCAAAGAGGGTTTTGGTGGGTGTGTGCCCCAATACTCAGAGCCCCAGCCAGAGCCCTAACCAGACCACTCTCTGAGACCAGAATGTATACATCTGGTGCCAAGCAGAGGAAGCACCCAGGCCCCTCCCATGAAATATAAAGTACATGAGACACTCATCTCCACCCTTACCCACCCCTTAAGAGCCCTGAGCCAAGAAACAGCATCCCTTCTGCCCACTTACATGTTCCTTTATTTATTCGACATTTATTGAGTGCCAGGCGCTGTGACCACAAAGATGAGTAAGACATATCCCCTAGGCTATATCCCCTATGTTCTAGGGGAGTAGCTACCATTTATAGCTCACCTTACATACAGCATCTGCCATCTTCCCAGGAATATCCAGAGGCAGGTATTATTATGCCATTGTTCAGAAAAGGAAATAGGTGCACACAAGTAAGGTGCATTGCACACTTAAACAACTTTTAGTAGGTGGCAGAGTTAGGTCAAGCCAGATGTGTCTGACTGCAAATTCATGGTTCTTTCTTCTCCATTGGGCTGCCATCCTGGTGAGTGGAGCCCCTACCCTCACACATTCATGTGCACACAAATGTTCACACAGGCACTCAGCTTCCCCAAGGCAGTGATGCCCAAACTATCTGCAGTGAAGGACCAGTTTCTCTTTTCCCCATGCGTTGTGAGCTGATACTCTTGTAAAGTTCAGTAAAAATGAATCATCAGAAAAACAATCACATGCTTGGTTGTCCTGAAAATGTCAAAGTGCTATAAAAGGTTCTGAATGCTTACCCTCTAGTTCTGTACTTATCTTTGGGACCAGTAAGAAACAGTTCAGGGGCGAGCAGGGATCTGCACACGGCACATGGAATCATTTGCCTTAAGTCCCAGCACCCCCACACAGAGCCTCAGGCCAGAGAAAGTAAATGCAGGAAAGCCGGATTCCTGTGTCCACCGAGGCAGGAGCGGGTGTGGTGGGGGATCTCACCGGTTTCCCTCACCCTCTCTGCTTCTTCCAGGGTAGGTTGCTATGTACGGAAAATAGGATACAGGCAGGGGGGACCTCCCAGGCCGGGAAGACCCAATGGGAGTGAGGCAGGGAGCCAGAAGGGGCGCCCTCTCCGCCTGCTCTGGAGTCCACTTGGCTTGGCCTGTCCTCTCCCTTCCCAGCTCCACAGCAACCTCACTCCTCTGTGGAGAGGTTCAGGAGAGTGAGGCTCTGATGAGAGATGCTTCTGATGCGGGACACCTCTGTGGTGGGAGTCCTGACACTTCCTAGGAACTCTTTCCAAGGGTTTCCAAGCACTTTTATGGGTTTCATAGGCTGGGAGAGAGGAAAGAGGTCACGGGTGGCCTTGGCTCACTCCCTACACGGCCTTCTCCCCACCCCTAGAAACCCGGACAAGGGCATCCAGTTCCTGATCTCGCGCGGCTTCATCCCCGACACCCCCATCGGTGTGGCTCACTTCCTCCTGCAGCGGAAGGGCCTGAGCCGTCAGATGATCGGGGAGTTCCTGGGCAACAGCAAGAAGCAGTTCAACCGCGATGTGCTGGAGTGAGTACCTCGCCCTCGGGGCTCCCCTCCTGCTCCCTCCTTGGCTCCTTCCTCCCCCGCCCTGCCTTCCCTGGGTCTCCTAGGAGTCCCAGGACCTCATCCGGGGAAGAAGGCATCAAGGGCAGGGCGCCCAGGACCATTTCCCAGAAATCCTTGCGTCATCCATAACTGCTTCCTGATTGGCCACAGGAGTCAGAGTCACATGATCTTTAGCCAATCACAAATCTTGATCAGCCTGTGTTCCTCCTTGAAAGTCATTCAAATATTTATTAAGTGCCAGGCACCATTTGAAGCACCAGAGTTACAGAAGCTATGAAAGGAGACAAAAAGATCCCCCTCTTTGCTTTCCTCTAGGGGAAGAGAAGAAGCCTGGGAAAGCAAAGGGCTGTACAGGTGCTGGGGCAGTGGCAGTCACTGCCTTGTGTCTCTGCCTTGTGGCTAGTCCCCTCAGTCCAACCTCTCCCTGTCACTGGCCAGCCCCAGACTCCGGCACACGTAGCTCGCTCCCACACAGACTTGTTTTCATATTGGCCATGCAAAACATGAGGCAGAAGAAAGAAGGGGTTGGACTAAGGCTTTTTAGATGAAACTGTGATTCCATACAGATAAATTAACCACCCAAATCACAAAAAAAGTTGCTAATGCCAAATAGATGGGTGGGAGGGCTGGGTGTGGGGACCGCTGTTGCCAGTGCTCGGCTGTGTTGGCGTGGACAGACGCTGGCAGCAGGGCGTAGATCTCTAGCTGTCCCTCTCTGGAGCTGCTGGCTGGGGGGTGGTGTTTCTCTGGGCTGAAGATCCAGGCCTTGGAGCCAGAGGCCTTGAAGCTTCTCCTTTGGAAGGAGGGAGTGAGGCCCCACAAAATCTGCTGTGTGGAGCCTACCTTCCCCAATCCCTGCCACTCCCCTAAAGTTCTTTCTCTCTCCCACTAGGTCCCCTTTTAAGTTCACTTCTTTCTTGAATGTCACTGGTCTGTAGGGGGCCTCCCCCATTTTGCTCTCCTCTTTCTCCTCAGGTACAGTCAGCAGGTGGGAGGTTGTTCTCCATGGGTTCCTTTTATACTTGCAAGGGCCTGCTAGAGATTGTCAGGGGCCCCTTCTGCCCAAAGGTTTGGAAGCTTGGGGAGTCATTGGCCTGACTGGCAAGGTCATCTGTGTTCCTGGAGTGGAAGCTCAGAGACCTGGCATCTGTGTATGGAGCCGTTTGGTGCGGTGTCTTTGGATAAGTCACTGCTCCCTAGCCTGTGTTTCTGTGTCTGTAGAGGGAGGGGGGTGGAGTATAAGAGGTAGACCAATTGTTCTCTGAAATCCCTTTGGCCTCTCACATTCCTTAGTTTGCTATTTGGGGTGGTTGTATAACTCAGTACAGTCAGAAGAATGAGGGCTTGGATCCTTCTGAGGCAACCTGAAGTCCCCGGATGGCCCTTCATTGGCAGAACCCAGTTTCTGCTTGTGACCGAGATGCCCCAGGTGTCTCACTTGGGAAAGTAGACTTAGAAATACACATCATCATTCCCTTTCCCTCCCCCTCCGCTCCCTCCCTCTGCTCCTGCTCCTACCACAGTGATAGGAAGAGGAGAAAGGTCCTTGTTTTCCTCTGCTTCTTCTTTTCCCTCTTTCCTCTGTCTGGTTTTGTTTTTGTTCCCATTCCCTTCCATAGGCTTCCTCTCCCCTGCCCAAGGGTGAGTGGAGGTGATGTGCTCTCTCACCCCTTCTTTCCGATGGCCGTGCACTCCCTGGGGGACCCGACCTTGTCCCTCTGCTTTGGACAGGGATGGCTCTGCCCTCGAGTGGTCCAACCTCACACACAAGCCCTGGCTATCTGTTGGTCTGTCTGTTCTCTTCTGCTTCCCCAGTCCCCCTGTGGCTGGGATGCTGCAATTCTAACCTGCCCACTGTTGGTCTGGAGTGCTGGGACACTCCATTGTCCTCCAGCCCTGGTAGTGCTGAGCAGCACAATGAAAACTAATTACCATCCTCCCTGGGAGGCTGAGTGTGTGGAGCGTGGGCTGGAGACTCAGATCAGCACTGAGGCCTGTGCCGGGAAGGGGAGCAGGGCTGAGGACTGGGCCAGCAGGGGAGGGGAGGCATGGGTCACCCAGATCACCCAGATTTGGGTGGGCAGGGCTGGACTTGCCCCTTGAGGGGCTCTCCTAGAAGAGGAGGCTGTATGACGAGGCAGGAGAAGTAGGCTGACCTGGAGTGGAGGCCCAGCTGCTCACCCTGTCCCTGTTGTGTAACTTTGGGCAAATCACTGTTCTAGGCCTCAGTCTCCTCATCTGTAAAGTGGGAGGTTCGGGCTGTGTGATCTCCACAGTGCCTCCAAGACCTGTGAATCTGGATCTTTCTGCTTCCTTAGTGCCCTGTGGCACCAGCATCCTGAAGAATCAGCTGCCCTGAGTGTTATGGCCATGCTTTGGGACAGAGTGACTCTGCCCTCAGGTTCCAGGGAAGTGCTGGGTACCAGAGTTCATGGGAGAACACGATGACCGTTCATCAGTCATTCAACAAACACTGAGTGCCTTCCATGTGTTTGGAATAGGGCTGGAAGGGGCATCCTGTGTGTGTGGGAGGGGGAATAGGCAAAGCTCATAGCCTCGGGGAGCTCACAGACTGGGCCTCAGGGCAGAGAGATGGTGAGGAGGAGCATGAGAATAGAGAAGAGGGGGCCAAGGGCCCCCATCTGGCATCCTGGGTCTGGGGAGGCTCGAGTGCAGACCCAAGCCCTGGTTCTGCCCCAGTGAATGCCTCGGTCCCTCTAGCTTTATTCTGAAACCAGGCAGGCCCTGGGGCTCTGAGGCCCCAGCACGCTCAGCCTCTGCACACTGACTCAGCTCCACAAAAGGAAGCTTGTTCCCCCAGGTCAGCAGTTTGGACTGCTGGGTTTGTCTCCACTGTGCGGAGGGCCTTCTGCAGAGTGCCAGGAGGAGACGGAGGAGCAGGGAGAGGCAGACATTAGCAACGGAGCCGGCTCGCTCAGGTGTTCAACGTTTTCCTGCCACTCAAACTAGTGCTCCTGGAACTTTCCAGAATCTGCTGCCCCTTCCTGTCTCCCGCCAGAGAAAGCGCGCACACACACACACACACACACACACACACACACATACACACACACACACAGAGTTGCCTGGAAGGCTTCATTGGGATTCCACATGGCTCCCCTGCCCCCACCCGGTGACATTCAGCAAGTCGCAGCATCCATTCTGTACAAGGCTGTTTGCTGGAGAAAAGGACATAAATCACCCATCCCCTTGGAGATGTAGAGGGAGGGGGGTGGAGTGTGAGAGGTAGACCAATTGTTCTCTGAACAATTGCCACAGCGCTCTCCTAGGAGCAGCCAGACTCGGAAGGGTAGAGGAGAAGAGCCTGGAGAGGGTGGGTCTTAGGGGAAGGAAGAGGAGGGTCTGGGGCAGCATCTCCCCGGGCAGTGTCTGAGCATCGTGTGATGCAGGGACATTTGCCCCCAGAATCAGGCCCTCGGCGCTCTTGGAAGCTGATGTCTCCATGCTCTGTGTCCTCTGTCCACAGATGATGCACTACAGGAAGGAATGTATTCAACCAAGCGTTATCAAATAATGATAGGAGTTTTTTTGGTTTTGTTTGTTTTGAGGAGAAATCAGCCTCAGTTTGTTTGTAAAGTGGTGATAAGAGTGCCTACTTCATAGGAAATAATTTTTAAAATGCACTTAACTCAGTGCTTACACTTAGGAAGTTCTCTTTAGGGTTAGCTACTTCTATTATTTATTATCTTTACCACTTGAAAGCATGAGGCATTTGATCCTCCCACCCCATCCGTCCCACCCCCCACTGCCTAGGGACATCTCACATGTCTCAGGTCGGGTTTTAGGTCACCTGTCCTCAACAGACTATAAGACCTGGGAAGGAGCTGATGGGGAGGGAAGGAAGCTCATTGTGGGGATGTCACACCCTGTGAGGAAGTCTTCCGGGAGCCAGACAGCAGCCAGGGTTAGGAGCCCTTGGGGCTGGAAACATCTCCCTCTCGGTTTTCACATGGCTGGGAGATTTGGCTCTGCTCTATTTCCTTTCTGAAATGTTCGCTTCAGCAGGTTTGAAAGCCAGTGGATGGGGGTGTTCCAAGCTGGCTGCGAGCGGTCTCTTTTCTGGCCTGGGTGATTTTTTCCGATGTGGATCACACGTGCAGGGTGGACATCGGTATCTGTCATGTCCATGAAAATGTGTGAAGGGCAGCTTCTGGGCTGAGCTGCCGGAAGACAGTTTCCTGGGTGTTCCACCCCTCCACTGCATCTTCTCCATCCTTTGCTAAATTCCAAGATGTATTTGAGTTTGACGTTTTGGTCAGATGTCATTATTTCATTCCAAGGAAATGTGTGTGGCAGGCCAGATTTGTTCTTCTTAGGGGACATTTAGAAATGAAGACAGATTGTCTCTCAAACTCAGCAGGGTGGAAGGCTCTGGCTTTCCATCTCTAGGAAGAAATTACTCCGGAATGTCCTGCCCATCATGCCGTGTGTCACCTTATTCCAGGGGAATTCCCTTGAGGAAGGGGAGAGCAGCCCAGGACCCAGGCAGACCCTTATGCTCTGGAAGAGGGTGGAGGAGGCCCAGCGCAGGCACGGACAGACTTTGGGCCATTTCCACTGTTTTGAAAACTTCCCACTGACACCACCCAGTGTCTCTTCTAAAAGTGGCATCTGTTGGTTTATGACCTTGACCCTTCACCCCTCCAGGGCCCCTCTCCCACTGCCCACCTCCTCACTGATAAAGAAGGGATTCTCCTTAAGAGTAAACAGTCATAGGATTTAACACCCACTTCATTCCTCAATGTGGAGCTCTCGGGACCCCAGGTCAGGGCTAGACAAGCCAAGGGTCCAAACTCCCTTTGGCTCTATGGGTTTAGCATATATTTAGGGATTTTACATAAAAATGACCATACCTGGCCTCAATTTGTTTCTGATCACTCAGGCCCCAGCTCTGGAAGGGTCTCTCTCAGTCAATGTGAGACTCAGGTGTGGCTGCAACTGGCCACTCTTTGGGGGGGTGAGGGGAGCTTCTAAGATAGGGCTTCCTGGGAGTCATGCTCTCCTGGAATTTATTAGAGGGGAGCGTGCCCACCCCCATGAGTGAGCAGCTGTGTAACATCAAGGTGACAGCTCACATTTATCAAGCCATTACTGTGAGCCAGCAGGCTCTGTCCTAAGAGCCTTTCATGCAGAAGCTCATTCCATCTCCACAGCAACCCTGGGAGGTCCGTGCTACTAATCTGTACCATTTTACAGAGGAAGGAGCCAAGGAACAGAGAGGTTAAGTAGCTGGTTCACGGTCACAGAGCTGTTCAGTGGCTGAGACTGGAAGCTGGTTGCATAACCTGTGCCCTCGACACCATCCCTTCCTGCCTCTGTGCCTCATCCCAAGTGTGGCCTGAATGCTTTTCTAGTCCCTGGTTTATAGACCCTGATTGTGACTTGGGGCACTTGGGGACGGCAGAGGTTGCCTGGTCCAGTTCTCTCATTTTACAAGGCAGAAGCTGAGGCCCAGAGAGAAGAAATGATGAGCCCCTGGCCTGTGGCAGAGAAATTGAACTGAGGCACGTACCACCCCATCCCTTGACTTATCTTTATTGGCTGTGCTCTCACCCTTATCTGAGAAACTGATTCATAAATCTCACGAGGTCTGAGCTAGCTTCAGCTCTCTCTCTCTGGTGTATGTATATTTTAAAAGGTCAACAGACGAATGTCTAATGGTGGAATTTGGGGCAGAGTTCATTGGTGGTAAAGGAAAGGGTCTTTCTAACACCCAAGCTACAGGGGACTCTGACTCCGCTTAGCTGGGGTACGAACTCAGACTTGGTTTCCAGGTTCATAAGAAAAATGATTGTTTATGAAGCCCTGTTAGGTACCAGGAATTTTATACACGTTTTCTCTTTTAAAACTCACAAAAGCCCTGCCAGTTAGGTGCTATAGGTGTTATGTCCATTCTGTAGATGAGGAGACTGAGGCACAGAGAGGCCAGTGACTAGATCACACAGTTAAATGATGGACACTAGATTCAAACCCAAGCCAAAGGTCTGACCTCTTCCCGCGTTACCCACTGTTATTGCTTAGAGCAGTGGTTCTCAAATGTTGGTCCCCGGACCAGCAACAGCACCTGGGAAAGTGTTCAGCATGCAAATTCTCAGGCTCCACCCCACAGGGACTGAATCAAACTCTGGGGTTGGGGCTCAGCGAGCTGTGTGTTCACAAGCCCTCCAGGTGATTCCAGTGCCCACTCCAGTTTGAGGGGCACAGGCAACGGGTGATGCTGTCAAGTGCAGGAAAAGACAAGTCATCTCAGGCAGCCTCATTGGCTTCTCATTTGTCTGGGTGGTTCAAGCCTAATTCTTTTGGTTCCTCTGTCTACAAGGTGTGACTGGCAGCCATCCCTTCTGAGGCCCCCTCAAAAGAGATTTTCTTTATCCCCAGAACCCCTCATGCAAGGTCCTTTCCTGTGACACTTGTCACCAGGAGCACCGACAGGCCCCCCAGCATCAGTTGCTGCTGCTCTATTTTCTTAACCACATTGCACTTCTCCAAAAAGCTCTGACCTTTGTGGAGCATGAGTTCCGACTAACAAAAATAACTCTCTGGCAGATGGGGATATTTTTAATTGACTTGTCTACGCCAGGAATTGCAGAATTAAAATCCTCCATCCCAGGGCAGTAGGTGGATTCATTGTCCATCCCAGTCCTGCAGCCTGGAGCACCAGTCCCGTGTCTACAGCTCACACACCTCTTCCAGGGCCTCAGCTCCAGCCTCACCTTCCAGATCTTTGCGGTCTCTTCCGGCCAATGAAAACTCCTGTTGCTCTTGTTATCTATTTTCAGCTGCCAGCCAGTTTCTTTGTCTGCCAGACACTGTCTTGCTATCATTAAAAAAAAAGAAAAAAAAAAAAAGTTGAAGGTGAAGTTCATTTTGATCACACTCTTATACGATGCTTCGTTTACCTGTGACACAAACTGATTCCACACGCAGATCAGCGTTAACAAGCAATTTTATGCAAGATCGTACGTGTTTACATAGACGGAAGGAACATCTGTGCTTATGTTTCCCTGGCTCTTGTGAGGTGTTTGCCACAGCCCCGGCAGAAACCCAAGGAGAGGGAGGCCCGAGCAAAACCTGCCCCACTCAGATTCACTCGTCAATCATTTGCTCCTCCCGGCACTGGACCAGACCCGCGCCGTTGGGGGTAGGCTACTCAGCACCGGTTTCCCTGGTTCTCATCGCTCACCCACTTGCACAGGCAGCTGCAGGAAGAGGGAAGTCTGTGCACACCACACTGCCTGGCCGCCCGCTCTCTGCAGCCATAGGGCCATTTCCCGGGCAGCTACGTCCAGGGATCAGGGCCAGCTCCAACTGATCTCAGCAGATAGGCCAAGCAATCCTGGGCCACTGGGCAATTTCCAAAGGTGCAGGCCAGGGGGCTCCTTCCCCAGCTGATAACAGGCTCAGGGCCCCATCCAGTCACTCTGTTGGTCTCTTGCCCACTTATTCACCCTATAGAAGTTAACTGAGTTTACATATATGTGAGGGCTGCAGAGCTTAAAAGAACGGCCCCTGCCCTGAGGAATCTCTTAGCCTGGTAAGGAAAACAGGCAACCAAATGTTAGGACACAGGGAGGTAAGCGCAGTGGTAGATGGAAGACATGTCCAGGGTGCAGTGGGGGTTGAGGAGGACGCCTGGCTCTTGGTTGATGGAGAGACAGAGACCTGCAAGAGTGCGGCAGCAGGAAGAAAGACCAGCACGTGCAAAAGCATGGAGGCACGAGAGTGAGACTACAGGAAGCTCAGGGTGGAGGGGCAATATGACAGGGGCAGGGGGAGCTGGGAAGATAATGGGCTTGCTTGCGTTGCTGAGGAACTTAGATTTCATGCCAGGGATGATGGGAAGCCCTTGAAGAAATGTAAGCAGAGGAGTGAATGGCAGGACCAAATGAGTGCCCTAAAGGATAGTGCTGGAGGAGGGAGGAAAGGGGTTTGGAGGCAGGGAGGCTGCTGAGGAGGCTGTGGCAATAATAGTCCTGGGGAGCCATGATGAGAACTCCCAACTTCAGTGCTGGCCCCAGGGAGGGGAGAAGAAGGCAGCGCCTGGTGCCTGGCGTGGGAGGAGAGCAGAGGTGGCACGTTGCAGTAAACAGCCTCCTGGGCTGCTGTAAATTCAGAACGCTTGGTCTTTGCATATGAATATGTTTGTGCTTCAGGCCCACTAGTTGATGGAGCAAATTATGCAAAATAAATGTGCGTGCATTTTCATGTGGAGGAGTGGGGTGGGGACAGAGATGCTGAGTTTCATCTGAAGAATTTATCAAGCTGGACTTGGTGGGATATTTACCCAGGACATGCTAAACTGTTAAATGCCAGGTAGAGCATGAAATCCGTGCAGCCTGGCTTCCCTGCAAGAGATGCAGCCACAGCCTCTGTTGGTGGGACTATTCCCAGTGATGACATTCACACCAGAGCACCCCAGATAAAGTCAACAAAATGTGCTGGTCAGGTTCCAACTAAATGCATAGAGGTGATGGTTTACACGAGCTCTTTGCTCTCGGTGGCACCATTACCTAGTGCGGTCTTTTATAAACATCCTAGTTCAACCCCAAAGAAAATGAGCTAGTTAGACTTAAAATAATAAGAGATAGTAAGAGTGGACCTATCACAAGAGATAAATGCTTTGGAGTTCTCAGCATGCAGATAGCTCCAGTGGAGCCACTAGAACAGGTGAGGCCACCTGGAGGGAGATTGATAAGAGGGAGAAGGGGTCTAGTGCCCAGCCCTAAGTTAGAGGTCAGGTGAGGAGGGAGCCCCAGAGAGGAAAGAGTTAACCTAGTGGCGAATGAGTGAGAGGGGTGTCTCCAGAAGGGAGTGCTTTAACCATGCATTAACCAGTGCCAACCACGTTGATGCCGCCAAGAGGCTGGTGAGATGAGGATGGACGAGAGCCCGTTGGGCTTGGTAACATGGAGCCCCTGGTGGCCTTGACCAGAGACAGTTTGATGGCGTGGTGGGCTTGAAAAGCAAATGGGCCTGAGGGGGTGGAGACAGCATGAGTAGGGAAGTCTTCCAGAAGTTTGACTCAGAAGGAGTAGAGAAAGGGGTAGTGGCTAGCAGACAATGAAGGGTCAAGGCAAGCTTTTAATTTGTGAAATAGAAAATACACAAATTTGTGTGCTAGGGAGAATGATTCTGTAGAGAGGGAAAAATTATCAATGTATGAAAGAACATCTCAGACTTTGTGCGTCCAAAATGGAAGTCTCGGTCACTCCTCCAGCATAAGTATCCTTCCCGTCATGTTCCGTCTCAAGAAATGGTACCAAGTTAGAGCTCCGGGCCAAATCACACCCCACACTCCCACCGGATGTTCCTCTCAAATGTCTCTCAAATCATCCACTCAGTTTGTCTCCACTGCGTCCACCTCAGCCCATGTCCTGTCATCTCTTGCTTGGGCCTCTGCAGTTAAGCTAACGGATCCCCTGCACGTTCCTGTCCTGTCCGAGCTCTCCATTCACTCTCACCCAACAGCCAGAGGAATCTTCTTAAAACAGACTGGATCGTGTCATTCCTCTGACTGTACCCTCCCACTGTTTCCCGCTGCCTTCAGGATAAACTCCCCACGTCCTTCCCATGAGCCATGAACTCTGACTGATCAAGCCCCTACCCACCTCCCTACCCTCATGGCCTGCCGTTCTCCATTCTCCCCCTTACCCTCCGCATTGCAGTCTCGACCTTTTCTAGGTCTCTGAAAGTTCTTTCCTACCACAGGGCCTTTGCACGCGCTTTCCCCTCTGCCTGAGAGCTCTCCACCCCTCCCTTACCTTTGGTCAACTTCTGCTCATCTTTCAGTTCTTGGCTCAAGTGCCGTGTCCCCAGAGAGGCTTTTCCAGACACACCAGTATGAAATATGTCTCCTTTGTCCTCTCCTGTAACCTTGTTCTTCCCCTGTACAGGACTTTTTATAATGAAATCATTATTTTTTGACTCCACATCAATGTCTCTCTCCCCTGCCATGATAAGGACTGTGTTTGTTTGTTTGCCATTTATTCCAAGTGCCTAGCATAGCACCTTGCACACAGGGAGTACTCAAAGCATGTTTGTTGAAAGAAAGAAGGAAAGGCAGCCAGTCACTACCAGGGGTTAGAAAAGGCCTGAGAAGGAGAAAGATAAGAGGTCAGGACTGTGGTGCCTGCTGAGCCTCCACGTGCCCGGGCTGGCTCTGGGTCTGTGCCGGCTGCTAAAGAGGGAGAGATTCCTCTTGCTGCTTTCGCCAGGCCCCTTATGGTGTCACTTGTCCCCCTCACCCTGCACAGACCCCACCAGCATCTGGGTGAGATAGCAGCCCCCCACCCCACCCCGGAGAGAGACACTAGCACAGGCCCCTGAGCAGGAGAGGGGCTGGCTGGTGGGTGGGCCTGGCCCACAAGATTCCAGCAAGAAATGTGATGTGTGCAGGCCCTGCAGGGCCAGCTCTATGAGGTGCTTTGGTCTCATGTGCAGTAAAAATAATGGGCTGCTGGTTAATATCACACAGGATAGAGATTAAGTCATCACACACTTATTAAAGCACTAGGAACAAGAGTAAATGAGAGCTCAGAGGGAGCAGGCTCTCCACAGGTGTGAGGACCCCCTGACACACACACACACACACACACACACACACACACACACACCCAGGATCAAGGGTGGGAGGGCAGCTCGGGAAGGGGCCTCCCAAGACCCGAAGCTGAGAGATGGCTCTTCCTCATGGGTGGGTGGGCCAAGCCCCTCTGTGGCTGTAGCTTTGCCCTCTGTGAATTGGGGAGATCATATGCCAGCAAAGACCACTGGAAACAAGTGATGTCTTTCATCTTACATGTGGTCATACGAGGGGAGACGGGCACCTCCCGGATGACGGTGGCTGTCCTGGGTGGGGGCAGCAGGATGGATTTGGAAAACACTGGGCTCCCCACCTGGATCCCAGGGAGGCAGAGAAGTATGGAGGGGTGGGTTTTTTTTTTTTTTTTTTTAATCTTCATTTTATTGAGATATATTCACATACCACGCAGTCATACAAAACAAATCGTACTTTCGATTGTATACAGTACCATTACATAGTGGTACATTCATCACCCAAATCAATCCCTGACACCTTCATTAGCACACACACAAAAATAACAAGAATAATAATTAGAGTGAAAAAGAGCAATTGAAGTAAAAAAGAACACTGGGTATCTTTGTCTGTTTGTTTCCTTCCCCTATTTTTCTACTCATCCATCCATAAACTAGACAAAGTAGAGTGTGGTCCTTATGGCTTTCCCAATCCCATTGTCACCGGAGGGGTGGGGTTTTAAGTGCTGGTGGATACTGCAAAGTGAGAGAAGCAGTGGGAAAGAAGGTGAGAGAAGAGGAAGGAGATAGGGAAGCAAGGAAGGTGTTAAGTCCAGTATTAAGGCTGGAGGGAGAACCAGGCTGTGGAGGAGAAGGATTGGGGGTGACTCCAGGGTGACCTTGGTCTCCGGAGTGGGGGGAGCATGCCAGCCAGGACTGTCGGAGCCTGGAGCAGGCTTGGTGGAGAGGGCAGCCTGGCTCCCAGCCGCCCTCCCTGGGAAGACACAGGCCCACCCGGAAGGCAGGGAGGGGGTGGAGGGAGAAGCCGGGGCCGTGAGATGCTTTCCAAAGCCAGCCAGAAATGACGTGGCACTGACTGTGCTCTTATTCTGTGCGTGGGCTCTCTGCTTCTGGGTACCTGTTGGAGAAGGTTGGGGTGGGGAGCACTGTGAGGGGCCCAGCCCCACTCTGAGACAGGAGGGGCTTATCTCTTCGAGGAGAGCAGTGCTTCCACCACTCAGCACGGCTGCTTTCCTCCCACCTGCCGCTTTTACAGCTGGAAAAAACGCAGGGTACCCCCTCCCACCAAACAGTGATGCCCATGGTGGGCACCGTAGGGGGAAGGCAGGAAACAGGTGTGTGTGTGGGGGGGTCTCCATCTTATGTACCTCCATCCCTCCCCCTCTTGCTGCCCCACCCCCAAATCAGCCCCAGATAGCTGGGTAGGGACACGTTGACCGCATGGGCTGGTGCCCTGGTGGCCATGAGTTGCTGGACCCCATTTGAAAAGCCTCCATGTGGGCCAGAAGCCCTCCTACCCTTGAGCTTAACTCAGCCTCTCGTTTTCAAATTTTAAGGATCACCTGGAAAGCTGGTTAAGCATGCTGATTCCCAGGCTCTGCATCCAAATGTTCTAATTCAGCAGATCTGGGGTGGGTTCCAGGCGGGGTCCCCAGGACAGCCGCTGGCAGGTGTTTGATGTCGGGACCCCTCCCCCTGCGCCGCACCCCAGGCCGTGGTGGATGTGTACCGCGCCGGCGTTCCCGCCTGACGGCTTCTCCCCGGCCTGCTGGTGGCTCACTCCCGGGGCTCTTAGCCGCGGCCCCAGAGAGCAGGCTGCCTTTCACCTGAGTGAGTGTTCTGGAAACGAGGCCATCGCGCTTGGCCGAGCAGATCCCGCCCGCTTCCAGCTGCTCCCGCTGCCTCCTTCTGCGCCTGGGCGCGCCGTGCCCGCGGCTAGCAGCGCCACCCCCTTCACTGTGGGGGCGCCTGGTCCCGAGCACAGGGCAGGAGTCCCCGGGGAGAGGCGCCGGGAGGGGCGTGGACACCGAGAGCGGGGGCCGGGGCCTCGGGGAGAGGGCAGGGGCCGCAGCGGGGAGAGGGTGCACGGACGGGCGGGGGCACGGCCTGGGGAGCCAGAGGGACGAAGGGCCACGGGCGGGCCTGGGGTCCCTCACGGAGCTGACCTGCCCATCAGCATGGCCAGCTGGGGTGCCTGCCCCCCACCTTGGCCCCACAGGGGTCCAGGAGCTCCTGGGCTGAGGAGGTGCGCTGTGGCTGCTTCTCCACTCCCTGCCCCACCTGCCCGGCTGCGCTTTTTTTTCTCACCTTTCCTCTCATTCTCTCTGTTTTTCTCTCCCTGTTTGATTTCTACCTTTTTCTCATTCTGTCTCCCCGGTTTCTATATCTTTTTGCTAGTCTGTCCTCTTTTCCTTCTTGCCTCTGTCTTCTCTTTCTCTCTTTTTTCCTTCTGTTTATCTCTTTGTTCTGTTTCTCGCTTTCACTCTGTATCTCTCACCATCTCTGTGTCTCTGTCTCTTAGTGTCTCTTCTCTCTCTCCATCTTCTCGTCTCTCTCTGGGTGTTTGTCTTTTCTCTCCCTCTCCGTCTTTCTGTCTCCATCTCTCTCCGTCCCTCTCTCTCTGTCTGTCTGTCCTCTCCTCCTCCCTCCCTGGCTTTAGCTCTTGGTCTCTGCTGCCTTCCCTGGGCCCCTTCCTTCTGTCATCCCGGACCCCTGCCCTCTCGGGTGCCACCCCTCCCAGGATTCCTGCTAAGGCAGGAAGGGGTGAGGGCTGGAGGGTCCCAGCCCCATTGGGAGGGGCCCCAGGGGCAGTTCAGGACAGGGTTCGGCAGGGTGACTTTGGCCTCTGTCCCCCATTCTTCATGGAAGCAGAACATTCAGAGGCCGGAGGTGGCGGGGCCCCTGGGGAGCGGGAACCCTGACCTCCTCTCTTTTCAGAAGAGGAAACCGAGGCTCCGAGAGGTGAGTCTGTGAGCCAAGGTCATTAAGGAGAACATCAAGTGGCTGGGCCAGGTCCAGAGTTTGGGCCTCCTGTTCTCGGCCCTGTGTGTTGCACCATCCTTCCCACATTGAGCCAAATTTGCCACTCACTCCTCAGAGGCCACGATCTTCCCAGAGCCTTACCTAGGGGCTGGGGGCCGGTTCCAGGGGCAGCTGCTGGGTGCTGAGTGGGGCTGGTCTTTGCTCCTTTACCATTTTGCCTAAAGCAAGAGGGGGGAGCAGGAGGGGATTTCAGTCACCAGGAGCCCGAATGGGAAGCTAAACTTTACACTTGAAAGAAATTCAGGCTCCTTTGAGGTCCTTGAAGGAACAGAAGAGTAAATTGCATTTGTTCACATTTCAACCATTGTTGGGCTCTGAGATCCTCAGAGGTTGAGAGGAAAGAACTTGGGGTTTGGAGTCAGCAGCTCTGAGCTCAGCCTCCTCTCTGGCTGTGTGGCCTTGGTCAGTCAGCTGACCTCTCTGGGCCTCAGGTTTCTAGCTATGGAGTGGCCTGCCTCATGGGGCTGTTAAGCCTTCCCCTTGGGTTATGGAAGCGAGGCCCCTGGAGGGCAGGATGGGACTGGCCTGCCCGTCCCCTCCCACCTGGTTCCAGCCAGCAGGGGCACTGCGCCTTACTCCTCAGCCCCAGCACGGGCGGGAAGGTTCTGGTAGTGACTTCTCCTCACGCCTCCTCCCTGCCTCCCTCAGCTGCGTGGTGGACGAGATGGACTTCTCCAGCATGGAGCTGGACGAGGCCCTGCGGAAATTCCAGGCCCATATCCGTGTGCAGGGGGAGGCCCAGAAGGTGGAGCGGCTCATAGAGGCCTTCAGGTAGGGCCCCCCACCGTCCCCCACAACCCCACTCTCCTCTACACCCTCCAACACCCGCCTGGGACACAGGGGAATGGGTGGGGTGGGGCAGCAGAGCTGCTGTGAGCCTGGGGGATTGGGAGATGCTGGAGGGTCCATCGAGGGGGGGGAGGCTGGGAAGAGCCTCTTCTGGTGTAGGTGGGAGGAGGCTGGGGAGAAAGAAGAGAAGGAAAGAAAGGGGACAGCATCCTTGAGTTCCCTAAGCTGGAAGCAACGCCGATGTCCTCGTGGCTGGACTACGCCTCACCTGCCCCATCACCAAGCATCTTCTCTGTGCAAGGCTGGTCCCGTGGGGCACCCGTGGTGCTCTCAGTGGGGGAGTGGACTGGAGTCGCGGCAGACAGCAATCAACAGGGTGGGGCGGGAACCTCCCTGGGCTCAAAGCTCTCAGGGGACGGGGCGCCGCCCTCCACAGCCCCCAGCCCGTTGCAGGAGCCTTGGGTGGGAGGGGCTCAGCGTCCCCCTCCGTGTCGCCCCACAGCCAGCGCTACTGCATGTGCAACCCCGAGGTGGTACAGCAGTTCCACAACCCCGACACCATCTTCATCCTTGCCTTCGCCATCATCCTCCTCAACACCGACATGTACAGCCCCAATATTAAGCCCGACCGGAAGATGATGCTGGAGGACTTTATCCGGAACCTGCGAGGTGAGGTGGTAGGGGCAGCATGGGGGGTGGTGAGGCCGTCGCTTGGGCCACATTCTGTTCAGGGTTCATGCTGGAGGAAACCCCAAGGGTACTGCACCCGGATCTCTGGGCCTGGCATCTGGGGACTTGCCAGGAGCCGCTGACACTGCCCTTGGGCACTGCCCCTTTGCCCCCCATGGCACGCTGACCTCGAGACCCCATGGTTGGTGCCTCGGTGGTACCAGCCCTTCCCACTCCATGACATATGAGGCAGAGCCAGGAATGGGGCTTTCGAGTCCTAAGTCTCCTTAAGTCAGCCTTGCAGATAACTTATGGCTTCTACCAGCCATGTCCCTTTCTAGTAGATTTACTGCACCACCTGGCAGGGAGCAAAATAGAACTGGCAGAGTGTGATGTGTGCTCATTTTTTTTTTGTTTTTAGCATTTAAAAAATCAAAGTTAGACATGCACATAATTTAATAAAGTCAAATATTCTACAAGGCTTACTAGAGAAAAAAATGAGTCCTTCTCCCTCTCACTGCTCTCCTTCCCTTGAGACAACCACTTCCAACTTTTTTAGCTATTTATTTTGTGTTTCTTCTGATATCTCTAAATAACATGATACACGGCTGCTTTTTTTTTTCTATTACCTGTTCGACTGTTATAAAATGCATACTGCAAGGTGCATAAATCTGAGAGCTTGGTGCGGAATTACGTTTGTATACACCTGTGTAATCACACTCCGATCTAGATATAGATCATTTCCATTGCCTCAGAACATTCTCTCAGATCCCTTCCCAGGCAATACCCCTGCCCAAGAGTAACAACTCTTCTGACTTCTGTCATCATTGATTAGTTTTAGGTTTTCTTGAACCTTATGAATGGGATTATACATTATGTATATTCTGATTTCTTTGAGACAGTGCTGCTTGTTGACTTTTTGCTTTTAAGCATTATCTGTTCATTTTCCGTTCTAGAATGTAAGGATTTAGCTTTCTTGCTCTCTTTCATCCTCCTTCCCACTAAAACACCCATCCTGCACCCCCATGCTCCCCTTATAGCTGTAACATCATTTTTGTTGGATCAGTGTTTATGTTATTAAGATTAGGTAAACACAATTCCACGTGAGTCTTGAAGTATATAATGATTACGATTCCTTTCTACTTCTGTTTTCCTTGGCGTTATTAATTGCCTTCTTTTCCTGCTTGCTTAGCTCTCTATGAGCTCCCTCTGCCACTCATTCATCCCCAGACTCTCCACCCTAAGTGTCGAGTCCCTCTCAATATTCAGGCCCAGGAAGTACTCCATGGGTCCATCTCCTCGAGGGTCCCCCTCCCCGCTTCTCCAGCTCTGCTCCAGTGTGGTCCCCCGGTGGGACCTCACCCCACCACCATCCAGGCGTCCCCTCCACTTTGCTCCTGGGTTGGATCCCTGCTCCCGGATCTCCCAGCGTCCTTGTTTTTTATTTACTTCTGGGGAAAGGTACATTGGAGGCAGACTTTTTGAGAACATGCATGTCTCAATATATATTTTTCTAACTTTGCTCTTGTTTGGGAGTTTGGCTAGGAATAGGGGCCCAGATTGGAAACATTTCCACTCAGAATATTGAAGGTATTTCTCCCTTGCAGTTTAGTGGACAGTGCTGCCCTGCAATTCCAGTTCCTGACCTTTCGCATATTATTTCATTTTCTCGCTCTATGAAAACTTGTAGGCTCTCTGCTTCTCCTTTGTGTTCTGAAATTTTATGACGATGTGCCTTCTGATGGGTCATTTTTCACCCATTGTGCCTGGCACTGAGTTAGTCCTTTCACCCTAGAAACATGTCCTCTAATTGTGGGAAGTTTTCTTAAATATTGTATTTTTTCTTTATTAGAGAAGATGTGGGTTACAGAACAATTGTGCATAAAATATAGGATTCCCATATGCTACCCTATTATTAACAAATGTGTGGAACATTTGTTACAATTGATGACAGCACATTTTTATAATTGTATTACTAACTATAGCCCATGGCTTAAGTTAGGGTTCCCTGTTTGTGTGGTGTAGTTCCATGGATTTTTAAAGATTTTATTCTGTTACCATGTATGCAATCTAACATTTCCCCTTTTAATTACATTCAGATATATATTTCAGTGCTTTTAGTTAAGTTTACAATGTTGTGCTACCACCACCATCATCTATTACCAAAACATTTTCGTCATTCCAAATAGGAATTTTAAGCCTTAACTTCCCATTCCTTATCCCCACCTCATCCCTGATAAACTATTTACTAGATTCTGACTCTATGAGTTTGCTTATTCTAATTATTTCAAATGTTGAGATGCTATGATATTTGTCCTTTTGTGTGTGGCTTGTTTCACTCAACATGATGTCTTCAAGGTTCATCCATGTTGTTGTCACGTGTATCAGGATTTCATTCCCCCCTTTTAAATGCTGAATAGTATTCCACTAATGTATACACCACATTTTATTTATCCATTCATCAGTTGATGAACACTTGGGTGACTTCCATCTTTTGGCAATTGTGAATAATGCCACTATTCCAACATCAGTGTGTTAAATATTGTATTTGATAAATTTTGCCTCTATTTTCTCTGTATTTTCTTTCTGAAACTCCTGTTATTCAGATGTTGGATCTCCTAGCTTGATCTTCTAATTTTCATGGTTTTCCTATATGCCATCTTTGTCTTCTTGTTCAACTTTCTGGAAGCTGTCCCTCAGCTTTATCTTTCAAGTCTTCTAATTTTTATAGTTTCTGCTGTCATGTTTTTCATTTTAGAAACCTCCTTTTTGTTCTCTGAATGTTCCTCTTTTATAGCATTCTTTTCTTGTTTCATGGAGGCAGTAGCTTCTTGTATCTCTCTGAGATATTAGTGATATGTTTTATTTGTTTGTTTCATTTTCCTTCTCCCTGCTGCCTCTATTTCTTTTGGGTTCTTCCATGTTATAGTCTTTCCATATAAAGTTGGTGAAACTTGTTAAGTGTGCACCTCTAAAAAGCTGATTAAAGACTCTGTATGCATGGGGGGGTTGCTGATTGTGGGGCTTTCTGGTAGAGGGGATTCGTTGAGTTGTTTTATTGGGGGACCGCTACCACAGTATCTTTAGATATTTTCTCTTGTACCAGTTGATTCCCCAGAGAAGAAATGTCCAATCTGTTGCTCAAAGGGCACGAGTCTGATTGCCAGTGTTGTGAGATTTTTGTGGGAAGTTGGGGTACAAGGGGTCTTAGTGTACTGTTGTCTGTTTCCTTCCCCAGTTTTCACCATGATCTCCCATCCTTGGCCGTGCTTAGAGTCCCAGCCCAGAGCTCCTGGGTCAGCCCTTCCGGCGGATTCACCTGCAGTTTTCTGCAGGGTGGAGGAGGGGGGATGAAGACATCTCACAGCTGTTCAAACTGATTTTCAACCTATTTTCCTGTCTCCAGCCAAACTGCCCCTTCACTTTCAGGGTTCCTATTGCTGCCAATTCTGGAGCCTGTGTGGTTGGGGGCTTCTGACCTTGCTGCTGGCTTAGGTTTCAGCTTTCTCGGGTTTGGGATTTACCCACTCACCCATCCACTTTCCAGGTCCCGTGGTGCCATTGCTTCTCCCCCAGTTCTCTTTGTCTTTGCGGGTTTAAACCTTTAAAAGAAATTCCTTTTTATCAGAGTTTTTAGTGGGAGCAGAGGTGTGTAGTCTGCCATGCTTAACTGGGAAGGTTCCGTCCTTATTCCTGCTTTTCTTGCCTTCAGCCTGATTTCTTACAGCCCCCAGCAGTGCTGCATGGCTCCTTTGCCCGATTTTAAAGTTCAAGATCAGATGTGAAAGAGGTGGGGTTGGGAAAGGGATTTCTCATGGAAGGCATAATGTCATCTCAGTGATTGGGAAAACTCCTTTGGGGATATTTGCCAACGTTGTTCTATTCATAATTGTTTGCCTCTTCTAAGAGGAGCATATGCCCATTAAAGAAAGAACTGGAAGAAGTAGAAAGAAAAAAAATGTTTTAAATTGCCTCTGTTTCTACCTCCAAAAGAAAACTATTTTAATGTTGGTATATTTCTTTTCCTTTTTTTCCACTTTTAACATGTTTTTGTTTTATCACGTTGGAATAGTTTCTGCTAGCGTTTTTTTGTTGCCAGAGCTTTATCGTTACCTCCTGTCCCTCTTCACCTGATGTCTCACCACACAGGTTGGGGAGGGTCTTGTCACCTATTTAACAACTGATCACTGAGCACTGGGTTCCCTGCTCTGGGGTGCTTGTGGGGTCCAAGAGAGTGGAGATCCAAAATAGAAGAAGACAGAACATTTGACTTCAAAAGGGGGGTGGTGTGGAGGGGGTTGGCAGAGGGGGTCTGTGGCCTTTTGGGACACAGAGAACATTCTGGGGAGACAGATTTGCAGAAGCAAGGCACTTAGCAGGAACGTGGAGGCTGTACTTGGAGCAGGAGGGGAGGTTCTGTGTATGTAGTGGCAGAAGATGAGGCCAGAAATGTGTGTTTGGGCCAGGTCAGGAATTTGTCCTTAAAATAATGGGTGCCGGGAGCCAGCCATGGAAGGCATTGAAATGGGGACATGGCGAAATCAGTCTGGTGGGACAGGGGCTTCTGTCTGGACTCTGACACCCACCCACCCGTGCCTCCCCTTCCCACCCACGTTGGCAGGTGTGGATGACGGCGCTGACATCCCCAGGGAGCTGGTGGTGGGCATCTATGAAAGGATACAGCAGAAGGAGCTCAAGTCCAACGAGGACCACGTCACGTACGTCACCAAGGTGGAGAAGTCCATCGTGGGCATGAGGACAGTGAGTGTCATTGCAGGGCCAGCTTCCTCTCCCAGGGCTGCCAAGCCATCCCCACCTCCCATTTCCTTTCCTTTCTTTCTCCTGGATGTCTCCTCCCAATCTCCACCTGACCTTTCAAATCCACCTTTCCTTTATTCGTTCACTTAAAAAATAGTTATTGATTGTCTTCTCTGAGCCATGCCCTGCATCCTATTCTTCCACTTGCCTGATTTCCTCACTGCCTCTGGCTCCCAGATTTACTACAGCAGGAGAGCCTGAGGTGAGATGTCAAGAAAGACTTCCCCATGGTCTAGGGTTGAAGTGTCTGGGTGGATGGCCATGACGGGAGGTTTGGGGTCCTTTTCTCCTAGCACGGGATGGAAAGAGGCATTCCTGGTCGTCCTAACGAGACAGAAGGCAGGACACAGGCTCAGGTAAAAGCTCTAGACTGTGCTACCTCCAGCCATCTGGGTGCCCCACCCACTGGGACCTGTGTCACAAGCAATCTTTTCCACGTTTGCAGTGACTTTTTTGTGGGGGTGGAGGGGTTGTTAATAGGAATTTATTTGCTCACAGTTTTGAAGTTAAGAGAAAGTCTAAATCAAGGCATCAAGGCAATGCTTTCTCCTGAAGACTGTGGCATTCTGGGGCTGGCAGCTGGCAATGCTTTGTCCTTAGCTTGCCCTGCAATGGCTTTTAAAGTGGGCATTCTCTGTAGATTATTACACAACTTGAATGTTGGCAGAGACTAGTCATACCATAAATATAAAGGAACCACGACAGGTTCTCTTCTCTGTCTCTGGTTTCTCCTCCCTACCTTGCTGGCTCGGAGAGCGGGTAGGGAGAGTTTGGGCCTTGTCCGAGGCCCTGCCCTGGGCTTGCTCCTCTGGCTCTCTGTGGGAGGGCCCGTTTTTGCTTCAGAGCCTTCAGAGCTGAGGTCTTAGTTTCTGTCTGGTTTGCCAGTGACTGGCGTGTCTTACACTGGAGTAGATCCGAGGTATCCCTATAGCCCCCCTCTCTTGCACACTTGCTCTTGGATGTGTGGTGGAGAAAAGGGACATGGCGATGCCCTCAAGAAGGTCTTAGAGGGAAAAAGGTTGACAGTGACTGGATTGAACAATCTGCAAGCTCTTTGCAATTTCCTGCCTCCTTTCCCACCCCTTTCTCTACTCATTTACCACAGTGAAGGAAACCCCTTCCTCCCTGAGCCGGGCTCCCCAGGAGGTGTGGGAGTGGGAAAGAGCGCTGGATGAGGAAGGAGGGCCTCGGGGTTCCGTTCAGGCCCTCTTGTCTCAGGGCCTCAGTTTCAGGGCCTCAGTCTCCTCTTGTGGGAAATGGACGCTGGGGAAGGGGAGGCCCCAGCCCCCCGGCATCTCCCGCTGAGCGCCCGCGGTTCCAGGGCTGTCGGTGCCCCACCGCCGCCTTGTCTGCTGCAGCCGGCTCTTCGAGGTGACCGATGTGAACAAGCTGCAGAAGCAGGCTGCGCACCAGAGGGAGGTGTTCCTTTTCAACGACCTGCTGGTGGTGAGCGCCCCGGGCAGGGGGCTGCGCAGGGTCGGCAGCTTGTGAAACCAAGGCACAGGGGAGCTCATGCTCCAGTCCTGAGACCAGGACCTGCCTTCCCCCTTTATGGGAAACCTGGGGCCGGGATGGGCAACAGCAGCGGGGCACAGGTCCTACAGCCCGGGATGGACGGCGGGTCTGGGGGGTAGCGTGTGTGTCCATGTGTGCATGTGTGTGCATGTGTGTGTGCACATCAGGGGGGACATGTTCTTTGTTCTGAGAACAGGTGTCCACTCCACAAATATTTAATGAGTGTCAGCCACGTGCCAGACATTGGTTCTACGTGCTGGAAACAGCAGTCAACAGGATTTAGTTTCTCTCTTTCCCTCCCTTTTGGCCTCTCTCATTGAGTCACGGTGGCACTCCCTCTAAAGTCACCCCACATCTAACAACCTCTCACTACCTCCACTTCTGCTTTCTGTTGCAGCCCCCTCCACGCAGGGCTGCCAGCCTCAGCCTCCACTCTGGGCTCCCACCCCTGCACTTGTCCCTCCGTGGCCAGCCGCTGAGTGATCTTTCTAGAGCCCAGATCAGGACATGCCTGCCATGCGTCAGACCCTCCTCCAGCTTCCCGAGCAAGGGGAAGGAGGTGCAGACCCCGGGCCTGGCCCCACGGCCCCCAGGACTGCCCTTGCCCAGTCTGACCTCCGTGCCCCCTACTCTGCGCCTGGGGCTGGGCTGCTCCAGCTGCCCCCCAGTCCCCAAAGCTGCCTCCCTGGGGACAGGCTTCCTCCCCTCTCAGGCCTTTGTTCCTGCTGCTAATTCTGCTTAAAAAGCTGCTCCCAGCCTTCGCACGGCTGCCTCCCTCTCTTCATTCAGGTCTCAATTCAAATGCCACCTTCTCCGTGAGGCTGTCCCTAGTCACCTGTCACAGTCGCCTGCCCATCACCCTCTCGGCCTTCCCCTCTCTCATTTTCAGACACTAATCAGTGTCTGAAAGTATCTTACTTATCCATTTCTCCACTTTGGTTTTCTTGTTATTTTGTTTGCTAGCTTGCTTGCTTGATGGGTTGGTTGGTTGTTGGTTGATTTGTACCTTAACTGTCTTCTCTTCCTGGAGAGCAGGGGCTCTGGAGAGCAGGCCCTTAGAAGGTTTATTGAACGACTGGCTGAATGAGCTTTCATTTTATGAAGGGAGGGAGATAGAAATCACAGGAAAAGCTATCAGATGCAGCTGGGGGTTGGGAGGAAGGTGCTATGAGGACAATAAAACAGGGTGGTAAGATAGTGACTGAGGCCAGGGTGGGTTTTTTTGTCTTTCTTTTGCTTTTGTTTGCTTTTTAGTTGGGATGGTCAGGCAAGGCCTCTCCGAAGAGGAACCATTTGAGTTAAGGCCTCAGTAGTGAGGACAGCCCAGCAATGCGAGCAGCTGTAGGAGAGTTATGGAAATGGGAACCACAAGTGCAAAAGGCTTGTGGCAGGACTGAGCTTGCCCTGTTCAAGCTGCAGCAACAGGGTAGTGTGGCTTGAGAGTAAAGCCAGAGATTGAGGCAGGGAGCTGAGAGGGTAGGGCTCATAAGCCATGGTTGGAAGTATGTATTGGCATCTAAGTGCAGTGGAATTTGCCACAGGAGGGTTTTATGCAGTGCAGAAACATATTTTGATATAATGTATGTGTGTGTGAAGGTATCCTAACTGTATGAGTGTGCACGTGTGTGTGTGTATTGTGTGTGTTGTGTGCTCACGAGACCTTGTCCAGTGCCCTGGGTGTCCCCGTATCCCTGTATGCGCATGTGTGTCGACAGGAACATCTGCATCTCAAAGCATGTCTGCCTCCCCTTCTTGGACAGATTCTCAAACTCTGCCCGAAGAAGAAGAGCTCCTCCACGTACACCTTCTGCAAGTCAGTTGGCCTGCCTGGGAATGCAGTTCCACCTCTTTGAGAATGAATGTATGTCTGAGCCAGGACCCGGAGGGAAGTTGAGGGAGAAGGGCATGGTGGTAGGGAAGAGGGGGCCGGATGTCCCAAAGCCCAGCCCCTCCCCAGCTGCAGCTGGCTCCAGCTGCTGCCCTGCCCTGGGCTCTGGTTTCCAGATTACTCTCATGGTATCACACTGGTGACCCCGCTCTCGGGCTCTGAGAAGAAGCAGGTGCTGCATTTCTGTGCCCTGGGCTCGGACGAGATGCAGAAGTTTGTGGAGGACCTGAAGGAGTCCATCGCCGAGGTGACGGAGCTGGAGCAGAGATCAGGATAGAGTGTAAGGACGTGGCAGGTAAGGGTGGATGGGCGGACCCCTGCTTGGCCAGGGACGGGGTCATCCTGTGGACAGCTCGACTCTGGCTGCGCCCCCACTTTGGAGCCAGTGCAGAGTGAGCCGAGGACCCTCCTGCCCTCCCCGATGCTCCCCTCCTTCCTGGCCCCCTGCCCCTGGTGGGCTTCAGGTCCAGCAGGGCCCAATGTGGATGTGCTGCTCTCTGTGTTTATTCACAGTTGAAGCAAGGCGTGCTAGCTGCGCATGGGTGGGTGTGTGCCTAGCCAGGCCCGTGGGCTGTGTGTGGGCCCCTTGGAACAGAACTCTCCTGGGTTCGTCTGGGGCAGCTGGGTGAGCTGACCAAGGTGGGGACACAGACCCAAGTCACCAAGTCCTGTATGGACTTTTCCCAGGATCCAGTCAAGGTTCACGTCTCGCATCTGGTTGTTTCATTTCTCTAATCTTCTTAAAGCTAGACTAGTTCTCCCACTTTAGTTTTTCATGATGCTGTACATTTGAAAGACAGGTTATAGACTATCTCTCATTTGGGGTTTGTCCTTTGGGTCTTTCTAGTTCAGGCATTTGAGAAAAGGCAAGGGTCTCTTCTCCATGCCCAGTGGTTTACCATTTGCTTTTTGGTTTGAGAAAGTAAAAAAGCAGAGGGTAGCTGCAAACCTGTGACTCTCTGCAAGTTTTACAGTGCGGCTTCAGGGAGCTTCTAGGGAAAAATAAAATAAGAATGTGTTCAGAAACTAAGACAGAAAATTTAAAAGGTGCTCCGCCTTGATTATATGGCCCACTTAGTTGAAAAGTGTTTTCTAAAATTGATATAAATCCTTAGGTGACGGGGAAGGCAGTGGAAGTTTGTGAGCAGGGGCTGGTAGGACAGGGTGGTGCTTTCTAATCACCATTTTGGGATCAGCAACTCTGGTGGCCGCTTTTATTCTGCAAAGCCTCGTGGTGACCCTGCGAGGTAGATGAGTTGTCCCCTTTTACAGACGAGGCTCAGAGAAGGACTGAGGGCCCGGACTGTGCTCGCTACAGACCGAAGAACTGCGTTCGCATTCAAATCTGACTCAGAGGCTCAGGCGCTGTCCACTCCGAGAGTGAGAGCAGAAGTTCTGTTTATAATTTCCTAAGAAAATAATCCCATTAGGTTATAACCAAAGGCACTGAGGCAGCTGCTTGAGGAGGGGGTGGAGGGTAAAGTCCCTCTTCTCCATCGTTGGCATCCTCGGGTCCAGCAGTGCAACTAACAGACTCCTTTCAAGGACTGACCTGGGTGCCCAGAGAGGCCACCTTGGCTGTTGTTCTGGAACATTCTCAAGGATAGCTTCACTTCTCTCATTGCCGAAACGTCACAGATGGCCCTGAACAGCCCCGAGGAGCTGCAGCTCACCGACTGACACTGGCATTGCTGGCCAGGGCGCCTTTCCCCTGTTGGCTTCGTCACTGTCCCCAGAGTGCAGAGGAGTCGCTGTTGTCAAATCTGTGTGTCAAGACGGGAATGCAGCTCCTGCTGCCTCAGGGCAGAGGAGCAGGGAGAGAGGGGCAAGGCTTGCATTCGGCTCATGTTGTTCGGATGGAGAGAAAGGAAAGGAACTGTGGCGGAGAGATGAAGGGCAGGTCAGGGAGACAGGAAGGAAAGGAAGCCAGAGAAAAAGAAAGTGAACAACGGTGATGGCTGGCATTTATTGAGCACTGGGCTGCTTGCAGCCGCAAGTGTATTTAATTCCCATTTTACTGATGAGGAAACTGAGGCTGACAGAGCCTAATGAAGCTGCCCCAACTCCACAGTCAGTGATAAGACAAGATTTTGCACCCAGGTTCTCCAACCATGCTAATTTCTCCAGCACCAGGAGAGCCCATAACTGGGAGAGGAGCCCTCTTAGCTCAGTGAAAATATTTGGTGTTGATTGATTGTGTGATTCAGGCAATCAGTTACAGATTGTTTTCTGGTTTGAGGGGTTTGCAGTTCAGTGTCCCAGGATTACCAGGAAGGACAGAAAATGGGACCCAGGAGAGCGCTTAATAAAAGGAACTTGAATGATGCCTCCTGGCAAACACAGGCTGGAGGAGAGAGCTCTAATAATGTCTGTCGCATCTCCAAGGATGGAGAGACAGCCAGCTCTCTACTCCTCAGAGGAAGAGCAAGAAGGAAGAGGTTTACTGTCCAGTGAGAGGAATTAAACTTGTGCATCAAGACAGATACCTGGGCATGCAGTCTGTCCAACACCGCCAGACGTCCTCAGGGTGTAAAATATCTTCCTTGGGAGGGTTTAGCAAACCCTGCAGGCGTTCAGCCAGCCAGGGTGGGGGCTGGAGCCCTCAGTCCTGCCGGGTGCATGGTCGATGGGCCAAATACCGCCAACAGAGCTAAGGTGGGCTGCCTGCCGGGTGTTTGGCTTGCATTGTAACAAAAGCTAACACTGATTGAGCTCTCGCCAGGAACCAGGCCCTGCTCCAAATGCTTTAAATGTTTTTTTTTTTTCTCATGCAATCCTCTTAATAACCCAAAGAGGGCACTGCTGTCCCCTCTGGTGAGACACTGAGAGGTTAAGGAACTTGCCTAAAGCCACACAGCTAGGAAGTGTCAGACCCAGGATTCAAACCCAGGCAGGCTGCCTCCCTCATAACCTCTTCTCTGCCTCTCTGTTGGGATGTTTAAATAGATGTTATCCACCCCACATACCGGTGAAGAGGCCAGGATGCCAAACCATCTCGGCCAGACTCTGAAGTCCATGTTTTTGTAGCATAGATTAGGGAGCCCCCTTGTCTTCTCTCCCTCCTCCTTCCCTCTCTCCTCATTCCTTCTCTCTGCTCCACCTGTCGAGGTTCTAGGGTTTCCCTCTCTTCATGGGCCTTTCCATTCCCTAGGGGAGCTGGAGAAGCAGCAGGGAGCAAAGACCCTGTCCTTCAAGCCTGGCGGAGCCCAGGTGGAGCCTGAGTCCAAGCAGGGATCGCCTACAGGTGAGCTCAGCCCCACCTCGGAGTCTCCGGGACCCCAGGCCCCGAAGGCTGAGCCCTGAGCCCACCCGGAGGTCACTCATGGCCCCTGGTTTTGGGTCCTGGGGACTTTGCAGGAGGGTGTTGCATGTTTCCATGACCATTACTTTCTACCAATTTTATGGCTGTAGTAGTAGAACAAGAGAGAAGGTAAGAGAGAAACATGTCCATTTTACAAACCGCGCTGAAAGTTCAGAGCAGCGTAAGAAAAGGTAGCCAGAAGGGTCTGGAACCCTTGCTTTTGCTCTTAAAGCCTTTTTGCATATGAGCCACAAGCCCTCCATCATCCCAGGCTCAGAGTTGGCCCACCCAAAATCCAGTAAGCCCCCAAACCCAGTTTCTCAACTGGTTCCTTCAGATTGAATTATTCACTCCAGACCGGTCAAGTCAGTGGCAGATTTTGCATCATCTTTGGCCCGGCCTCAAGACCTGCTGCCTTCCTCCCGCTGACATCCTCCTGCCCCTGACCTCACCCCCACCTGCAGGGAGCACGTCTGCTCCCCCAGTCCCACATAAAAGAGCATTAGAAGGAGAGATGGCTTGAGAATTCAGTCCCATCCCAACAACCCCCTGCAAACCAACCGGCGATGTTCACTCATTACTCAACTCAGTCATTTATGCTGATGATCCACAAATATTCCATAGTGCATGCCTGTGTTAGGCCCTGTGCTAAGTGCTGGAACGGAACACGCAAGACACCACAGCTTGAGCTGAAAAACTCCAGTGGATATGTCCTGCTGCTCCGTCACCCTTCGTTGGCCTTGATGACACATTTTGGACAGACACCCCTCATAGGAATGCGTCACACCACTAGGAGATGCGATTCATTCTCCAAGCCAGACTCGGGGCTCTTTCTGCTCCCCGGAGATTCTCGCTGTGAAATCCTCTTCTGTCTGTGGATTTGACCTGCCAGCGGCTGTTAGTAATCCTTCAGCCTGTCTGATTTTCATTACCCCACCCTTCACCCCCGTTTCTGTAAGGACTTAGGACCTGGGTCACTGCTTGTTTGCACAGCTGCGTAAGCCCCGGAGCCAAATCTCAGCTGTGATTCTTTCTGGATTCCCCACCCACACCCTGCACCCAGGCTGCTTCTGTTGGAAGCTGCAGGGCCCTGTGTCTCTGGGAGCAAAGGACCCATGCCCATCTTTATAAGCCAACATTCACAGCCCTTATTGGGGAGGCTTTGACTGTGGGTAAATTAGACTCAACCCTGTCAACATCAGATAGAACTTCAGAGCTCTTCCAGTCTGCAGAGGCCCAGAGAGGTGTTGCATGTTGCTCAAGGTCACACAGTGACTAAGTGGCAGACCTTAGAACGTCCAGTCCGGAGCCCCAGGCTGCCACTTGGTCGGGAGTGGGAGTAGCGAGGCATGGGGAGCCTTATTGCCGCCTCTGCCTAGTGGCAGAGCTTCTGGGGGGTAGGTGATGGAGCTGGATTGGTGTTCAGGCAAGTGGGGATTGAGCCCTGTGCTCTTTGCATTCAAAGCCAAAAGGGAGGCAGCACTGGGGGAGAAGCCGGCGGAGAGCACGGTGGAGGTAAGTGGAGGCCTGGCGCCCGAGGTGAGTGATTGTCTGCCCCCTCCTTGTCCTTCTCACCGACTCTGTTGTTTCTCTTCTCAGGTATTAATCAATGCCTCCCCAGCCCGAGTCACCATTTTACCAATTTCAAGAGATACAATTAAAAGTTACTGCTAGCTGTAATGGGTAATGCCGCTGTTCCCATGCTAATTCAGCCGCACATACTCTCTACCCACTCCCTCCCCAGCCTGCCCCAGCTGTTGCCCTCCCAGGCCCAGCCCCCAGGAGGTGGAGCCCACCACCCCCTCCAGGGTGAGCCCACCCAGATGCCTCTCAAATGCACTTCCCCAGCGAACTGCTTCTTGCTCACTGATCCCCAAATACTTGCTTAACAGAGAACCCACTATCCCCTGCCCAGAATCCTCCCACCCTCTAGGGGAGGGGGCCTGGGGTCCCTCCAGGGAACCACCCTCTAGGTCAGGTCCCCAAGTGATCTCTGCCCTCCTGGGTACCTCTTGAGGAAGTTGGAGAATTGAGAGTGGGGGTAGCTGGGAGGGTGGACACAGCTATCCCATGTGGCCGGCTGAACACAGGGGAGGGGTGTCTGCTGGAGAAAACGGGGCAGAGGAGGGTTGGGGTCACCTTGGAGTTTTTCGTGGGGGAAGGGCTGATAAACCTGAAGCCCGTCTGTGCTGGGAGAGAGAACACCCATCCCTGAGCCCCACCCCCTTGGGCTGCTCTGTTGCCCAGGGACAGAAAGGAGAGGGGGTGGGGAAGTAGCAGCAGCAGGTGGCACCTGCAGCGGCCCGGGGCAGGGGGGCAGGCAGTCGCCCCTGCAAACCTTGCTGGGCCCTGGCCCATCCCCGACTCCCCATGCCCCTCAGGGAGCCTTCCCCAAACTGTCCTCGGCCAGGCCTCAGGGGCCACTGGCTGCTCACACAGTCACCTCCTTTTCTTACCCCCCACCCTAAGCTGGAGAGGCTCCTACTCTGATGCTCTACAGGGACCCCCACTTTTGAGGGAGGAGCCCAGCCCACCAGCCTGACTAAGCTCTGGGAAGCCCCAGGGTACCCCAGGGGAGCTCAGTTTCTTCCCTCCGCCCCCATAGCCCCCCACTCCCCCACACACCTGTGTCTGGAGGAGGCACCTTTACACGGAGGAGCTTCCTGCCCCAGCAGCTGACAAGCCCCCAGGGTGGGTATTCCATCCTCCGCCCCCTACTCTCCCCGTCTTCCTGCGGCTGCCCATTCTCTAGCCTTGCAGATAAACACACTGAGTTCCCAGCCCTCCGTTTCTTCTCCTGGCCCTGCCCGTGCCTTAGCCTGACCTGCCTGGAGAGGACAAGCAATCAGATGCCCGGCTTCCCTCCCACCCAGCCCCAAAGGGCCAGTGGCTGTCTGCAAGGCTGCCGCCCCCTTGGCTAGCCCCAGGGCCCTGCCAGCCTCCGCCGCCCTGCACAGGGGGCAGCCTCGCCGCCCATGGCCTCTCAGCCGGGCCCCCGGCTCTCTTGTCCTCTGCCCTCTGTCCGCCCTTGCCTGGCCGAGCCCCTCCGGCCGGCGCTTCTCCATCTGAGCTGTTCTGACCTGCTACTCATGTTCCATCCCGACTGCCTCTCTCTCCCTCTCTTTCTTTCTTTCATCAGCAGGGAGGTGAGAACGGGGTTGGAAAGAGAGGGTGTTTTGTTGTCACTTCCTGCTTTTCACTTACTATTAAAGAAAGAGGAGCCGGGCGGGGGTGGGGGAGATGCAGACCGTTGAGGGGAGTCAGCCCGCGGCCCGTGGGAGGTGAGAGGAGGGGCGGGATGGGGCTGAGGGGCGGGGGCTACGGTGGGGGCAGCCGGGGAGGAGGAGAAGGAAGGCTCCGTGGGCCGAGCCTTGGCTGCCTTCGGCCACGTATCTCTTGGGGAATAATCCAGAATATGAGCAAAAGGCGAAGGAGCACGTTCCCTCCAACAGCGGTGGTGACAAAGGCCTGTGCACCTGAGGACCACCAAGGGCTCCCCAAGAGGAAGTGGCCCCCAGCCTCTCCCTGTCTCCGTCCATCTCAGCAGGGCAGGGAGGGGCTCAGGGAGTCCAGGGAGTCCCTTTGTCCCCAGGCCTGGAAAATGCAGCTGAGGCTGGAATAACACCCAGATCCATGCTCAGCAAGTAGTTGGGGGCTCATGAATATTGGGGGGGGGACAAAGAGCAGGGGTGAGCAGGGGGAGGGGAAAGCAGCCCATTTCGAGTACACAGATCCAGGAAAGCAGTTCCCTGAAATCGCACTATTTGCCAGTAAACGGGATTAGGATCTGCCAGTTTAGGGGTTCGAGATAGATTTGGGCTGGGCCCGGGGGTAAGGACCCTCCCCTGCAGCCGCGGTGACACCCCCGTGCTCTGCACTGGACGGTGATCCCCAGGAGCAGATGGTGGCCCACTAGGAAGCATCCTGAGAGGGGAAGGGTCTCAGCCATCCCCCTAAGGGCCCAGGTGTTCAGAGGGGCTGTGGCATGTCATTTCAAGAGGCTGAGGGAGCTTGGGGATGAGACAAGGTGAACAATGAAATCCCCTCCTTCCAGAATCCTACAGCCCCCCTTCAGCCTATTTCATCCAGGTCACCTGGTCCACTGTGACCTCCATGGTCTGAGGAGGGGCTCTCGGGCACCTCCTCTTGCCCCATCCAGCAGGGAAAGATTAGAGCCCCTTGTGGGTAGGGCCCTCCTGCAGGGGAACAGGTCTAACCAGGACCCATATGGGGCCCAAAGGGCAGCTGGGGCCCAAGACTCCGCCCCGGACCATCTGGGCTGCTCTCAAATGTGGGCTGTGGATTTGGGGAGTCTCGGCGGATGGGGAAGGCCCCGGCCATCCCTGCAGGGTCCCTAGCTTTCTGGTTTGAGCACCTTCATGACATCAGCAGTGACAGTGGGGTTTCCTCTTTAACAAAGATGGCAGGAGAAGGGGGGGTGGCAAGGCCCAACGATGCTTGGCCCTGTGGTTGTGTCTACTTGCCCTTTGTGCTTAACACAGTCCTGGGAGTGGGGAGGGGGCAGCACTCTTATCCCTGCTTTCCAGCTCAGAGGTGGGTGGGCAGGCAGGTGGAGGGAAGTTTGCCCAAGGCCAGAGCCATCGGGCAGGTCAGCATCATCATAACTTAGAGCAGGTTGGAAACTTACGGTCCACTAGTCCAACTGTCCACCTCACAGGTGAGGAAACTGAGGCCCAAAGAGGTGAGATTGCTCACCGCCAGTTTTTCTCCAGGTGGAGAGATGGGGAAAGGGTGAAGGTGAGGGACCAGAGCACATGTCGGGCAGCAGGAGACCAGGAGAGCAGGGGAAACAGAGGGGGTGGTCAGGGGATCCAGTCCTAGCAGCTGGGAATTAGTCTTGTAACATTCCATGCTTCTCTGGCTGTTTCTAAACTAGGTGTCAATTCACAACAGGCTTCAAACGTCCCAGCACAGCTCCGGGCTGGGGGCCGAGAAGGGAGCGCCGGTGCCGCTTGCAGACCTGCAGTCTAGCCCCCTGCGAGAGCCCCCACCGCTGCCGCCACCGCCGCCCACACCCCCGGGGACCCTGGTACAGTGTCAGCAGATTGTCAAGGTCATCGTCCTGGACAAGCCCTGCCTGGCCCGCATGGAGCCCCTGCTGAGCCAGGCCCTCACCTGCTACGCCTCCTCCTCGTCTGACTCCTGTGGCTCCACCCCGCTGGGCGGCCCGGGCTCCCCGGTCAAGGTCATCCACCAGCCCCCACTGCCCCCGCCCCCGCCCCCCTACAACCACCCACACCAGTTCTGCCCTCCCGGCCCCCTGCTGCACCGGCGCCGCCACTCCAGCGGCTCCAGGAGCCTGGTGTAGACTCTGCCCACCCCGGGGCCCAGGAGGGCCGGCTGCACCCCGTCCCCTGGCACAGTGCCGTCCTGGTCTCTGATCACCGTCGTTTTGGAAGGGGAACCCTGGTCCCTGGAGTCTGGTCTTGCCTCTCCCGACCGTGCTTTCCTCCCCCAGTTGGGCACCCTCTCCCCCCGATCTGGAGATGCCACCTCACTCTCCCGGGGCCCTGCACAGCCCCCATAGCCAGGCCGCCTCCTCTTGCCACCACTCCCCCTAGTCGGACCGCGGATTAGAGGAAGCAGGAGGTAAGGTCCTAACCTCGGGCCTTTTAGTCTGTTAGTGCCAAGTTGGGCAGGAGCAGGGGCCGGACTGGCCATCGGAGGGAGTTGGCCGGGCTCACCACCTGGGCCAATTCGGGGTGGAGGAGGGTCGGCACCTGCTCCCTAGAGGGGCCATGTGGGCAGGCGGTGGGAGGAGAGGCGGCTCTCTCTGCTGCCCTCCACCCCCAGCCTGACAGGCTCAGGGGGCAGCTCCCCTGTCCACATGGACCTCCCCTGCGCCCCAAAGCCTCTCTTGCTTTTTCAGGGGCTGGGGGCTCTGCCTGCCTAGGGCTGTCCAGACTGGAAGTCCCAGGCTCCAGGAAAGCTACGAGCCAGGGAGGAGGGAAGGGGGAGACCCTCAGCTCCAGTGGCCAGTTCAGCAGGGCCCTGGAACACTGGGGTCCTAGAGCTACAAGATGCACCTTTTTGAGAGTTTCTTAGTTCCTTTGCACCAAATGCTCAGTCAACCCACAGATAAACACGTGTGAGAACCAGGTTAATTTTGTCCTTTGTGAAGCAGAAACAGGGAGAAAGGGCAGTGATTTGCCCAGGGGGCGGATGCAGCCAGCAGAGGTAGGATTTAGACCATGTCAGGGCTGCCTCTTGCTTCTGTTGCCTCCAGGGGGAATTTGGGTGCAGAGGTGGGTGAGAAAGCAGGCGCTCCAGAGGCACTCGCCTTTCCCCTGCTGCCATCCCAAACCGGCCCCTCGGGCCTTAAATCTTCCCTCCTGGAAAGCACCAGACCTGCCCCAGCAGGGGGGTTGAAAGTGTCCTCGAACCCTCAAAATTGCCAGGAGAGTCAAGCAGGAACTTCTGGATGCTCTTTGACTCCTCCAGTGCTGAGCAGAATTGGAGATCAACTTTTAAACAGATCCCCCCAGAGCCAGGCTTCCAGAAGGGCCCCAGCCCTGGCCCTGAGGGTGGTGTCAGGCTCTGCTGCACCCAGCGCCGAGCCAGCCGGGACTGTCTGGTCATCACGCCAGCAGCTCATCACTGCCCTTCGTTAGGGTCCCCTCCCAACTTGGAACCCAAGTTAACGTGGCCTCAGAGGTGCCAGAGGGTACTGGCAAAGTCTGAAGTGAATCAGCTTCTCTCCCAGCCCTGACCTGAAGCAGAACCCTGGGCCAGCTGGAAGCAGAGTCTTGCCCGCGCCCTGAGGTGCAGAGATGACCTAGTTTTGTGTCTGTGTGTGGTCACCCAGACGTCATAATGATGTCACCCAGTGAGTTTATTTCTGGCCCTGTCAGCCCAGGTTCTATAACTTGCAGCCTGTTTGCCACCCTCTTCCCTTTGTGCCCCCAGCCCAGCTGCTCAGCCCTGTCCATGCTGCGTGGACCCAACCCTGCCTTGTCTGTAAACAGGACGCTGCCATTTGCACCTTTAGGAATGGAGCAGCCGGCAGGTGGGTGCACAAATCTAGCCACTCCTGACACCCTGGTCGAGGCAGGAATTGTCCTTAAAGAGTGAAGGCCTGGGCAGCAGGCACCAGGGACCCGCGGTGGGGTGGAGTTGGGTACTAGAGTGGACGAGTCTCAAAGGAGGACACGGGGAGAGAGAATTATGAAGGGGAGGTGGAGAGAACAAGTTATGAAGGAAGATAAGCCATGTGTGTGGCTAGATAATTGGGTGACAGGAACCATGGATACGGGGGGCTGCAGAAGAAGGGGCCCTGGCCTGGGCAGCCCCGTCTGCCTGCTGAGCTCTCCTGTTCATGGCTCCTCACAGTTTGCACAGTGCCCTCCTTTCCTATTGACGGGCGCAGCTACTTTGTGAGGTCGGCCGGCCCCTCCCTCTCACCTCCGCCAGATTGGGGACCAGGAGGGGTCTCAGGGTGATGCATATGTGGAGCGTTGCCCGCGAGGATCGGGGCTGCAGCATCCCAGTGCCCCTTCTGCGTGGTAGAGGCTTGTACCTGGGATATCTTAGGGGCGGCCCTGGGCCACGTGGTGGCCTGGGGGTTCTGCCCGAGGAAGCAGACCAGCCTCCAGTCTGCAGCACCTGGAGCCAATCCTGGGCTGCCAGGGGCATTTAATCCCCAGAGCCTGGGGCAAAATACAGCTGGCCCTCCTCACTCTCAGGGGGAGAAGGGTTCCCTGCACCTGCAGCCCCACCTCTGCCCACCTTTCTCCCCCAGAGCCCTGGGAACTGCCTCCTGCCCCCAGCCCTAAGCAGCAACCATGTCAGGGTCCCAGGTTCTCCCAAGGACCCAGCTGAAGATGTTCTTGGGCCAAGATGGAGAGGGGAGTGGAGTGTGGCTGAGCCCCAAGGCACAGCCTCCAGTCCCAGGCCCCAGCTTCCAGGGTCCAGGCCCAATTAACCCGAGAAGGTCCACTGTCAAATCTCTAGGCCTTACTTGGGGACCTGGGCTCCTCTCCCAATTTTATCCATTTGGCCCCAACCCCCAAGTCAGTAGTGGAGGCTGAAGCTATGTTTGCCACCCACTCTTGCACAAATCCCACCTCCAGACCTGAAGCAAGACCCAGCCCTGGCAGTCTGTCCCAGAAGCCTGTCTGTCTGTCTCCAAAGACATGTTGGCTCATGCACACACTCTTATCAACCCTGGGCCCCTGATCCCTGAAGTCCTTGACTCCCCACCCACCTGTTCCCTGTAGCCTGCCAGAATGTCTCTTTGTACCCAGTAGACTCCCCTGATAACCATCTGTCTGTCAGTCTTTGAGTCCGGATGTACACAAGAGCCCTGGGAAATGCCTCCTGCCCCTCTTGATGCACCACCCCACTCCCCTCAACACCTCTCCACCCACTGGAGAGAAACCTCTCCAGGGAAAGGCAGGTGGCTGCACCCAGCAACTAATCCAAATGGCAAATATTTTGTAACAAAATAGCCCAGAGGTATTTTATCTGTTCAATTCATAGAGTTTTAGAGATTATATTGAAATATGTCACTTGAGCAAACTGTGTCGGCTCATTTCTTTTGTTCTCCAAGAGGGAGAGTCCACCGTGGATCAGAGCGTCCGGCTGGCGTGGGTCTGAGGTCAGAGGAGATTCTGGTGCCCTCAGCCTGGGGCAGCTGGAGGCCCCAGGCTGCTCTTGCCTGGCCACAGTACCTTACCCTTTGCCCCAGGCTAGCCTCCTCACGGGCCCTGACGTGAGAGGTTCGGGAAGCCTTGTCCTCAGTCAGCGGGCCCTGGTGCCAGAGAGGTGGGCAGAGCTGGGGGTGCAGGCCTGGGATATTGACCATGTGTGTGCCGGCTACTGCGCCTTCCAGCACACTCTGTGCACACACACATGCACCCTGAGCTTTGGGCCAGCTGTGAGTGGGTTACAGTGGAGAGCAGGGGCAGCCTGGAGAGATGAGGCACCACAACGGCCCATGTGCCTCCAGGCAGGACTGGGGAGCGAGGGGCGGGCTGTCTGCAGTGGAGAGCCAGGGTATGCTGCGGAGGGGCTGGGGTGGGGGTGAGGGCCCACTGTCTGTGTTTGAATGTTTGATCATTAGCCTCAGGTGATTCTCACAGACACCCGGAGCCTGGCAAGCCCGGTCTACTTTTCCCGAATGGAGGGGGCGGGCAGGGTCAGGTGAAAGGCTTGGAGGAACATCAGCATCACGTGGGTGGGGAAGTGCAGGAAGCCACAGGGCACAGATCAGGCTCAGTGCGGAGGGGATTGAAGAGGGGGCTGTTTCTCCTGCCAGGGGAGAGAGGGGCAGCCTTCCAGCAAGCTGAGGCATCACAGCCACCTTGGGAGAAAAGCAGCCAGCCAGGATGCTGGGCCCTGAGATACCAGCTCTCCTGGTGACCAGAACTGTGGATGCCCAGAAATGCAGACAGCTCCAATGCCCCCCAGGCTGGGTCCCACCATTTCCCTTAAAGTCCTAAAAGCGGTCGTGACCTCAGCCTCTTCCCAGGAAATGGGAAATTCCGGGAGAAGCCTGCAGCCAGCTTTGACCTGTCCCATCCTGGGAATTCGCTGACCCAGGAAGCTAAGGACTGTCCCCTTGAGAGCACCCCTGAGGGGACCTAGCTCAGCCCAGGCCTGGGGTCAAAAGGCCTCCTTTGCTGCAGTGGCTCCCATTCTCCAAATCTTATGGCCCTGAGATCATCTAGGAGGAATGTCTGTCCTTCCAGCTGGAGAGGGAGACCATCCTGTTCCCACAGAGCCCCCCTGGGTTCATCTGCCATCGGGATGGGGAGCTGTGGCCAGCTGCATCTCCCTTTGTAATGACCCTTTGCAGCTGGGGAAACTCACCTGCTGTCCACTTAGACTGCATCCAGCAAGGGCCCCTTGCTGGTTTCCAGCTGAGAGCCATGGGCCAGAACAAGACGCAGGTGCCAGCAATCAGGGAGACTTCAGCTCTCAACCCCCAGGTGCTGGGCTAGGTGCCGGGGGATACAGCAGGGAATCGATGAGCATAGGGCCTACACTTGAGTTGATATTGGGGGAAGGGGTCAAAAATAGAGAAATGGACCAACTGTTTTCACGAATAGGGTGGTGATGCAGGGGAGGGGAGGGGAGGGGTGGATCGAGAGGGAGCATTCAGGGAGGGCTCCTCGGAGGAGGCAAAGTCAGCAAGGGCAGCAGGGCAGGGCCCCATCGGTCAGGTGTGAAGCTGACAGTTCAGAGACCTCATTACAGTGGCCGTGGGGAGAGTGGCCACATTTTATTTGTGCATGTGTTGTGTGAGGTAGAAACCAGGACAGTCTTCCAAAGGACACTCTCTCTTTTTTTTTTTCTTATTATTGTTATTAGATATTGTGATAAATTGAATTATGCACCCCAGTTTAGACGTGTTCTTAAACTTAATTTGTGTCCTTGTGGGTGTGAATCCCTTGTAAATAGGACCAAAGGAAGGTATTATTTTTAGTTAAGGTGTAGTCTTAATCAGGCCTTATAAAGAGAAAGCCAGTGGTAGGAGTTGGAAACCAGAAGTCAGTGGGAACCCAGAAGAGAAAAGAGAGGACATCGCCATGTGACAGGAAAGCCAAGAACCCCAAGGATTGCCGGCAGCCAGAACGCAACCAAGCCCGGAAGGAAGCAAGCCTTCCAGGCTCCAAAACCACGAGACAATAAATTCTGTTGTTTAAACCAACCCACCATGTGGTATTTGTCACTGCAGCCTGGAAACTGACACATATATGCAACCAAAATTTCCCATTTTAACCACTTTCAAGTATATAATTTAGTGGTATTAATTACACTCACAGTGTTGTGCTCCCGTCACCAAACTTTTTTGACGAGGACAATTTTCTGATATTGAATTTATTTACATGAGAAATCTTACTAAAGTACTAAAATGCAATTTAAAAGCCACCTTTTTGAAGGAACAATAAAATCAGGCTTCTCCTGAAAAATCCAGGACTGTAGTCACTGGATTCAGTGATCACAGACCAGGGAAAGAAGTGGGTTGAAAGTAGCCAGGTGACTCCAGAAAGGCCAGACCCCAACAGCAGGGGTGGTGCTAACGCCGGACAGGCAGCCAGAGCGGGAGACCCCCAGGGCCAGTGTAGACCCCTGCAAAGAAACACCACCAGCGGGGGGGACAAAGACACCCGGCAGTGAGGCGGCAGCGACCCAGAGCACCAGCATTCTCCGACATTCTTGCGTGATTCCAATTCCTTGGGGGTGAGGGTGGGGGGTAGTGGGAAGCCCCTCCCAGGGCTGGGGCAGCCTGCAGGCTCTGTCCACCTTGGCCCCTGTTACCCCAAAGAAAGCTGACTCGGGTTTGCCATTTTTAAAAAATCGCAATGGACTCCATGGCCCCCTGCTCCCGGCTGACAACCTTTCTCACCTTAGTGTGAACTACATAGACACAATAGGAAGGCTGAGCTCTCCCACAGTGGACTTGGCAAAGTGCTGCAGGGGGCCTTGTCACTGCCCCATCCCCCCCAGCCCTGACAGACACGGCGGCTAATTGGCCACCACTTTCCAGGAATCACTGTCAACCAGTGCATGTTGATACCCAGGATGAAACTAACTTGTCCCTGGCCCCATGGTCTCCTCGTGGAGCCACCTTGAGGGAAGGAGTTTTGCATGGAAGAGAGGAGGCAGCAGGATGATGGGGCAGACTCTGAAACACTGGGGGCCTGGGGATGACAGTCTGTGAGGCACCCATCACAGGGGCACTCACCCCAGCGTTCGCTGTGCTCAGAGGCTCAGGTGGAAAGTGGCTCGGGGTGTCCCCTGCTTTGTCCCTCAGCTCACCAATGTCCTGCCCGCGGTCGGCTCAGGGCTGCCTTCTTTTAGGGACTCCACACACCTCTGGCAACCCATCAACTGCCCCATCCGTTGCATCCCCTCCCTTTCTCCAGCCACCCCCCACTAACTCCCTCTCTGAGAGCTACAGAGTGAGCCACTGAGGTAAACAATAGGGTCCAGATGTAGTCCAGGAGTGCCGGGGATAAAGGCACTCAGCACGCTCCATCCCAGGGTGAGCATGGCTTGGAAGGACACAGCCTGGCATTGCCACCTGGGGGTGAGGTTTGTCCTGCTCTCGCTCCAGGCAGACCCTCCAGAGGGCATGGGGAGGTGGCCCTCCCAAAGGCCCAGTGGCCCAGAGTTACAGGATGACTCTTGTAGGCAGCCAGGGACAGGCCTAGCTCGGAGTCAGGGAGATTGGAGGAGGGGACGGGAGCAGGAGTGGGGCCCATCAAGACTGGTCCCACCAGGAAAATTCCATTCGGGATGAGGCTGGAGTGTGAGGGAGCTGCACCTCGGGATGGGGAGGAGAGACGGGGAGGAGGGATGAGAACCTTTCCCTCACAGCCCCCCGCAGCTCTCCGTGGCCCTTTCCCCAGGGAGCCAGGCGACCCCGCCCTCCTAGCCAGCCCCTAGCACTCAGTCTTCCTGCTTCCCTGACCTAAGGACTGAGCGGCAGCGCCTGGCTCCGGGAGAGCTGTGGGAACGCGCAGCAGGGCAGGCAGGGAGCCACCAGGAGACCTGGCCCTGGGCCACATCCTCAACTTCCCCAGACCCGCCTTGCCCGTCTGCTCCGTGAGCGCACCATGAGCCCCCCAATCTTCTTTCCTCCCGAGAACCATCTAACCCCCACTGGGAAACAAGGCAGAGGGCAGGGAGCTTCATCCCCTCCCCAGGGAGTCCCAGCAACCCAGAAAGTCAGACCGGAAGCATTTACTGACTGTCAGTTCTGCGGCTTCCACTTACAGATGAGGGGACTAGTTAACCTACAAAGTTAGAAAGGGAACAACAGAATCATCCCAAAGTAGAAGGAAGGAAATAAAGACAAGAGCAGAATTAATGAACTAGAAAATAAATATATGATAGAGAGAATAACATAGTCAAAATTAGTTCTAAGAAATGATGGATAAAATTGACAAACCTCTGATAATAGTGATCATGAAAAACAGTTGCCACAAACAACTTGAGGACTAAGAAGCACATAACTACCAATACTGCTGAGATTTTAAAAGAGAAAGAATACCATAAATAAGCTATAAATAAATTATAAGGTTTATGGCAATAATTTTAAAAACCTTCATAAAATGAACACTATCCTAGATTACCAAGATTGGCTCAAAAAGAAATAGAAAAATAAAAGAAGGGGGAGAAACCTATATAGGACTGTAGAATACAAACAGGGAACACTGATGTAAACCATGGACTATAGTTAATAGTACAATTACAAATATCCTTTCATCAGTTATAACAAAAGTATCACAATAAAGTAATGGGTTAACATAGAGGGGCATATGGGAACACTGATTTTCTGCATGATTTTTCTGTAAACCTACAACTTCTCTAATGAAAAAAAAAAAATAGAAAATTTGAGATGTATAACCATTAAATAAATTTGAATATGTAGTTAAAAATCTATCTCCCCTTCCCCCACGCAAAAAAAAAAAAAATACCCCACAAAACCAGGCCAGATGATTTTACAAAATTTTACCATAGGTTCAAGGAACAGATAGTTCCAATCTCATATAAACTCTTACAGAGAAAAGGAAAAGAAAGAACATTCCCAAACTCCTTTTTATAAGCCAAGGGTAAACTCAAAAACAAAACCAGACAAGGACAACATAAGACAGGAAAAATACAGGCCAATCTCACTTATAAAAATAAATACAAAAATTCTAAACAAAACATTAACCAATGCAATTTAGCTTTGTATAACAAAAAATAACATACCATATCCAAGGTGCATTTGTTCCAGGAATGAAAAGATGGTCAAATATTAGAAAAATCTAGTAATATAATTCTCTACATAAACAGATTAAAGGAGAAAAACAATAGAATCTTTTCAGTAGATGCAGAAAATGCGTTTGATAAAACTGAACACTTATGTGTGATTAAAAAACAAACCGCTGATGTGCTGAGTCCTTGATCGTGGGACTTGCTCTTAAGAAGCTCGTTACTGCAAAGGAGAGGCTAAACTTGCATGTAATGGTGCCTAAGAGTCTCCCCCTGAGTACCCTTTGTTGCTCAGATGTGGCCCTCTCTCTCTCTAACTGAGCCACCTCGGCAGGTGAACTCACTGCCCTCCCCTTTACGTGGGACCCGACTCCCAGGGGTGTAATCTCCCTGGTAACGCAGGATATAACTCCCAGGGATGAATCTGGACCTGGCATCGTGGGACTGAGAGTATCTTCTTGACCAAAAGGGGGATGCTAAATGAGATGAAATAGTTTCAGTGGCTGAGAGATTTCAAATGGAGTCGAGAGGTCACTCTGGTGGACATTCTTATGAACTATATAGATAACACGTCTTAGGTTTTAATGTATTGGAAGAGCTAGAAGTAAATACCTGAGACTACCAAACTCCAACCCAGTAGTCTGGACACCTGAAGACGATTATATAATAATGTAGATTACAAGGGGTGACAGTGTGATTGTGAAGACCTTATGGATCACACCCCCTTTATCTAGTGTATGGATGGATGAGTAGAAAAATGGGGATAAAAACTAAATGTCAAACAGGGTGGGATGGGGGGGATGGTTTCGGTGTTCCTTTTTCACTTTTATTTTTTATTCTTATTCTGATTCTTTCTGATGTAAGGAAAATGTTCAGAAATAGGCTGTGGTGATGAACGCATAACTATATGATCGTACTGTGAACAGTTAATTGTATACCATGGATGACTGTATGGTATGTGAATATATTTCAATAAAACTGAATTAAAAAAAAACAAACAGCGAATGTGGAACAGAAGAAAACTTCACAAGCTAACAAATGGTAGCTATCAAAAATCTACACCAACAGTGGTGAAATGTTAGAATTCCTTTCAAAATTAAGACCAAAGCAAGGATGCCAGCTACCACCACTTCTAGTTACCACGTGAAAGAAACCAAGAAAAAGAAATTAAAGGTATAACAATTAGAGAAATAAAGCTGTCATTATTTCCAGTTTAAGAACTCTTAAGAATCAACAGAAGGGGAAATTGGAGTTAATACAGAGAAAAAGTCTGGGATTGGTGGCTGAGCTGGCCTTGTAACCCGGGTCTCCTGTCTTTTCCTCTCCATCTCTGACCCTACTCTTCTCCCTCCTTGGAACTTTCCCTCAACAAGAGATCCAACCCCACTACACTTAGCTGGGAGCTTTCACTCACATGGGGGTGGGGTCTTATGGGGATGAGGGACCAGAGTCTTTGGGGGTTGGCTTGGGGCACAGCTGGTAAGGGCCCTGCTGTGGGGCACCGAGGGGTTCCTTGGACAGGGCCTCAGCATCTTAGTGAGTGGGTGTGGGCAGAGAAAGCCCCAGAAGCTAACTGTGTCCGAGGATTTTGCTGATTTCTTGTGAACCTGGTGGGGTTGGGAGCTGATCCTGCGGAGATACCCAGGCTGTTCGGGCTCTCCTCCCTCTGGGGCACCACCTGGCATTTCTGGGCTCAGTCCCCACCCCACCTGGAGAAGGACTCCTCCGACCAGATAAACTCTGAGCCTGCAAGTCTTCCGCCTGGAGGCGGGCAGTGTGGACACTGAGGCACCAGAGCCCAGGGCGCAACTGTAACCGAGAAGTTAGGGTTTAGGTGATGGTTATGATTACTGAATCATTATACAGATACTTCTTACTTTCTGGTATATTAGAATAGATAGGGGGAAATACCTGAACTCTCTGAACTGTAGTCTACTGCCTTGATCTTTGATAATGATTGTATAACTATATAGCCTTTATCTTGTGATTGTAAAATCCTGTGACTGACCCTCACTGTACCCCCTTACCCTGTTTTTGGCTTTAGAGTCTTATGGTCACCAAATACAGTCCCTAAAGTTTCTTAATGAAAGGCCTTGAGTCAGCCCAGAACTAACCCACACCAATTTCAAAGCTCTAACCTTCATCACTTCAAGCCATTGTACTTGTCACCCTAAAACTGGCCCATCTTTTGATATTTTAAAACTGTCAGAGTTACTGCAGTTCGGGGAGACAGATTTTTAAGCCAGTAGGTCATCTGATCTGCTTCACACCTAGCAATAGACTCTTTCCTTCTTTGAAACCCCAGTGTCTTGGGAATTGGTCATTTGAGCTTTTGATTGATATCACAACCTGCTCAGCTCCTGTGGCCTGCCAGCCTTTCTGTAGGGAAGCCACACAGACTTGGTCACTCAGTCATCAGAGAGCTGGGGTGTGAGGACACAGCCTGGCAGGGAGCGGGGCAGGCAGCCCACCCTGCCTCAGAGTGAGGAGAACGAGGTTGGGGGGGCTGGGGGAGGGTTCTGGAGAGGTCTGAAGCCATGAGATGTGGGAGAAAGGCAAAGGGTTCAGTCAGGAGGAATGCCAGCAAGACACCCCCTTCCCTGAGTGCTGAGGGATGTCTCTGCTGACTTCAGAGGACCAGCGCCCTGGCTTGGTTAGCTGCTGCTGCTTCACACATTACTCCAAAACCTGGCTGCTTAGAGGCCTCTGTTCCTTCCATTTGGGTTTCTCCACTGGGCTGCTTGAGTGTCCACATGGCATGGCAGCAGGCTTCCCCCAGAGTCAGTGATCCAAGAGGTCAAGGCAGAGGAAGCCACCACTTAATTCTGCCCTATACTGTGCAGATCGGGGAGAGAATACCAGAAGGGGCCGCTGGAGGCTGGCTACCACGGGCCCTTGGGGGAGCAGGGAGGAGGTGGACTGCACAGGTCTACTCTCTGTCCCTGGCATCTCCTTTTCAGAGAGCCCAGTTCTAGCCTCTGTGATCTGGATAGTCCCCCACCACCCAGTCCTGTTCCTTCCTCCAAAACCCCATACCCCTCTCCTCCAGGACTTCTAGTCTCCATCCATCCCTCTGGCCCTCCCATTGGATTCTATTCCTTTCTCCTTACTCCCAATCCCATTCCCTCACCTTGGCAACAGAAGGCTGAGTAGGTAGGCATCTGGGTGGTTCATGTACCCCCAACCCCCATCCTCCCTCCCACCCCCCGTTGCACCCCCCACACACACACACTCCCTGAGAGAGTCAGTCTGCCTGCCTCCTCCTAAGAGGGGTGAGGTTCTCAGCACCTCCTCAAATGCCACTTGACTGTAACCAGAGGTGATGAGAATTGACCAGGAAGGGCTCTGGGTGAGAAGGTGAGGGAGAAAAAATACTAGCTTCCAGATGCCACTTATCTAGGGCCCAGGTGAGGCTCATCCAGGCCCAGGTGTGGCTTATCTAGGGGCTGAGGGGGCAGCTCATCCAGGCCCAGGTGTGGCTCATTCAGGCCCAGGTGTGGCTCATCCAGGCCCAGGTGTGGCTCATCCAGGCCCAGGTGTGGCTTATCTAGGGCCTGAGGAGAGGCGCATCCAGGGCCCAGGTGTGGCTCATCTAGGCCCAGGTGCGGCTCATCCAGGCCCAGGTGCGGCTCATTCAGGCCCAGATGTGGCTCATCCAGGCCCAGGTGTGGCTTATCTAGGGACTGAGGGGAGGCGCATCCAGGGCCCAGGTGTGGCTCATCTAGGCCCAGGTGCGGCTCATTCAGGCCCAGGTGCGGCTCATCCAGGGCCCAGGTTCAGCTGGGGTTGGGGGAAGGAAGCTGCTGGCCTTGGGCAGGGTTCTGGGAGCTGGGGAGCTGGGGAGCTGGGGTGGGGGGAGTTCTGCCTGAGGACTGAGAGACCCTGGCCATCCCTGGGACAGAGCTGAAGGGAACAGGTGATTCTTCCCATCTACAAGAGACAGCAGAGAAAAGAGACCCTGACCAGACAGGTTCTGCCACAGGGTGGGCTGGACCTGGGGAGTGAGTTTGGGAGGAGAGTTAGACGTGGAGCTCGGGAAACTCCTGGAGGCCTCAAACCAGAGCTAGATCCTCTCTCATGGGGCTCTGCATGGGGTGGGGTGGGGGTGGAGGGAGCTGAGAAAGGCGAAGTGCCAAGCCAGATGGGGGAATCATTTCCCCTGGTTGGGTGCTCTCCCAGCCAACACATCATATCCATGCCCCTGGGAGTCCACTCATGGGGTCGGTGGCTCAATCGCAGCAGCATTCAGGGCCCTCCTCAGCTCCCAGAGGGCTCTGGGCCCAGGACCACACATACCGTCGGAACCGCAGTAGGCTCCCTCCCCGTGGCCCTGGGCTGGGTGAGGGGTGGGGGCTCTCAAGTGAGATGGGGAGGGGGAGTTCAAGCCCAGGGCCCAGCCTCAGTCAGGGGACTTAGGGGAGAACTAAGGTTAGCAGCGGGGGAACAGCAAATCCCGAGGTGCCAGCAGCCAGACATTCAGCTCCGAGGGGAGCCCAGCCTGGCCGTGCCGGGCACTCCTGAGGAGGAGCTTGGTGTGTGAAGAAGGAGGGAACAGCCCGAGCCTCACAGAAACAGATAAAAATGCCCTTGCCTAAAATAAGGGGTGGTGGTGGTGATTGCTATGCAAACCAGGAGGAACTGGTGGCGTTGGGAGGCAGGAGTAGTCCCAAATCTCAGGAAATACACTGATGCTCAGCTTGGTTTTGGAGTCCATGCTGCCATGTGGGGGCTGCTGTGGCCTGACACTTGAGATCTAGCTTTGAAATTAAGCTTAGCTGCCACCCTTCTTTGGGAAAGGAAAAAGTCTGGGTGGGAGAGGGAATGGATCCAAGATTAATAAATAGCATCAGAGTTCTACAAAGAGGAAAACTGTATGTGAACAAGCCAGAGTTAGCGGCTGTCCTACACCCACCCCTGTCCTGAAGCCCTGGTACTCCTGAGACTCCTGTCCTCTGGTTTTCCACTCCTGCTCAAGCACAGATATTGATTCCTGAGCTCCCTGCCCTGCCCAAAGAGTCTCACTTCTTCTAGGGTGTAGGGTATGAATTCAAATGCCTTCAAACATGAATGTTTGAAAAGGTCAGTTATGAGTAATAGGGAATGGTGGGGCCTGTGACAAACTGGAGAGTGTCCAAAAGCACTCACTTAAAAGAATTTTTAAAACACCTTATAGGCCAAACAAACCATGTCTGTCAGATTAGGCCTCTGGCCACTAGTGTGGAACTCAAACAGCTTAGGAGATGAGACGAAAGCAGACACCAAATCAAACTCCCCTTCCACCTGCTCCTTATGTGCACATGCACACAAGCACACACACACGTGTTTCATGCTTTCGGCACATTAAAGAGTAAAATCGTTGCTCCTTGCCCATATCTGGACCTAATATGAGTGGATTCCCATGAACTGTGATTTGGCCTCAAGTACATTTCCCTTAGCCTTGTTCCCTCCAGCCCCACCTCGCCCCAGCCAGATCCCTTTGGACTCCTGCCCATGGAGGCCCCCTGCTGAGTCCAGTGAATGCGGCGATCATTAGGGGGAGGAAATGCTGCAGACCCCTGCCTCTGACAGCCCCCTGTGCCACAGCAGAGAGGCTCTTAGTCAGGCTGGGAATTTAAAGGCAGGGCATCCAGGGCAGTTAAGACCTGGTGAACTTATATGGGGAGTGGGAAGATGGGAGAGAGCAACAGAGGGCTGCGAACAGACTGCAGAGGCAGAGAGAGAGTGAGATTCAGGGCCCAGGGAGCTGGAGACAGCCGGTGCACACCAGTGTGCAGAACTGCCCAAAGGGTCTCCAACAGATACTGCTGCCTTCCAGGTTGAAAGTCCCAAGGCTTACAGAGCACAGTGCACCCCGGAGAAGAGGCAGGAAGCTGCGCGTCCTCCGCGGCCAGCTGAGCCTGCCCCAAAGCAAGCACAAACTCTTTGTGAGCCCCCATCACCACCACCACTCCCCTCAGGGGAGGAGGATGAAGGAAGTGCTCACTTCCAGAGGGCAAGAGCTTACATGGGGAAGGAGAACTGTTTACTCACTCCCCAGACGGTGAGGATATTCCTCCTGCTTGTCAAGGGGCTTAAGAGGTCTGACGGTTCCAGGCCGGGGAATGAGACGCTGCTTCTCCCGGCCACCAGGGGGCAGCAGAGAGCACCATGCCTGCCTCATCCTTCCCTTTCTATGGGTACACCCATGTCTCCTATATGACAGCAATTTGGCTGAAACAGAATTCCTCTCCATCCCTTCCTCTTGGGTCTCCTTCTTTCCCACTAACCAGTTCAGAGGTGCATGGAACAGTCCAGAGGGAGGCATAGGGGGCTGCAAGAATCCAGGAGTCCGATCACTTGCTTGTTCCGTGTGCCAAGTCCTTGTTCTCACAAGCTGAGAAGCCCCTATAGATCTTGTCAAAGGATGGGAGATGCTCACAGGGTGCCTGGGAGCTGTTGGGGACAGGACTCACCATGGTCCGACCACTGATTTTTACTGCGGCTGCCAGGCAATGGCTCCAGGTGACTTCTAGGCAACACCCACCCAGTGGCTTTCCTTCTTCCAGCTCCCAGGTCCTGCCCCAGGAAACTGTCCTGAAATTAGTAAGACTCCTTTCCCCCACCTCCCTCCCTCTTCCCCTCCTCCACTCCCTTCTGAACACAAGAACACTGAACTTATTTACCCAAGACCTGCCTTCCTCCGGGAAGCCTTCCCCAGCCAGGGAAGGATCTGATGAGATTTGGTCAAGGAAGGAACATGTGGGGACGGGGAGGGAGGGATAGGTGGCAGCAAAGAAGAGTACCCACGCCCATTCCCCTCTCTCTGAGGGAGACCAGGGGCCTCTAACAGAGTCCACGGAATCCACAGGGGAAGGGGAGATGGAAAGAGTTTCAGGAGGAAGTCTGGTCGGATGAGCATGGGTGGCAGAGGAAATACCAAGGGGGACCCTAATCTGGAGAGAGCCACTCGCCCGCCACAAAGGGACCTCCTCCCTCCACCCCAAGCCAGGGTAATGGAAAAGACATGGGACAGGGTAAAGACGACAAGCACACAGAGGGAGATGGTCCATACATGCTTGTTAACCAAGGCTGGAGGGTGTGATGGAAGAACACTGGCCTAAGAGCAAGGAGACCACCTCTTCTTGTCTCCTAGTATTACCTCTGGCCCTAAGAAGCAGAAAGAACTTGAAAAAGTTGCTGTCTTTTCAGTCTTCAGTTTTCTAGTCCATGGAATGAGGGGTGAATGCAAGAATGGCAAATGTTGCTGCCTGGAGCATTGTGTTTGGAAGGACTGTGATTTGGGAAAGAATCTGTGGTCAATTAGTAATGTCTGCCCTGGGCATAGGCATGGAGAATAAATGCATGCATGCCATGTGTTTGTAAAGTCTAGGGACCATCTCTAAGTCCTTTCTATCCCAACACTCCATGAGTTGATGACAATACTGCAAGAAGAAGAGTGTGGAACTAGGGCTGGAGCTGGTACCAGCTTGAGAGAGTGCTTCCAAAACAACTCAAGTGGATGATGGCATGTGAAGGTTTGCCTCCTGTTTCTGTAGCTCCCTCCCCAGGAATCTTCAGAATGTTAATCCCAGTGAAGGGCCTCCATCACCAGCCCTGGCCTACTCTCAGATCCAATGTGGTATGTTCCATGGGAATCTCCAAATCAGATCAAGGGGTGTATTCCAATTAGAACTATACCCGCTCCCACCAAGGTACAAATATAATAAATGCCGAAGGGAATCATCCCACAGTGGGAGCTCCCTCACAGTATAATGTGTTAAGATCAGATGGTAGACTCCAAAACAACCATCCCCCTTCATAAATAAGATAGCGTGATCCGACAGGGAATTGCTTCACAGCGTGCATAGTCCAGCAGTGGCCTCGTTAGCCACCAGAAGAAGCTGCTGAGGCTGAGGAGAGGAGAGGAGGAGTCTGGCCTCTGGCTGGGGGTGCCCACAGACATCTCAGTTTCTCAGGACTGTGGTGGGGGACAAAGGCAGACGCTGTCCAGGAGGGACGAGGGGGAGTCCTGACCCAGGTTCCTGGTTCAGGAGCAACCCAGTCTCCAACCACATCCTACAAGTGGGTCTCCTTCTCCCTAGCTAGGAGGCCCTTCTTGGTTGGGGAGGGGCCACAGTCCTGGCCACAACCATCCAGGTGAAGATGCTTCCTGGGCTGGGGCAGGCTGGGATCCGGGGCGATGAGCTGTCGCAGGCGCTGTGGAGAGAAGAGGCAAATGAGTGGGAGCTGGTGGTGAGGAAGGCAAAGATGTTTCCTCACGTCTGTCTTCCAGGGTCCAGCCCAGGGCAGGTGCATGGAGCAGCTTGATGCAGTAGGAATGAAAAAAATGAGTAACTATTTTGAGAAGAGAGAAGAGGCAATAGCATGGTGATTCAGAGTGTGAGCTGCCTGGGTTTCCATCCTGGCTTTGCTTATGTAATCTTAGTCAACACATTCTACCCTCTGTGCCTCAATTTTCTCATCTTTAAATAAGGATAATAATGTATCCACTTAGCAGAGCTGTTGTAAAGATCAAATTACTTAACTCACATCAAACACTTAGAACAGTGCCCACACACGGTAAGGGCTCAGTAAGTGTCCATTTTTGCTCTTCTCATTATTATTATTACCACTGTGTGTTCAGTAAGTATCTATTATTTTTCTTAATATGAATAGTGCTGCTATTACTATCATTGTTGTTATTATTTGAATGAGTATGTAGCAGACATTGACTATTAGCCAATGTAACATCCTTTCCCAACTCCTTTCTCTCTACTGTAGAAGCTGAAAAGGCTAAATTTCACTTTCCCAGCCCCCACCCCTGGGCAATGGGACATAAGCAGAATTCTTCTAGGGACACTTGGAAAAGCTTTTATAACCCAAGGACAGATATGGGTCCATCCCATCTCCTACTTCTTCCAGCCTTGAATGCCGACTTGACGACTGCAATCATGAGAGCCATCTATGACTGTGAGGTCAAGCATGATGCTGAAAAGCCAACACACTCAAGGGGGAAGTGTAGAAATATAGGGAGAATCCACTCCCTGATGACCTCTTTAAGTAGTCGAACTAAATGTCAGTGGTCTCAGATACAGACTGCTGATGTGTGAGGGAAAAAAGTCTATTTGCTTAAACCATTGCAGGTTGGGTTTTCTGTTACTGTAACCAGATAGATTTCTATAGGTGTAATGTCTTTGTGGGACACTGACTACAGCCCTCACCAGGAAGGCATGCCCCAAACTCTAAACAGGGAGACTTTTGCATATGGTTCCTCACCCAGAGTGAAGATAAGAAAACGAGTCAGAACACGTGCATGGAGTAAACCATGAATGGCCCGTTCTCAGTTTCCCAAGAGCAAGGAATCTGTGATCTACAAACCTTCTGTGTCTGGATACTTTCATGTTCTTGTTTGTGATTTAGTTTTCCCCTGAGCCCCTTGACAGTTTTCCCAAGGTTAGCCTGCTCAGGTGATCTCTGGGTCCCTTCCAGTTTGGCAAGTCTAGAACTCTAGGACTTTGAACATCTCAGAAAATGAAGCCATTGAACTGGTCCCTAAAGACCCTTCTCTTTTAAGAATCCATGATGCCAAAGGGCTGCCCACACGCAGGGTCTGTGCCCCAGCTAGGATTCCCTCCCTGAATCCAACCTCTCTTGGTGGTACCTTCCCTGGCCACTGACCTTCTTGAAGGAACCGTGGGTCTTCAGGAGGGTGATGATGATGAAGAGTGGAACGCAAACCATGGAGGAGAGAGCCAAGAACCAGCCAATGGAGTATCCCCACGGAGGGTACACATAGATGTTGTTGTATTTGAGCGGTGTGTACTTGCTCAGGGAGAAGAAGAAAGTGGCCTGGGAAGAGGAAGGGGCAGCCAATAAACTCTTTCCTCAGCTACTTAAATATCCAGTGACAGGACAAATTAATTACACCGTGGACATCTATGTGGTGGGATGATAAAAGTCCTTGCAAATCATTGGCTGCAGCATCACCGTGGCAAGGACTGAGGCATGAAGAGATGTGAAGGGAAGGAGGGGAGATGGAGGGGCTCAGAGCAGACTGACAGAAAGAGGCCAATGATTGGGAAATGAGGCAGATGGGGTGAGGAACCACGAGAATAGGAAGGAGCAGGAACTAGAAAGATGATGGTTGCAAAACAGATAGATGAGATGGCTCTGAGGAGAAGGGCAGGGAGAACAAACACATAAAAGGGAACGCACCAGGATCCCTAGGTAGACTGGACTCGCAGGCAAGAGCCCATGACTCAGGCTTCTTTTCCTCACCTCCCCAGGTCTTCTGGGGACAGCAGAGAATGAAGGGCTAACTGGGTGGGCACTTACCAGGCAAAGCCCAGGGGTCAGGAAGAGCCAGGAGATCTTCACCAGGGGCCATGGCCGGTACCCAATCATGTCCTCGATGTTGTCATAGAAACGGTCCGCCCCTGACCAGGCGAGGTCGGGGAGGAGAGCAAGAACAGCTTTGTGGGTATTTGGGAAGGACTCATCTGGCTTTGTGCTCCCCTCCTCACCCCCAGCTTGTGATGGGACACTGAAACAGGGCACAGGGAATGAAATGGGTCCCTGGCACCCCAGTCACAGGGCAAGGGAGTGGTAAGGGAGCAAGGGCTGCCACCACCAGGCTGTGTGCACTGGAGAGAGTCACTTAACATAGCATAATCTGCTGTCCCCCTGTCTAAGAACCAAGATCCTAACCACAGAGGAGTGGCAAGAGCCAAACATGGGGCTCCAGGGCTACCCAAATGCTTGTTGTTGATCTGAGCAGCAGAGATGAATTGGATTTCAGGTCAAAACAGCAACACAGCAAGGGTTCTGCTGCTCAGGCAAATCACACTAAACTCACACAGGGCTAGAGAGCAAAGAAGAGAAAAAAGATCGAGATTCTAGACTCTAGAAGAACCACCTCTGAGTTTCTGATAAAGCTTGGTAAGAGGGTTGACTCATGTTTGTGAAAATGCTGGCTGGTTTTGTTTTGTTTTGGTTGTTTTGTTTTGTTTAAGGTCCTTAGGTTTCCACATTTGTCATTCTGAACCTCTCTTTCAAGAGGTAAAGAGCCACTGATTGGTAAAGACACTTGGAGGGCCCCTCTAAGACCCCCACCAAATAACGCCCCACTGGTCACTGATGCATGAAATCCTATCACTAAAGAGTCATTCCTTTGGCTTCTAAATTTAACCCCAGTTGAAACCCAGATATTGCTGGGAGGTGTGACTTTAAGGCTTATCAGCCATTTACACTTCACTGTGATTGAGTTCATGAGATCCTCTTTGAAAACAAGTTTTGACAAAGAGAAGAGGAAAATCAGGAAGATATCACATGCTTGAGGTGAGAAGATAGGAGGAAAGGAGAGGAAAGGACACCAAATTGGAAGGCTTAGAATACAAAATCAAAACTTTCCTACTTATGGCTTCTCTGAGGCCCTGGTATGTGCCACCAACTTATCCTCTCTGCCCTGGTCCTTGTGACACTGGCACCATGTTCCCCCAACCTGGTGAAGTGGACCTGGGGTACAATGACAGCTCCTCCACTTACTAGCTGTGTGAGCTTAGGCAATAGACCTAACTAACCTCTCTGAACCCACCTTCCCCCCTGTAAAGGGCCATGTGTGGAGTGTAGATAGCATGGGACACAAGCAGCACAGTGCCTGGTGCATAGTAGAGGCTCAATTAGTAAAGGCTTCTTCCCCCTATAGTTATCAGGCTTATCTTGGCATCCAACACCACTTGTTCATTATCTCAGCACTGAAAAGGCAAACACTGTTGGTTTGATGTTGGTGGAAGTTAATGGAAGGCAGAATTCTGCTCAGTCTAAGAAAGAAATGCTTCACACCCACTAAGATAGATATAATAAAAATATGGGCTATAACGAGTGTTGTTGAAGATGTGGAGACATTGGAACCCTCATACCTTGCTAGTGGGAATGTAAAATGGTGCAGCCACTGTGGAAAAGTTTTTCAGGTACTCAGAAAGGTAAACATAGAATTACCACATGAAATGAAATGAAAACAGGGACTCGAACAGATACCTGTACAAGAAATGTCCCTAGCTACATTACTCACAATAGCCAAAAGGTGAACACATCCTAAATGTCCGTCAACTGATGAATGGATCAACAAAATGTGGCAGATACTTACAATGGAATATTATTCAGCCATAAAAAGGAATAAAGTTCTGACACATGCTACAACATGCATGAACCCTGAAAACATTATGCTAAGAGAAATAAGTCAGACACAAAAGGACAAATTACACTTAATACAAAATAATTAGAATAATTATTCTGATGCATGAAATCCTATCACTAAAGAGTCATTCCTTTGGCTTCTAAATTTAACCCCAGTTGAAACCCAGATATTGCTGGGAGGTGTGACTTTAAGGCTTATCAGCCATTTACACTTCACTGTGATTGAGTTCATGAGATCCTCTTTGAAAACAAGTTTTGACAAAGAGAAGAGGAAAATCAGGAAGATATCACATGCTTGAGGTGAGAAGATAGGAGGAAAGGAGAGGAAAGGACACCAAATTGGAAGGCTTAGAAAGTAGACAGAAAGTAGATAAAGGTTACCAGAGGCTGAGAGGAGAGGAGAAAAGGAAGTTTTTGCTTAATGGATACAGAGTATCTGTTTGGGGGGATGAAAAAGCTTTGGTTATGAATGGAGGTGATGTAGCACAACATTGTAAATGTAATTAATGCCACTGAGCTGTATGCTTGAAAAACGGTTAGAATGGGAAATTTTATGTTATAAATACATTATTGCAAAAACTTTTTTAAAATAAGAAAGGAAAGAAGGAGGGAGTGAAGGAAGAAAAGAAGGAAGAAAGAAAGAAACAGAGGCATGACAACTATAATGGAAAAGGCTAACAAAAAACATAGGAATGAGCTCCCTGTCAGTGGAGGTATTCAAGCAAAGTCTGGGTGCTAACATAACTGTTGGAAAGGGGATGCAGGAACTTGTGGATGATCAGACTAAGTGACCCTGAAGCCCTTCGTGACTAGGATGCCACCAGTGAAGGGTCTCTGACATCCTCTGTATCAAGAAAACTTTATATTGTCTTTTATCATCACTACTCTCACTATTCAAGGAAATCTTTCTTGTCATTATTCCAACTTTGATCATTGCACTGCACTCTAAGTGACGGATAAACTTCTCAGTAACAAGACCAGAAGCGCAGTACAAAGACAGGTGGAAACCAGAGGCCTGGGGCATCCCGGCTCTCATCGTGGGCCTCGGAGGTCCTTCTCCCACCCCCTTCTCACCTTATGCCCCTGCCCCACTTACCATACACCCAGCTGATGCAGATCACTTCAAACATTGCAAGGAAGAGCAGGCATATGCCACTGCATGAATAATAATCAAACAGCTGGAAGATATACATCCCACCCTGCAGAGAAAGGAGTGGAGCTGAGGCCTTGGGTGGGTGGGTGGAGGGCAGGAGACTCTCTCTGACCCTCAACGAGATGGCAAAACACCCATGGGGGTGCCATCCTGCCTAGCCCACACGAGGTCACTCCTTGCATCTAAAGAGTTTGCCCTGCTTGGCCGTGCCCTCAGGTCCCTTGTTCAACATCAAGACAACAATTTCTGATACCTGCAAGGAAATCAGGACATTGTGGCTGACATTTGTTTTGGCCAGTCCAGCCTCCCATCTTTTGGAAACTGACACCACCTCCTCTTTTGGGGGAAGCCACTGACTCTTGGTATGCTTCTTTTGATTGGGGTGTCCATCTCTCCCTGCTCCAGGCCTTAATGTTGTGGCCTGGATGCCTGCTGGCACTTTCAGGAAAAAGGCTGTCCCTCTCTTTCCTCTGGGTGGGTTAGAGGATAGAAGCAAAGCCTGGAGCTGCAGCAGCCTTCTTAGCACAGGAGGAAAATCTGCCTAAGAATGAAGTTACCAGGGGAAAAGTGAGCCAGAAAATAGAGGGGCATTCCTGGCAACATCATTAAAGCAATTGGATCCAACTATGACTGAAACCAAACTATCTCTAGACTTTCCAGTTACCTGTCCCAATAAATTCCCCTTTCTGCTTAAGCCAGTTTGCATTTGGTTTCTGTCACTTGCAATTTGGAAAGAGACCTACATAATACAGGAATATTCCACTTGTCCCAACAAGTGTCCCTACAACCTCTCCAGGAGGGAGGCAAGGCAGGTGTCAACAGTCCCTTCCAATAGAGGACACTGTGGCTCTGCAAGGGGCCAACAGGGTCGGGGGTCAGGCCAGGGCCAGCCAAGTGAGTCCCCCAGCCCCACTCACCTCGGTGACCAGCAAGAGCCCTATCAGGTAGCACACGACAGCGATGGTGAGGATGAGGAGCTCACGCCGCCCACTCCTCCGGAGCTGCCTGGGGAACATGTCCACGGAGGCCGTCACCAGGCACTCCACACAGACAAACTGCGGGCCGGGAGGGGGTTGGGGTGAGCGGGATGTGAGGGCAGCTGCTCGCTGTCTGCCTCGGGCCCTCCCCAGCACAGCCTTGGCCTCCTCTCACCCCCACTCACCCCCACCGACATGCGGGAGTGCAAGCAGGGGTGTGAAGGGCAGAAACTGGGGGGCCCGGGGATTGGGTGTGGGGCTGGACCTGGGGCGACTTGAGCTGAGCAACTGGAGGTGTGGAAGGAGGCTGGAGGAACATCTGGGAGGAGCATATATGGGGAAGGGTCAAGGCTGGGGAGCAAAGCAAGTGGCTCTACTTTAGAAGAGGGTCTCAAAACCTGGGGTCACCCAACCAACCCGAAGAAACAGCCCTGGATGGTGGAAAGGGCATTTAGGACAGGGGAAGGGAGTAGAAGGGGGAAAATCATGCCAGAAAATGCAGAAGCTGGTAAGAGGGTACCCAGGGCAGTGCAGGGCTGGGCTGGGGTGCATACCTGGCTGTCCAGGCCTAGGAATATGAGCATGATGAAGAAAAGGCAGGACCAGAGCTGGGATAAGGGCATCATAGTCACGGCCTTGGGGAATGCGATGAAGGCCAGGCCAGGACCTGCCAGCACACGGCACAATCAGGTGGGCTCCAGGGCACTTGCTACCCTCAGCCAAAGCCCTCTCCCCAAGCACTGGGTGTGTGTGTGGGGTGAGGGGTGGAGGATGCCTCGAGAGGGCACAGTAATTCCATCCATTGTTCTGGAGAGCATACCAGTCATTCATCTATTCATCCACCCATCCAGCCGTCCCTCTCTCCCTCCCCACCGCCTCCTGCACATGTTTATGGAGCCTCTGCTTTGAGCAGCTCCAGATGCTCACAGGTCCACACAACCCAGCTCGTGAGGCTCTGCTTTTCTGCCCAGGGCTCCGGGCTCTCTGACCCTCCTTCCCCTGGTCCCAGACAGAGCGAGGCACCTACCTGACTCGGCCACCTCAGAAATGGGCACACCCTGCTCTTGGGACATAAAGCCCAGGATGGAGAAGACCACAAAGCCTGCCACGAAGCTGGTGCCGCTGTTCAGGAAGCAGAGGGCAATACAGTCCCTGGGGGGTGGCACAGAGGCAGGGGAACCAGGAAGGGGGAAAGGAGAGAAACAGAAAAGAGGAAGAGAGGAGGAAATCAATCATGGGAGGAGAGGCAAGGAAGGGAAAAAGAGAAGCACGGGGAGCAGAGAAGTGGAAGACAGAGACAACGAAAGAAAAAGACAAAGATCAGGCATCAGAATGTAAGGAGAACAAAGTAAGAGAGAAAAGGGAGGGAGAAAGAAGTTCAGTCTGGGAAACCAACCGAGAACGTCTGTCTGTTGCACCTGGTAACACCCTGATAATAAACAAGACAGGCCTAGGCCCCGAGGTCGTGGGTCTTGCTCCAGAGCCCACCCCTGGCCCTCCCATCTCCTCAGTTCATAGAGGCAGAGCCGCCCGCAGCCCCCGGCTCACCTGTAGCAGTTGTTGTGGTACTTATTGTAGCTGCCCAGGGCCGTCAGGCACCCCTGGCAGATGGCAAAGGAGAAGAAGATCTGGGTGCCCGCATCCATCCACACCTACATGAGACCCCAAGAAGGTGAAGGGTGGGGGAGAGCCCCCAGGGCCAGGAGCCCGAGGATGGGGTGACCAGAGACCCAGATATACCATCACACACCTACACCCCAACTCTCCATGACCATGCTGTCCTCCCCTCTAGAAAGTGATCCCCTCAGGGCAGAGACCTGTTTTAATTTGGTTCTGTAGGCACTTAATAAGCACCAAATTCAAGTCGGTAAACTTGAATTTCTCAAGCCTGAGTCTGCAACCTATGGCTATACCCCAGGGACAGTCACCACTCATGCAACTAGTATAGTAGTATACTGCCCCAGGCAGCTATGACCTGGGGGCAAAGGGGCTGATGCATTAAAACATAAAGAAAAGACCACAATGACTCCAAAAGAAAAAAATAAATGAGCAAAGAATGTCATCAGATGAGTCCTAGAGGAGGAAATACAAATGGACAATAAATATGTAGGAAAAGCTCCAACCTTGCCAGTAGTCAAAAAATAAAGTTAAAACAACAAAATGATACTATTGTGACCTATCGAATTATCAAGATTAAACTAAATTATAATCAGATCTAGCAAGGTTCTGCAGAAAGAAGAGTACGTCAAACACTGATGGTGAGAATCTACATTTCTCTAAAGTCAAGACAGTTCAAGCACCTTAAAATGTGCATACTCTTGATTTAGTAATCCCACTTCTAACTGCTGTGGGAAATAATCAGAGACATGGTCAAAGATTTATATATGAGGTGTTCAATACAGGTTACTGACAACAGTGAAAAACATACATCACCTAAACATCCAAGAATGGGGGACGAGTTAAGTAAGGGATGACATAGTCACCAGGTGTGAACCAAGACGGCAGGGATGGGGTCTGTTTGCCCCACTGCCCTATCTCAGGTACTAGAACAGTTCCTGGCACTCCCTGGGTCCTCAATACACTTTTGTTGAATGAATGAATGATGGATGGAGGAAATATTATCTAATTGTTAAAGATGAAATAAACAGATGAATTTAACAACACAGAAATGCTTATTATATAATTTATACAAAAAAGGATATAAAACTGTCTTGCTACGTATAATTAAATCTCTCTCTTTTTCACACCACAAACACACACATACACACACACACTAGGAAAAAAGTTTGGAAGGAAATACACTGAACTACTAGCAGAGATTATATCTGAGTGGTGGGATTACAAGAGATTTTTAGTTCCTTTCTCATAATTTTCTTCTATGTTATCTAATTTTTCTCCAGTGGGCATCTACTGCTTTTAAACCAAGGGAAAAGCAATAAAAGATTTTCCGAAGTACAGGTCTCAGGGTGGGGGGCGGGGCCTGGCATCTGGGGAAGCAGTCCCAGCGTGTACCCACCTGGGGGTCCTTGAGGCGAAGCAAATCTGGCTTCAGGTAATAGATGATGCCCTCGTAGGCTCCGGGAAGGGTGATGCCTCGGACCAGCAGGATGATGAGCATCAGGTAGGGGAACGTGGCTGTGAAATAAACAACCTGGGGGGAAGCAGGCCAAAGTCACTCCCGGTGAGGACACAGCAGCCAGGGGTTGACAGGGAGTCTCCAGCGGTCCTCCCGGCTCCTGCCCCAGGGAGCACGGGTAACACTCAGCTCACAGCCTCTGACACCCTCTTAGAGTCATCGAGGGGGGTGAGTATGGGGAACTTTCCACGCCTTCCTTCAAACATTCCAGGGAGTCCAGGCTCCCAGTGGAGCCAAGTGCAAGATATGCATCAGCCAGGGGGTGGAGGGAGGAAGGGGAGAGGGTACGAGTTTCCAGCCCATCACATTTGCAAGACTACTTTAAAATCCAGAATCTAGTCTCCTTTAGTCCCCTGTTCTGGCTGTTCTCCCCACGCTCCCTGGTGAGGGTGGGGTGCCCCCAGAGGGTGGCCGCATCTGCACAGTGATCTGTGGGGACTGTACTTTTCCAGGCTTGAATGATGGGGGAGTGGATGTGGCCTGAGCTCTGGCAAACACTGGTATTCTGGCATTCTGGAGATACTCAAAGGGTGCTCCCCTCTGCCCCCAACCAAGCACAGCTCCTTATCCAAGGGGGCGGCACCATCTGTTGCTATTATTAGTACTATGGCTATTTTTATCACTATTACTGTTGTTGTCATTCTTCTTAGCACAATCCAGGAAAGGGGGTGTGGGCTGCTAGCCCAGACGCATGGCTGTTAAGAGAAGTCAACACTCTGCCCAGCCCAGCTTTAAAATGCACGAAGCATCAGTCTCAGATTCTCTGGGTAGGAAATAGTGCTCAAATCTGAATGATCTCTTCACAACAAGCCACCCTTGACTTGAATCCCTTCAATGACAGGAAACTCATCACCTCAGAGACAGTTCTGTTTGCTAGTTCATACACGAAATGGTCTTGATATGTTGTTAAATAGAAAAAGTAAGTCATAGGAGTATTTGGCCTTAATTGGGTAATATGCCTGCAGAATAGATGTACATATAAAAGAAACCAGAAGGCAATAGGGATTAGCAGATTCAGCCTGCCACCAACACTGATGGCTTGTACAGTGATTAACTCTGACAGTGGGAATGTGTGACTTGTATGTTTCTCTGCATATTACTCATTTAAACAGGTTTTTACAAGTCCTATTAAAAAAGAAAGATCTACCTTGTGTAGTGCTAAACTCTGCCTTCCTGCTATGGCCCCTGTTCTCACCTGCATCTTTCTGAAACCACTCTTTCTTTCAGTTCTCCAGAGGGACCCCTGCAAATTTCCCCAGGGGCACTGGGGGCCACAGAAAGCTTGCCAGCAGCTGGAACCCCTCACCTTGCCTGTGGACTTGACCCCCTTCCAGATGCAGAAGTAACAGATGACCCAGGCGAGCAGGAGGCACAGGGCCAGCTCCCAGCGCAGGGCCCCCAGGTCATGGATGCCCGAGGTGATGCCCAGGACCCGTCTCCTGGTGGGATGGAGAAAATAAATAATGGGGTGAAAGGCTATAGGAGACAACTTGCTTCCATCACCAGGTCTCCTGATTCCTCGAGCTGACCCCACGGCTCTCACAGTCCAGGGATGCCCCTGCCCCAGCCCTTAACTCTCCCCCGTGGCCACACCACATTCCCACCTGTGCTCTGTATGCCCCTGGCTGTTAGAAGCTAAGTCACCGTACACTCACAGGTGCTCTGGGTCTTTCTAACTCATCTAGTTCTCTCTGTTGTACAGAGAGATAGAGAAAGAGAGAGAGTGTGTGGGGTGGGTTGGGGAAGTACGAATGAGTGTATGGGGAATGGGCTTTTATGTGCAGGTTGATGAGCACATTCAAATGGAGGGGCTAATGTGTGTTATTATTTTAAAGATGTGTATGGGTATGATGGAAGTGAGTGTGTGTGTGTGTATGACAGAGTGTAAGGAGGGCATGTGTGAGTGTTGGAGACGTGGGTGGCTGGGTATGGACGTGAGGGCGCAGGCAGAGATGTGTGTGTGTCGGTGGATGTGGGTGGCTTTTAGGCAAGCGTGATGGTCTAGGTAGACTCGTGAGAATTTATGTGGACGTGTGTGGGTGTGGATGGACATGAAGGTGTGGGGGAACAGGTGAAGTGTGAGTGTTGGGTCTGCCCATTTCTGTGATATAAATTCTCCCACCTTGTCCAGTTTCAAGCTGCCACTGAACATGGGGTTGGGAAGAGACAGGCACAATGGGTTCTCCTGAGCCAGTCCATGCTGTTTGCAGTACACCACCTGACAGGTGTGGGTGTAGGTAGATGGGGGAGTGGATGTGAAGGTGTGCGAATGTACAGGTGGACATGGATGGAGAAATTTGTGAGACTAGGTGGACTTGTGGGTTCTGGGTTGGTGTGGGGGTGTAGGTGGACAAATGTGAGTAGAGATGCAAGGGTCCCTCATCCCTCAGTGGTGGTTGGGGTGGGAGTAAGTGCTGGAAAGCATGCATGCAGAGTCCCAGGCTCAGACATCCAGACTCCCTCTGCTTGGGGCCCCCAGGCATGTGACCCACAGTCCCAGCACCTACTCCCAGAATTCCATGACAGGCGAGGAGAAGTTCTCGGTGTGGGCCACCGTGCCAGCTCCCGAGTGGTTCAGAAAGTCCATGCAGCGCTCTGTTGAGACAAGATGGGGTACGTATCAGTGAGGGATGAGATGGGCAGGGATGCCTCAACCCTTGTCCTCCCTGAGCTCTGGCCTTGCAGCCTGGTGGTCCCCAAAATTCCTAGTCCTGGGAGCTTCCTTTGGGCCCCCGCTTTCCAGAGGGTCAGGGATTCAGGAGACCAGCTCCTTGTCCCACGTGGCCTCCACTGCTCTTGTCCCCACTGAACTTGCTGCATCTCGGACCACTGCTCCAACCCATGACACAACTGAGACTTACGGCCCAACCTGCCCCAGGCAGATGGCTCGTAAGGACAGCTACCTTCTATCTTCTCCACTGATATCCCTGGCTGTCCATTCTACACACCAAAAGACTGAGGCCTTGTGCCTGCCCTGGCCCTGCCTGGAATGCTGCTCACCCTCAGGCCTCATTCAGCACCTCCTTGGAGCAGCCATCTCCCACAACCTTCCAATTTGTGTCTCTCTCTCATTGATCTGTCATTACTGCCCTCTGTTGCTTTAATCCATCACAATTGCTAATTGCTTTGTCCATTTGTCTATTTCTACCATCAGACTGTAAGCTTGGTGAGGGCAGGGCCTGTGTTGCTCTTGCTCGCCCTTGAATCTCCAGCACCTGGCACAGTGCTTAGCACATAGTAGGTGCTCAATAAATTGTTGCTGAATGAATGAGTGAGTAGGCGAGGATTACTTGCAATTGTATTCACATTCACAGTTCCTCTGGGTTCTCACAACCACCTCCTGGTGGCTGCCCAAAGGCCCCACAGAAGGATCAGCAGCACAGTGGCCCCAGGCACCACCTGGCTAGGCTTTGGGGCAAGTTCGGCCATGCAGTCCATTGTTTGACCATTGCCAGCTACCATGGGCTGAGGCCTAGGGAGAGGCGCCATCTCATAGGGCTGAAACAATGGGTACCTGTGTTCCAGGAATTGCTACAGGTTGTCCAGGGCAGCTCAGAGGTGAAGGAGCTGAACAGGTAGAAGAGGGCCCAGGCGAGGATGATGATGTAGTAGACATTCAAATAGGACTCAATGACCACAGACGCCAGACCAATGCCTTCAGAAGGGGGCAGGAGGGGCAGGTGGGGAGAGATGAGGGAAACCAAGAGATCAGTGTTAGCAAAAATAGCCACACAGAACTGCCTCTTGTGCCTAGAAAGGTATTAGGTACCACACAAACAGAACCACCAGGGTTTGCTTATTGGCATGGGAAGTCATTGACAGCATATTTCTAAAGGAGAAGAGCTGGTTACAGAACACTCCATGCATTATCCCATTTTTATAATATATTTTTGCATGTGTATTTTCCAAAGAGTTAACAAGTGGTTCTCTAGGTGACAGGATCTCAGTTGACCCCAATATGTCTTTCTTTCTGCCTATCTTCATTTTCTAATGTCTCTACTACAACCATGTATTGATTGTAAAATAAATAGAGTCAGGAAGATTAAAGGAGTAAGTTGGGGAAAACTGGTAGGAAATCAGTCTCAGTGTAAAAGCAAAAACAAGAAGAAAGCAGCAAGGAAGAGAGAAGTGGCCCTGCCGCCAAGGAACCTGGAGCCTGGGCAGCATCAAATGTCATCTCACGAGCAGAACAAAGAGCAGGAGTGTCAAAAGAGGTGTCAAATGGCGCTTCTATTTTAACATTCATCAGGAAACCTCGTGGTTAGCTGTGTACGCCCTGTCACCTTAGCAGAAACGAATTTGGGGTGACAGCCCCCCCTTCCCCACTCAATGTTCTACAAAAGTGGAATCTTTTCCGCAGTTATTTTAAAAGTAACGTGTGTGAAAGCTAGACCTTACGGGGTCTGGTGCGCCCGCCCCTCAGGCTACAGCCGCCCCGCCCCCTCCCCAGTTTATACTGAGTGCTTGGGTGGGGTGGGGGCGAGCGGGGAGGGACGCTGAGGCGCTGCCGCATCCATCTCTCGGTCCTGGGTAGTGGACGCTCAATAATTATTTAACGTTGGTCTGACTGTTCAAGAACAACCTCCAGCCTGAGGGCTTGTCGAAAACCCAATGCTGACTGTAAACAAAACCACCGGTTTGCAGGGAGAGCCCGCGGGATGGTTTTAATCTGGTGACCTGCACGCTCGCGCCCCTCGACTGGGGACAGGCAGGGCTGTCTCGGGTTTGGGTCTCTGCGGAGCGTCGGGGCCCGTCCGGGCGGGCGCCCCGGAGTGTTGGTGGCGAGGGGCTCGGCGGGGCGGGGCAGCCGCGGGCCGGGCCTTGGCAGGTGGGTGGCCGCGGCCGCCGAGAGCCAGGGGGGTCCCCAGGGAGCAGGCGGGGCGCAGGCGGCATATTTAGAGCGCACACACAGACCCAGAGAAACACACAAACACACGAACAAGCGTCCACTGTGCGGGCCGGAACGCGCCGTGCCCTGCCTGCCCAAACAGCGCGGGGGCGGTTGGGGGGCTGGGAGGGATGGGGGGAGGGGGCGATCGTGTCTGGTGGTGATGGGGAGGAGAGGACAGCCTCCCTATCTGAGAGCAGGGATAACGTGGGGCTGTAAGCCTGTGACTGTTTAAGCTGAGGAGGAACGGTGTGGCTGAGCAAGGGGTGTTTCTTGTGTGCCCCTGGGTGGGCTGGGTGGGGGCCATTATGCAGGTAGTAAGCAGCCTGAGACCCCCACCACCAACCTGGGTGCTCTCCCCTGAGTGAGCCTCTGCCAGAGATCCCAGACCTTGGGGATCTCCTCACCTTGGAAAAGGCGGAAAGAGCAGCCCTCCCTTCCCCCACCCCCTGGAATGCCTGTTTGTTTGCTCACCCTGCCATTGGGCACCGGGTGAGATACTTAGTACATGTGTCCCAGGGAGGCCAGTGCCGGCCCACAAGCTTGCTGAGACCTGGGGAGAAGTCCCGCTGGGTGGGACATTCCGCTGCAGCTGGGGTCCAGAGCAGGACATGGGCAACTGTGTGTTCTGGCTGAGGCCCAGCACTCCTGCAGGACCTAGAACTCTGAGGAGAAACATGGGTGGGTCCAGCTTCACCCTGTCCTCTCTGGCCCCATCCTCTCATGGCCTCGCCTGCAGGGGTCACTTGGATGCCCCCACGACATCAGCCGAACCCCAGGGCTCCAAGCATCAGCCCCAGACCAGCCTTGCGTTTTCCCTATTCGGTGGTTGGGATCCCAGCCTGTTCTGGAGCCTATGTGTCCCCCACCATGCCCACTTCCATTCAGCCCCCTGTCTGGGGAAACCCCAGATGACCTGGGGCTCCCTGGGACTCCCTCAAGGACTGGGCTGAAGGGAAGTGTTCTCGTTCCATTTCAAAAATGTTAGGAACCTCTCAGGGACAAGAAAAACCATTGTATTTCCCACTGCCCACCCTGGGGACTGGCCCAGTCAACAAAAGAGGGGTGGGGGAAGAACGCCTCAAGCAACTCACAGCGGTGCTGACAAATCCAGAGAGGAAAAGCAGAAGCTACCCCTAATATAGTCGAGAGTAAAGGGCATGGACCTTCAGCTCCTGGGTTCAAATCCTTAGGAAATGACCTCATTTTCCTCTCTACAAAAATGAGGTTAATAGAGTTATTGGAGGATTAGATGAGAAAACTCATGTAAAGTGTTTAGCATATGCCCCAACGCATAGTAGGGCTCACCAGAGGTTAGCCACTATCATTACAATTATTGTATACTTTGGAGATCCGTCTAGGGCCCTATACTCAGAAACACATTTTCCATGAAGCTGGTAAAGATTAAGCTCAGGGTTCCTCACTTGTAAGGACCACTTCCAAGGCTCTGCAACTAAGTTTGGATTTGTAATTGTGTACAGCATGGTTTTCCTGAAGAGTGCCCCCCACCCCAGGTGTATAAGCTTTGGCCCCACAAGCCTGGATTCACTCTGATGGTACTTCCTTGTTTCCCCTACAGCACCCAGCCAAGGGTGAGAGCGGCAGTGAACGGGCAGGGAGGGTGAGGGACAGTGGAGGGAGGGAGGGAAGAGCTGGCCCCACGGATGGAGGGGCAGCTGCGGGAAGGACGGGGAGGGAGAACACTCACCCTGGAAGAGGGGGCAGATCTTCCTCCAGGCTGTGACGCTTCCTTGGCTGGTGTACTGGCCCAGCGCCACCTCCAGGAAGAATACTGGGATGCCGCAGGTGAGGAAGAAGATGAAGTAGGGGATGAAGAAGGCTCCTGCGGAGAGGGGAGAGGTAGGGGCTGAGCCACGCCCCCACCTGCTCCTCAGCCTCTGTCCTTTCAGCCCTGGGCCCCTCTCCTGGGGACCTGTCCTCTCCACCACCCAAGTCCTTAATCTTGCAAGGTCCGAGCCTTCCTCCTATCTGCAAGCTGTCAGGGGGTTAGGCAGGTACAGGTGGCAAATTTCTGGTTCTGAACCCTATGCAGGATGGCAAGGACCTCTGAAGGGAAATGGATCGAAGTATAGGTGGAAATCTTAAAATATGCAGTTTATTTTCCTGGTGTGCTTTACAAATGTAGTCAATTTATTATTCTTAGAACCAAAACGTGTGCTGAGTATAATTTTACTTGCTTATTAAATTGTCATGTTTGGTACATTTTAGAGAAAAACATACAAAAACACATTGGAAAAATTATTTTCCCTCTAATACTTTCAGAGGGTTCTTTTTCCCTCCACGAGGCTCTGTTCTGAATTGAGCTCCCAGCAGAGAACATCCTTCCTTTTGTTCAAGGCAGATTCTTGGAGACTGGGGTTTCAGACAGCTGTGTGATCAGGCATAGATCTACACCCCAATGAGAGGCCAGGCTTCCAGAGACATCCAGCAAGGTGCCTGAGAATGGAATCTGAAGACAACCCCGAGCTCAGGGGGTGCACTTCAGGAGGTGCCACTAAACATGCCTCACCTGGGAAGTTTATCTGTGGGGCCGATGGGTTAGTTAGTATTTATTAGGTGCTTACTGTGCATCATAGACTCTTCTAAGTGCTTTACCAATATCAAAATCCTCAAAAAACAACCTCCCATGGGGTAGGTACTGTTATTATCGGCATTTTACAAACAAGAAAACTGAGGACAGTTTAAAGGTGTGAAAAAATTGAGGGTTTGGGACAGGTTAACCTTCTAAACCAAGGGCTATGACAACTGAGGCCATCTCTAATGCCTCTCAAGTAATCCATGTTATTTTGTAGGAAAAATAGAAATCACAAAGGGACAGAAAGGAAAAAGCATTGTATTTATTTCCAGAGTCTTTTATACACACACACGAATCTATTTCTATTATGTATTATTTGATAACCATTTTTTCAACTCCCACATGAACCTGAAGTCCTTTTCAACTCTGTTTTTGCCTTTGCAGCCTGGGTAATGCCTGGATGTACTAGGGCATAAACCCCACTGACTTGGGTTTGAGTTGCTTGGTAGTTGCAGGGACTAGGCTGGGGGCAGTGTCTACTAGAAGGGGATGTGGCTGGATGCCCTTGGGAACATTTGACCGGAAGCTGATGGGGCATGGCCCATGAGGCTCCTTCCCACCAGCTGTGTGCTCTTACCCTCTGATAAAGGAGGTGGCTTCAGTTCTGCCCTTGGACTATGGACTCCTGCCCCACGGGGGATGGGTGACCTCAGGAGGCTTGGTGCTGGGTGTGGGCAGGTGGTCCACCAGGCTTGGTGCTGGGTGTGGGTAGGTGGTCCACCCTGAAAGGGCAGTGCCAGGCCCGAGCCTGGTCGCATTTAGGGGCATCCTCTGTCCTTGGCTTTCTCCCTGGCTTTCCAACACACTAAGGTGCAAACGCCCTCTCCTCAAGGCAACGCTTGGTTTGGGAGGGTAACCTGTCTCACAGTTCTCTTAGTGTCTGCACACACACTGGATACAAGTGGCCTGATGATATCTCACAAGGATCTTTGAAGACAGGGTGATTTGGGCTTGCGGTTAGTTTAAAATCCCCATCCCCACTCTAAATTACCCCTCTCAGCTCTGCCAAGTGCTTCTTCCTGAACCACTAACAATCTGGACAATCAATCTTTTCCTCAATTTCATAAAATTTTCTTCTGGGGTACACCATTTCTTAAGGATGGTCTAGTTTAGTGGTTCCCCTCTTTTTCTTAACTGAAGACCTCTATTATTTTTTCCTTTTTTGGAAAGATTTTTCCCTATAGAACTGTGTTTATTAGCTAATAACCAATTAATTTCTCTGCATGCATTAATAAAAATCATGTTTAACTGCCAATCAGGGCTTATGGTCCACTTGCGATAAACCCTATTACCACAATGGATTAGTACAATTCTAGCTTAAAGCAAGAGCTGACATTTGGGTTAGCCTGTGAGGTCGTGTTCCCACATAAACCCATTATTAGTTTGTTTGAAATAATGAAACTATTTCCTGGGCCTTCGTTACTACCCTTTCCTAGACCTCCGGAGACTGGCAAGCCCTGATCGGGACCCCTGAGAAGTGGACTCCAGGGCCTTCCTGCCACTAACCAGCTGCATCGTGGGCACGTCGCAGGGCCTCTGTATTCTCCTCCATTAAACGGGGGTGGGGGTGGGCTCGATCATCTTTAGCCCTGGCTCCAACATTCTATATGTCCATAACATTGTGGCCTGGGACAAAGGAATAAGTCACCACTTCCACCACTTCTTCCTGCAACTCCTAACCTCCTGCACCTTCTTCCACTCCTGTTCTTGGCTCCATGGCCCTGACCTACCTGAGAAACCCCATTTCCATCTCTCTGGAGTCCTCGGTTCAAGCAGTTTGTAGTAATAGCTATCGGTTTTAAAATCCACAGCAGTATGCTGTGTAAATATGCTCAGTAAATATTTGTCAAATTAAATATAGTGTCTAGAATGATTAAACAATAGTTGTCTCTAGATGGGAATGTTTCTCCTCTTTACCTTTCTGGAATTTTTCTAAGACTTACAATAAACATATATCATTTCTGAAGAAGAATAAAGGTATTTTCAAAAGGCATTAACTGAATCTGGCCAGTTACAAAAGACCACATATTGTAGGATTCCACTTATACAGAATGTCCAGAATAGGCAAATTTATAGAAACTGAAAGTAGATCAGTGGTTGGCAGGAGCTGAAGGGAGGGGAAAAGGGAGGGACTGCTACAGGGTACAGGGTTTCTTTTTGAGGTGATGAAAATGTTCTAAAATTGTTTGTGGTTATTGCTGTACAGCTCTGTGAATATACTAGTAAACATTGAATTGCACACTTAAAAAAAATGAATCTGGCCTCTCTCCACCATGACCCTGCTAATTTTTACAACCAGTGCTGAAAAACAATAAAATTATGCTTCTTTAAATGTTAAAAAACCAGAAAAAATAATATCACTCCTCTCATCAAAATCCTTCACTGGCTCCCATCTCACTAGATCCAAAGCCTGTGAGCTCTGAGTTCCGCTGCCTCTCTATCTCCACTATTATCCACCACCATTCCCTCCTTCCACTCCAGCCACACCTGGCTCCTGGCTTGTCCTCGGACAGGCCGGTTGCACTTTCACCCCAGAGCCTTTGCACTTTTGCTGTCCCCTCAGTGGGAATGCTTTTTCCCTTGATCTCCATCCACGAGACATGTTCCTTCACCTCTTTCAGGCCTTTGCTCAAATGTCACTTTCTCAGTGAGATCTTTCCTAGTCACCCTGTTCCACATTTCAAACCCCTTTCCCCTTCCACCCCTATCCCTCTTCCCTACTTTACTTATCACTCCACTCACCACCAATTGCCATAATTATTTGTCCATAATCCATCTCCCTCCATTAGAACATGTTCTCTTCTGAATGAATGAATCCTAACAACAACTGACATTTGTTTTTGACAGTTTGACAAAGGAGCTTATTAAAAAGTCATTTAATCTTCACTGCAGCCCTGTGAGGCATCATCCCCATTTCACAGAGGGGGAAACTGAGGCTAGTGGTGGAGCTGGAACTCAAACTCAAGTCCTCTTGCTCCACTCCAGACCTCCTTCCATTCGCCACACTGCCCAGGCCGGAGGGCCCCAGCCCTGAGGGCACGGCTCTCCCCACCACGCCTACCTCAAAGTGAACTCACCACCTCCGTTTTTGTAGCAGAGATAGGGAAACCTCCAGACATTGCCCAGCCCAATGATCTCCCCGGCCACTGACAGCACAAACTCCATCTTGTTGGTCCATTGGCCCCGCTCCTTCACCTGCTCCTCGCCTTCCTGGTCCAACTTCTCTCCCTCCTCAGGGACACAGGAGACCACAGGAGGCCCATTCTCCTCAACTGCCACTTTTCCATCCATAGCCACGGAGTGGACTGGGAGGCCGCCGGGCTGGGGCAGGATGGTGAGAGAGGTGAAGCCTGGTGGGAGGAGAAGGAACGAGCTGTAAAACCCCAGCTCATGCCTCTACCATCCCTGCTTTCTCTACCAGCATCTTTGTTATGGGAATGTTGCTTTTCTTCCCAAATTCTCAACAACTTTTATATCCCCTTATGACCAAGAGAGCAAATGGACAGCAAGTCTTAATCTCCCCAGATGAGAAAATCTAGGGCCCGAGAGACAAGTGACTTGCCCAAGACAATTTGGGAACAGAATTGGTATTAAAACTCTGCTTTGGGCCTTTTTATTTAAGTCCCTTTCCACTTTACTCCCAGGCACAAACCCAGTGGGCCCACCTGTCGCAGCTACTTGGTGTCACGGTGAGCAGCACCAGCCCAGCCTCTGGCTTCCAGGCCAGAAAGGATCAAAGGCTTCCAGGGGTGTCGGGGGTCAAAGGGCAGGTGTGGCTGAGTGACTGCACGGCCCTCCCCTGACCAGTTGTGTGCTCATCCCTGTGCCAGGACATTCGATTTCCTCAGGGTAAACATGGGAGCCAGCTAGCTCTGGGCATCTGATTTTGGGGGGAAGAAGGTGGAAACTCTGAACAAGGCCAGTGAGGCCCAGAAGGGGTGCCGGGGCCAAGCGCAGGCTTTCAAAGGAACCCACTTCTTTTTCATCTTGGCCCTGCGACCAGCTGGGGAGGCCCAGTGCCAGACCCAGCGGTCACCAGAGTGATTCCCCCGTGGGCGCTGGTTATCCCCATAGCAGAGGGAGGCCTGGCAGTGGCTGCCCATGATGGCAGGTCATTGCCCTTTCCCAACTCTCTGCCTTCCCCAAGAACTCAAAGCTCCCCAGGCTGCCAGGAAATGACATGGTCCACTCTCATCTTTACTCTCAGTCCCTCTCAAGAGCAGAACCCATTTGTCCAATTGTCAATTGCCAGGAGATAAATTACAACCCTATCATGCTGCATTGCTATTCCGTGTCTGCCTTCCTTTCCTTCCCCCACACGCAAAAAAATTGCACCCTGAGGCCACATCTGCTTTTATTTCCCAAGAGCTGCCAGGAGGAGGTGCCCCTGACTGCCATAGGAAGCTCCTCCAAAGGGTGTTGGGGGAATTAAGGTGACCAGAGGCTCGCAAGCGCTCCCTGCTCCTCTGGAGCTCTAGAGAAGCACAAGGGATTCTTTTTATTAAGGAAGAGTCTATGTTTATTTGTTGGTCCTTTTGGCCCAGGCAACAGCCCAAGCCCAAGTTAGTTAGAAAGGCGTGGGCAGGAGCCATCTGAGGTTATGGAAATTTTTGAAGGTGACTTGGAGGGTGCAGGTTATCTCAGGAATGGAAAAGCACGTCTGAGTCAAATTTGGGTATTGGGACCTACAACAGGGACCTCTACTGCAGGCTCAGCCCAGGAGGGAAGATGAGGAGAGAGGCACCGAGTGGGGATCAAAGGCCTCCAGCCTAGGATAGAAGGGGGGAAGGAGAGGGAAGAGAGTCCCAGGTTTGGAGGGAGCCCACAGACCCCATGAGGGCTTTAAGAACAAGAGCTTCAGGCTGAAAGAACAGGGGAGCTTGGCTCCAAGGGAAAAAATGAGCCCCAAATTTGACATTGCTACAGAATTGGGGCTGGGGCAACCTGAGGAATGGCCCTTGAATCATCATCAAAGAAATGAATGAATGAATTAATCAATGAATTCAAAACCATAGACAAAAAAACATCAGACAGGAAACCCAAGTTCTAGTCCCGATCTGGCCATAATAATAATAATAATAATAATAATAATAATAATAATAAAACATTCAAGTAAGCACTGTGCTGAAAACATACAAACCATCACATACCTTATTAAATGTCACCCTTATAACAGTCTTTGCAGTAGGTATTACTACTAGCTCCATTTTCTAAATGAGAAGATGGAGCTTAGAGAGATTAAGGAACAATACCTGGCACTTAGCAGGTGCTCAGTAAAACTATGTTTGAATGGTTTGAATAAACTTACCAAGACAGTAAGTGATGGAGCTGGGTCTCTAACTTGCTGTGTGACCTTAAGCAAGTCACACCTCCTCTCTGGGCTTTAAGTCTCCTGGAAGAGAGAATGACCCCCACTCAAAAGAGATAGTAGGGAGACAAAAATGAGATCCATAAAATACAAGGAGAGAGAATTGCTTTTGCTTGCCAAGTCATAGGGTAGCTGAGCTCAGGGTGAGCCCCAAACCCAAGGATCCCCAAGGGGGTGGTCAGGATACAGGCCTTACTGGTCCAGCCCAGAGGCAGCTATTTCAGGGCCAAGGTGTTCTCAACAGTTGGAGGAGGGGACACTTGCTGGAAAAGAGGCAGGAAGAGGGTCAAAGAGAAGAATCAAGAAGGGTGGGGACAGAACCCAGTTTGGGCCCAGGAATTGGGTAGTATCAGGTATGGTGGAGGAGCGAAAAGAGAAAATGAGCAGTTAAACTGACACTAATGTGACATGTTAAAAAAAAAAAAGTGTAGTTGGGAGGAGCATAATTTATTGGTAAGAATGAAAAACCGGAATGGCAAAATGAAAGCAAGAGTAAGTAAAAACAGAAAGCTGGCCCAGAGCCATAGTAAGCCAAGGGGAAACAGGCTTAAATTATAGCAAGAGAGATTTAAGTTAGACTTGGGGAAGAAATGTCCTATAGGACATTAGAAATGAAAACAAGCTGTATAGAGCTCTCTTTTTTTGGGTGGCTTTTCAAAGCCAAAAGCTCAGTGCTCCCCACCCTCACCCCACCCCCACTGAGCCCATCTACCCAGAGCCCTTTTGCCTAGGAATGGTTTAACAACAGTCTTCTTTACAGTCAAGATGACTTCTGATGATCTCCCTCTGCCCGAGGGTCTAAGGGTCCTCTGTCACCTCTCTGGCCCCGGCATCACCTCCCTACCCTGCCGACCTGCTTTGCTAAGTGGGGAAGGGCCTGGGGGGCATGGGACAGACCTGACCACACATCACTGCCCTCCAGAAACAAGGAAACCAACACCCACACTGGGCTCAGTGCTGCCCAGTGAGGAAATCTTCCAGAGACGGGAAAGTCAACTGTTTTCAGGAACTGGCCAATGCCGTCAGATGGGAGGACTGGCCAGGGTCTAGCAGAGGAGCAGAAAAGTGTAGAAATGCTGCTCCCACGTGTTGCTGCAGTCCCAGCTCAGTCCGCTTTGACTGTCTGGCATAGGACTGACAAGGGATGTCCTGACAGGGGAAGCCCCAGCCCCTGCCTCGGCCCACACCCACATACCATCTCCCATTCCTGCACACACACTGGTGCCTGTCCCCGTCACGTCCCTCTGCACACACATACCTGTGTGCATGGCACCAAAACCCAACTCCCGTCCAGAGTCCTTTACACCCCGTGGGCTGCCTGGCTCAGCTGGCCGCTGCCCGTGCCTTCCCTTAGCCCCCTAATTGACCCCCCTGGACCCAAGCACACCCATGCCTCCCCACCAGCCCAGAGCCAGGGCGGCTTCCTCCTTCTGGGGGACACTGACTCCTGACTGGGGGTGCTCAGCTGGTGGGGGGGGGGGTGGCAGGAGCTTGCTCACCTATGATGTAAATGCAAATCCTGAGCCTTCAGGAATGCCCCACGTGGTTTCTCCTGTCCACTCTTCCTCACCGCTCCCTCTCAGTCAGGACCCCAGCCCTCACTCCCCACCTCACTGCTGCTGCCTACTCCCTGGGGTCAGCTCCCCCTCCATGGACTTTCCTGCTACTCCGGCTGATCTCTGAATAACTCAGATATTGATTGCAGTGGGGAGCTGGTGTGACACCCCTTGTCCTAAGAGTGCCAGACATCAGAATTTTCCTCTGCTCAGTTTATTGCATACCCCTGCCCCTACTACCCACCATAGACACTCACATTTCTGCAAACTCTTGCCTCCCAGATCTTACCTCTCCAGCCCCTCCAGGGCAGCTCTCAGAGACCGGGAAGACAGATCCAGCCCCTCCACTTCTTGCTCACCTTGGTCCCAAATCCTGGCCGCCGTGGTAGCTTGACTCTGTGCCTCAGGCCCCCAGGACAGTCCCGGGGAAGCCACTTAGAAGACTGCCGAGAGGGTCAAGAACTGAAAAGAAAATTGGCCTCCACTTCCTCTCCTCCTCTTGTTCCTCCAGCTCAGAATCCCATCTGAGTCGTCCTGGGACTCCCAGCCAGAACACGACGTGTGTGTTTGTGTTTGTGTGCGTGCATGTGTGTGTGTGTGCACGCGCGCACGAGTGTATTGGGAAGTGAAGGGACGGAGGAATATCAAAAGCCACAGGAGGGACTGAGGCCAAAAGTTTGTGAACCAGGATTACAACATCCAGCCTCAGCCTCAGGAAGTCAACTTGTCAGTCCCCAGTCTCCCCCACCCCCATCCCACTCCCACCGTGGCCCCCAGCTCCCTGTGGACCGGTGCTCTTCCAGTGGGCACCGTCCCAAGATACCCCCACAGTGCACTGAGCTGTTCCCTTGGACCCTGGAGGTGGCTCAGAGCCTCACGTCCCAACCTCACTCCCCTCCTCTTACTCCTCACCCCTTTCCCCTTCCCCTTTTCACCTTACACCCCCCCCCCATCCCATATATTACCATCTCCTCCTGAGGGAAGAAGAGATGGGGGATATGTGGGGCGAGGTGCAGACCTCTCTTACCAGAGTAGCAGATCAGAACCCACCAACTCCCCGGGTGGAATCTGAGAACCTCGGGGAGGGGGAGCTGCCCTCCCTGGCGAGGGCAGGAGGCGGGTGAATCATGCACTGGAGTTTTCCATCAAGTACCTGCCTGTGGCTTCAAGGCAAGACTCTGGGTCTTTCACAACTGCTACCTTTTTCCTTGGGATTTTCCTATGGACGGCACCTGGATCATATCTTTAGAAGCATAATATAGAATGGACATGGGTTTGCAGTCAGACAGACCTGAGTTTGAACCCTTCCACTGTCATTTACTAGTTGTGAGAGCTAGGCAGGGATCTGAGTCTCAGTTTCCCAGTCTGCAAAAGCTAGACAAGACCTACTTTGAAAGGTTGCTGTGAAGGTTAAAGATAACATAGAAAATTGCTTAAGATATCGTAGGGGCTTAAGGGGAGTTGGTATTTGTTGTGGGATGGTGCAGTTCTGGTCATGGGAAGCAGGAATCTGCTCTGGTCAGCTCTCAGCACTCAGGCAAACAGCTAGGACTTGAGTGTAAAGCCTTGCAGCTCTCAGTGTGAACTGGTATTTATTGAGTATGTGTGCCCTTTGCCATGTGCCAGGGAGCGTCCCCAGAACCAGAGCTCCGACACTGTCCCCAAGCACGTCCTCAGGGTACTGGGCATAGGACCTACCTCACTGCCATTCATTCAGAACAGCCAGTACCCCCATCCAGACAATGAAGGTGCTTCCACTCTAGGTGCTGTGGACACAGAGGAAGTTGGGGGTGGGGGAGGGAAATTTCCCTTTACGTGTGCTTCCCCTTTGTATTTTAGAACTTCCCCAGCAGAGCTGGGGTGTGAAGTGAGAAACTCAGCCTGTAATTTTCCACAAGCACCCCCATTCAAGGTTACTCAGACCTCTTTTGGCATCTCTTTGTGGGGTTCCCCATCAGACCCTTTGCCTCTGTGAACCCAGAAGCTGAGCTGGGGGTCAGCTCTGTCAGAGTAGCCCCAGGCAGAATTCACACTCTTGCAACCTCCACCGGGACTGTGTGGACCCACGTGGCTGTGTCTGCCCTGTTCCTGAATGGGGATTCTGCCAAGTGTTCCCCATAGAGCATCTTATAGAGGGACACCAAGGTTTATGAGATTAACTAGCTGCAGCTATTCCAGAATAAAATGGCCAGTCTCTCCATAAAAGAGAGAGAAATTAGGTTGGGCAAGAGGGCAAATTTTCTTCATTCATTCATTCATTCATTCAAAAAAATTATGCAGTGCCTGCAATGTGTCAGGCTTTATGCTAGGACCTGGGATACAGTGGTGAACAAGACACAGGCCTTGCCCTCAAGTTGCACATGGTCCAGCAAGTGCTGTCACCTCTCCTTCACCTTGTAGGAGGACAGCTACCCTATTTGACTTGGCCCAGGGAGTGGAGTTTGATTTTTCCAAAAAGGAGCTGCCCAGGCCCTCCCTGTCCTTATCTGACTACCTCTGGCCTTAGTCTCAGCATCTCAACTTGGAGCTTCCCTTACTCAAGCCCACCCTAATCCCCACAGTCCCCAGCTCCCACTAGTTTTTCAGGCCAATTGGTAAACTCCTGGAGACCAGAGACTGTCATCTTTGCAAAGGCAGGAATACCTGTATTGCCTGGAAAGCCTTGCTGAGATTGGGCTGTTTCCACACCAGGAGGGTCCCAAGTCAGGATGAAGTATGGTTAACTGAATCCATTAGCTTGCTGCAGCAAGGATCCTGGGACCCCAGAGAATGTCTTCCTCACCACCCTCAACTTCTAACCCCATACATGTATTCAGAGGGCCTGGGACGGAACCTATTTCCTGAACATCTAACTCAGACAAGATGCTTTATATGTTACCTCATTTAATCCTCACAAGAACCTTGAAAGAAAACTGGGGCAAATAGAAGCTAAGTGATTTGTCCCATATAGCTAGTAAGTGGTGGGTCTCCTGACTCCAAAACTCTGTGCTTGTTCCACTACCTCATACTGTTTTCCAGACATGAATGTCTAAAGGGCAGGGACCCCATTTTGTAATTCTTTGTTTCTGCCTTCAGCTGGCTTGGAGTAGACATTCAATGTTCATTGGACAGATGGACGAACAATGGATGGACAGATGGATGGATGGACAGACAGATGAATGGAGAGATGAATATGTAGCTTATGGTGAACAAATTGTCTCAGGCTTCCCTTTTCTGGAAGGGGATAGACTAGGACTTGGAGGTCTCAGGCCACACCTGCTTTTCTTGGACAATACTGCCGTGCTGATCAGGATCTCAAGCCAGAGGATGTAGAGTTATTTTAGGGCTACCTCTCCTCTGCCTCCTAGCAAAAGTGCTTAGCTTGATCTGGGGCCCAAGGCAGCCTGATAGCTAGGGCTGGGGAAGGAAGTGATCAGCAAGGATGTCTCTGAGCTCTTCCTGGGCTTTTCTGCTTCACTGTCAGCCCAATGGGGTGGGGTCATGGCCATGGGAAACAGGGGATTTGCATGAATATGTCCTCAGGGCTGCTCTCCCAGCACACTCTATGATGTAAAAATTATCATTCCCATTTTATAGAGGAGAAAGCAAAGAATCAGGGAGGTTGACTTGCCCAAGGTCACACAGCAAGTAAGAGGGTCAGGGTCAAACCCAGATGGCTAAAGGAGTAGGCTGAGCTGCCTCTGGTGTCTCTGCATGTGTGCACATGTGCCCAGATAAATGGAGGACTATGTGTGTGTGTGTGTGCATGCACCTGCGTGTCTCTGAGGCCTGGCTGTGTGTGCACATGGGCACACATGGAGGCCTGGACCCCAAGCAGCTGGGTCATATCAGTGCCTAATAAGTTGCTTCTCCACCCCCATGGGCTGCAGTTTGTAACTTTCCACAGTTATCTGTGGTCTGCTGCCTCCTTTCAGCTATCACTTGCCCCAAAGCACTCCCCCCCTGCCTTTCTTCTCCAACAGGCATGGCCTGTGGACAAGAGAGGGCACCATTCCTTCTGAACGCCTTCCCCTGAGAACTGCAGGATTCACATCTGCCCTTCCAGGCAGGGAAAGCAGATGGTTCAGCAACTCCCACAACATCCCTTTAATTCCCTCTGCTAAAGCCAATCCAGGTACCTTGCTCCCTTTCCCAAGTCTGACCCTGATGTGGGCTGACAGCGTTTCACTCGCATCTCCACTTATCAGCCCCACCTGGGTGGTTAGAGCAGCAACCCCTCAGCCTCGTCCACTCCTACCCCCAGCTGGTTTAATTGACCTCATATTGTTTGGCACCAAATGTCTGAAAAGGCTCTCACAACCAGAGCCTCACTTGAATCCAGCAACAAACCTGTCTGTAGGCAGGTGCACAATATTATCTCCATCTGAAAAATGAAGAACCTGAGTTCCAGATAACTTCCTAGCAATTGAAGCTAGGTCAAGGCTAGAACCCATATCTCCTGAGTCTCATGCCAATGGTTATTTCCCAACCATGCTGCATCACCAATGAATCTTCCAACCGGGAATGGGATAGCCAGTATCGAACGTCCTGGGCTCAGCAGCTTCTTGCAACTTGGATGGATAGAGAGACCAATATGACATCCTCAGAAAGGCCTTCCCAGACCATCAAATCATCAGTTTCCTCCCTGACTCATTATTCCTTCTCCTAGCACCTCATTCTTTTCTTTCATAGAACTTGTTTCAATTTGTTGTTTAAGAAATCACCATCAGTTTTTGCTCAACATTGTCATGAGCATAGCACAGCGTCACAAAGTAGGTTTTCAGGAAATATTCTCAAACGGATGGAGCTGGCAAGCACGTGGTGCCTGGCATTTCAGCACGCTTCTCCCCCAGCAGATTTCTTTCTCCCATCTTAGGACCACGATTGAGCCTGGCACACTTGGAGAAAACCCAACCATCATGCTCCAGGAAGGCTCAGCCAGGGTCACACACAGTAGGGCTGCCATCAGTAACTTTTATAAACCCTTCCAACAATAACAACAAACATTGAAACTTGAAGACTGGCAACGATTTTTGTGCATTTTCGCACCAACATGTAAAAACCTAAGAAGCCCTTAGACCTAAGCATCACAGGACACTCTCTCACCCACCCCAACAGCACTGGAAGAAGAACCACCTGAACAGAGGATGATGCAGGCAAACGCCTAAGCCTATACCTGTTCAAGAGAGGTGCAGCTTTTACACTTACACACACACACCAACACACAGGGATCCACACCCCCAGCTCAGAGGTAAGGCTGCCGAGACACAGCCACGGGATACTCTGGGGCCGAGGCCGTGCCCAGTGACCCCGAGGGAGGACAGACTCTCCCTCCACCCAGATGTCTTGCAGCCTCACCTACGGCTCCTCCCTGCAGCTCGGGCCCTGGCGGCGGAGCTGTGTCGTGGCAGTGCCGCCCCCTCGTGGCCACGTCTGGTGGCCACGGCACCCAGCATCTCAGCCTCTTCCAGACAGGAGGAAGAGCCAGGTGCTCCTGGGGATGCGGAGTCCCTCTGCTGACCCAGCCCAGGGGCTGCAGTCACCTCCCGTCCCTCTCTCTGCCCCCAGCCCCAGGCCCCGGGTCCGCCCGCGTAGGCACAATCTTAGCAAGCAGGGGCAGGCAACGACGCGGCCAGGGAAACCCAGACAGGAAGAAGCCCGAGCAGTCTTCCCTCTTCCTGTTCTCTAGCTGGGGCTCAAGTCTCCTCCTTCCTTCCTCCCCCATTTTCCTTTCTTATTCCACAGAGTGAAGGTGAAGGGATGGGCCCTAGAGGAAGCATGGAGAGAGGTGTCTGATGATGGAGACACTCAGCTTGGCCTGTCACCCTTCTCCCCATAGCAACCACCTCTGCTTCGTGGTCCACAGGGGGCCTCTAATTGGGAAGGAGAGGTGGGGAGGAGGCAGGAACCCAAAGCCACAGCTTTAAAGGGGTAGGTAGTCAAGGAAGCAAAGCCGAGGAAAGAAACCAGGCAGATCTGCTAGCTGTCAGGAGGAAGAACATGGATTTAATGAAATGAAGGGTCAGAGGGCCTAGAGGCTGCCAAAGCTCTCACCCCACCCGCTGGCCCTTACCCAGCTGCCCAAGGCCCATCTCAGACAGATGCCCTTGATGCTGGTGTTTCAGATCTGTTCAAGCTACCCCTGGAACAGGCTAGTTGGAATGAGAGGGCCCCCGGCTTAGAAGGCAGATTTTGAAATATCTGTTGTGGTCTTATCCACCCCAGGTAGAGGGCAGGGAAACACAGTGGGGCTACTTCTGCCCTCTCCCCTCTGCAGCTGTCCCCAAAGCCAGGCTCGTGGGCTCCACCCCAGGGCCTGCCCCCTAGCAGTGAGACTCCAGTTCTGTGAGTCTGAGAAGTGAGGTCCTAGGTGTAGCAGGGGTGGCGGCTGCTGCTGCATCCTGTTGGGGCAGGTCCTTGGCTGGGCACACAAGCTGGTGCAGTCTCTGGAAGGGGAGGAGAGGGGCTGTCCTGAGGTGGAGTGGGAGGCAGCTACGTCAGCTTCCCTCTTGCCCAGTGTCTGCTGCCTCCAAACCTCTGGGCACTGACCCTATAATCCCGGCCTGTCTCTTGGAGTTACCAGTCTCTGTCTGAGTCTTCTAAGTACTCTATCCCTCCTCGATATCCACACCAGGCTCTACCCCGGCAGGCAGCCTGCCTACCATCAAAGGGACCCCACCTTATCCAACAGGGTTCCTCCCCACTCTTTGCTTCCTACTCACTTCCTACCTCTCTGAAGGAGCCCTTGAGGGTGCTGAGTTTATAGACGCTCCAGACAGGAATGCAGACCATGGAAGACAGAGCCAGGAGCCAGCCCAGGCCATCGCCCCACCACGGGTACGTGTACTTCTTGTTGTAGGTCAGTGGCGTGTACTTGACCAGGGAGAAGAGGAAGGTGGCCTGGGGGTGGGAGCAGAAAAGGAAGGGGGTGACGGTGCCCTCCACCTGGAAGAGCTGGCCTAGCAGAGATCTAATCTAAGGCTGGATTAGCCTCTGGGCTCTTCTGGGCCAATCTGACTCAAATCTCCATCCACATTCTGCTCAAAATTCTCTTTCCCTGGGAGGAATTTCCAGGGTACATGCCCTGTCACTTCAGCCTCCCTGGGCACCTCTATATATGGTTGATCCCCAGTGGGGACATGATCATGTGCGTGCTGGGTGGGGTGGCGGTGGGAGATGCTAAGTCTCCCTGTGGGTGTGTCAATAGCAGGGATCATGCCTCCTTCCCTCCACCCCCTGGCCCAAAATACCTCTATTTATACCCGGCACACAGTGAGGGTTCAGGGGGAACTGCTGACATAAAGAGATAAAATGAGTGGAACTTGCACATAGTAGTTAAAGGTTCAGATTCTGGAGCCAGGTTGTGTGGGTTTGAATTGTAGCCCTGTGCCTCTTTCTGGCTTGGGGAAATGCCTCAATGTCTTTGGGCTTCAGTTTCATTTGTAAAATGGGCACAATGGCAATCCTGACCTCATGGGGCTCTCGTGAGGATGCAGCGAGTTACTACCTGCCAAGCCCTTTGTACCTGGGACTGTCCGTGCTCAACAGCTGCTGCTCTTATTATTGCTGTGGTTTTTAATAGCATCACGAGCGGCCAGTGCACTTGGATTTCAGTCCTGCCTGTGACATATGTCTCACACTGTGGTGTTGAGCAAACTGTCTGACAGATTTATCCTTCATTTTATCCTTCTGTGACATGGAAAGGAAGGATCTATCTTGCTGTCATTTTCTAGAATCCAACAGGAGGATGAATGAAAATCTAGGATGATTTCCAGTCCCCAAGGGGAAGTGCCTTCTAGGTCTAATGGCCTCTCCACCCTGCTGCTGCCACCATCTCTTTCTCCCTTCATTTGGCTTTATTCCCTGGGGATTGTCTTACTGTGCACACAGCTGGTGTGAGGAAGATCCAACAATATTTGATAAGAGGCCATGGCCTGTACCCAATCATGTCTTCAATGTTGTCATAGAAGCGCCCAGCTCCTACCATGGAGAGGAGAGGAAGCAAGGGGAGAAGGGACATTCTTTAGCATCCAAAGCATCAGAATGGAGGCCTCACAGACCAAGACACGTGAACCCAATAAACAGAAGACATGGTCATCTTTCAAATCACTGCTGGGAGAGGACTCCTCCCTGGAATTCATAGGCATGAATGGCAGCAGGAAGTTGACTTAGGCAAAGGTAGTAACTTCCTCATTATCAAGGCTGTTAAAGGCTGAAAAGGTTTGGATAGGACAGGATATGGGCCTATTTGGGGTAGTATCGGCCAGTTCATAACCAGCAGGGTAGGCCAGGCAACCTCTGGAAGGACTTTCTAGTGGCAGCAATATAGGATTCTCAAGATTTTTGAGGTTGGATAGGGGAAGAGTGCAAGGAAAAAGTAGCTTTAGCAGTAGATGTCTCTCTTCTAAGAGCTCTGGATTGTAGGAGAATCCTGGGGCAGGAGGTGGGGGAGACACTCACCATATACCCATGCTACACAGATGGACTCAAAGATGGCCACAAATAGAAGGCACATGCCACTGGCTGCATAGTAGTCAAAGAGCTGAAACACGTACATGCCACCCTGGTAGGAAGGGACAAAAGAAAAGAAATTTATCCAGAGAAAGCAGATAGATTTACCCCCATGCCCTCTATCCTCAGACCCTTGGGGCACAGAGCAGAGTTGGTGAGGATTGCATTAGACAATGTAGCCTGTAGGACAGAAAGCACCAGACAGATAGGAGACAACAATAATTACTTTTTATTATTGTTTTTGGATGGAAGATAGATGAAATGACAGCTATTGTTAGATTATCCCTGAGAATGTTTTGGAGTTGACCCCAGAAGCCCAAGACATAGTGTGTACTTTTTGGCAAGGGATCAGGATAGGGGCTGTCATTGTTATTGTCAAGCTGACAAACTTCATCTCCATCCTTCTCCCCCCAAGACATCACACAGTATGTCGCCCATTCCCAGGGGTCCATTTTTCTCTTGAAGTTCGTCCACAGAACTTGGTTCAGCTGCCTGGGAAATCACGGGACCTTGCCAGAAAGGCAGTTCTTCCTAACCTGTGACTTCTCTGGCCATCCTTTCCCCACCTCTTAGTGTAGAGTAGGTTGCTGATGCACAAAGGCCAGAGGAGGGACTGGCATACTTTGTGCCTTTTGGAAAAAAAGGAGTCTGGTGCCCTGAAGCCTGGAAGGCCCAGCCCCGTGGCCTGCAACCATGTGGTCTGCTCCACCTGACTCCTCCTTTGCACTGTGCCCCCCACTTCCAGCCTCCTGGACACTCACCTCTGTGAGCATGACCAGCCCGACAAGGAAGGAGATGGCTGACACTCCAAAGATGAGCACCTCTCTCCGGTTCTTCTTGCGGAATACGTGGGGGTACATGTCCACCAGCGCTGTCACCAGGCTTTCTACGCACACAAACTGGATGAGAGGGCAAAAGAATTGAAGGGAAAGAGAACTCCCAAAAGAAGCTGTGGCTTCTTTCTCCCATGGCCAGTCCTCCCCATCTCAGGCCCCCAGAGCTGTCCTTGCATGATTAGGTCAGGATCTATCCCTCAAGGCTCCTCTTCCCTTGGAAGGGCATCCACTTCTGGGCATAAAGCTCAACCTGGCTCCCATGGCTGCCCCTCCTCCAGCCCACACCCTGACCTGCTCATCCCTCGGGCTCTGAGTGGCCACCTGTTGGTACCTGACTATCCAGTCCCAGGAGAACAACCATGAAGAAAAAGCAGCAGGCCCACAGAGGAGAGAAGGGCAGCATCACTACAGCCCGGGGGTAGGCGATGAAAGCCAGGCCTGGGCCTACAGCAAGGAACAGAGGAACACGGCCCAGTGCCTGGGCCAGATCCAGGCCATGTGCAACAACTAGGCTTCCCAGGGCAGGTGGTGGGGGGTGGGGGGACCGTGGAATAATAGGAGCTAGGGGAAACCTCACCCCAAAGTTACCATCACCACCACCATCCTCACCTGGGAAAAGCCACCCAAACCTCTGTCTGGGCCCCAAATTTCCAAGGTACCACCCACTCTATTCTCCTTGGCAGGAACAGAACCTAGAGATCATGGGATGTGAAGGGGCTTTGGAATACAGAAAGATGGTATTTTATCATCCTCGTTTCTCTAAGTCCTACTCCCAATTCCTCATGTTTTACTCTCCAGATCTATTGTTCCAAGCCAGTTTCAGATTTCAAAAGAGCTCAGGAGGCAGGCAGGCTGACCCAGTGCAAAACAGGAGGACATGGTACGGCCTGATAAAAACAGGAGTAACTGTGCCCTAGCTAAAGGCAACCATGTTGTTGTTTTTTGTAAAGTAAATAGTACCAAAGTGTAGATGGTACCAAAGTAACTCCCTCCCAGGCCGGAAGGGGCCTGGGGCCACCAGTTTGCCCCCTCTGCCTCTGGAGCTTTTTCTGTCACCCTATAATGAGTGCACTGGTACCACTGACTCATCCTATCAAACAAATGAATGTTCCTCTCAACGGACTCAAATGGCAAGAACAAATTCACATGTCAATGCCTGGGCTCATCCACAGGAAGCTCCTTAGAAAAATCAGAGCCTCACTGTGGAGCCTTGGACAGGGCACTCACCTCTCCAAGCCCAGTCCCCACACTGGTGTCAAGGGACCACACCAGCACCTGCCACATAAACACTTAGCATGGTGCCAGGCACAGTGCGTAATCAAAGTTCAATGTTAGCATTGTTAGTAAGAATCAGTGCTGTCAATTGCCTAGGGCTTGGCAGTCTGTGTAATAAGTGTGTGCTTGTGAATGCTATGATAAAAAATTATCTTGTAGTTAGAGTGAAAGTGGGTGGTCTGCAAGAATAGGGAAGGAGAAAGAGAAACATTTGACAGTTTACCAAAATAGGAAACAGTTGTTGATTTTATTTAAAAAAAAGGCAAGAAGCCCACTGTGTGGTAGAAAGACAGTCATTTAAAAGGGAGGGAACTCTTCATGTGCTGATATAAACTTATCTCTGAGATACATTTTAAAGTGAACAAAACAAGGCAAGATGTAGAACACTATGTAATATGTTATTATTTAGTAAGAAGAGAAAAGGGGTCATAAATAGAAAAGTGTGTGTACGTATGAATGTATGTGTGCCGGTTTGAATGTATCATGTCCCCCAGAAAAAGCCATATTCTTTGGTGCAATCTTGTGGGTCAGACATAATAAGCTGGAAAGTTTGCATTAGGTAGTTTGCATGGAGATGCGCCCCACCCAACTGTGGGTGATGACTCTGACTGGATAATTTCCATGGAGGTGTAACCCCACCCATTCAGGGTGGGTCTAAATTAAATCACTGGAGCCATGTAAATGAGCTGACAAACAGAAGGAACTCAGTGCAGCTGACAGTGACATTTTGAAGAGGAGCTACAGCCAAGAGGGACACTTTGAAGAATGCACAGAAGCTGAGAGTAGCTGCAGATGAGAGACAGTTTGAAGACAGCTTTTGAAAGCAGACTCTTGCTCTAGAGAAGCTGAGAGAGGACAAACACCCCAAGAGCAATTAAGAGTGACTTTTTTGAGGAACTGCAGCCTAGAGAGGAACGTCCTGGGAAAAAGCCATTTTGAAACCAGAACTTGGAGCAGATGCCAGCCATGTGCCTTCCCAGCTAACAGAGGTTTTCTGGACACCATTGGCCATCCTCCAGTGAAGGTACCCGATTGCTTATGTGTTACCTTGGACACTTCATGGCCTTAAGACTGTAACTGTGGAACCAAATAAACCCCCTTTATAAAAGCCAATCCATTTCTGGTGTTTTGCATTCCGACAGCATTAGCAAACTGGAACAGTAGGTATATAAGTATTTCTCAGATATACCTAAACTATTTCTGGAAGGATACGCAGGAAACTGATAGCACTGATTGTCTCCAGGGTAAGGAACTGGAGGCCAGGAGGGGACGGGAAGTTTTTTGTGGAATACCATTTACCCCTTGAATCCGGGATGACTGTTTAAACCCTGCCCTAATGCCTCTTCCCAGCACGCATCCACTGAAAGGCAGCCACAGCCCCCCCACAGTGGAAATGAGGGTAAAAATGCCTCTGGATCCTGGTTGGCCAAAGTTCAAACAAGGCTCACAGAACACCCTGCCCTCAGCACCCCCAACACTCACCTGACTCAGCCACCTCAGAAATGGGCACGCCCTGCTCCCGGGACATAAAGCCCAGGATGGAGAAGATGGCAAACCCCGCCACAAAGCTGGTGCCGCTGTTGAGGAAGCAGAGGGCAATGCAGTCCCTGGGGGATAGAAAGAGGCAGGGTCAGGAAGGGGCTGCCCATGTGTCGTTGTCCCTCCTGGGAGTCCATGGGAACCCCGGGGTGGGGCAGGGGAGCACAGCCCCTCCGGGCAGACACCTGCCCAGCCCATCACAGAGACCGGCATTAAGACAGCCACTCCAAGAGCTGTTTCTGCCCCCCACCCCCCACCCCCACTAGCTCAAATTCGGAATAAATCAAGGCAGTCCTAAAAGAATGAGGCTGTAAAGAAGTAAAACAATCTAAAAACTGCGAACTGCCACGCGGCCTCCCCACTCCACAATATTGCCGCCTTACCTTTCAGGAGGCTACTACTCTGGCTTAATTCAATTTGTGACACCTGTGAGGGGGGAGCTGGGCATGGATAATCTCAAACGACAAGGTAATTCTTCGTCACCTAGATTTGATTTTGAACGGCAGGCTATGATTTTTTTTAGCTAATATTAAACTTGGATTGAATCCTCTGGGCATGAACCAGGCAGGCAGGAGGGGCCAATGGGGGTGAGGGGATGTGGCATAGGGCTGATACATGTATATAGAAGGGACGTGAAAATGGGTGAGGATTCAGTGTTTCCTGGGGCAGATTTCCAAAGCAGGCAAGCCTGAGACTCATCTGGGTAACTTTACTTACTTCTCAGGCTTGCTTACTGAGTACCCCTGAGCCCAATGACCTCTAAATCACCCAGCTGGCTGGACCTCTGCTGTCTCAGCCAACCACAAACATGCCACCCTTGCAGAAACAATTCCTCTGTCCGCCCTGTAATTGGCTCCTGGTAGTATTGGGGTGTTGGAAAATGGGATGAAGGCAGGGAGACAAATTCCATGAGGTGGTGTACTCCTGCAAACCGCCACTGGTCCAGCACTTGGCTGGAGGGACAGTGATGAGGGGCAGGCTTGTGGCTCAGGCCCCACTCCCCTGATCACCTGTAGCAGTTGTTGTGGTACTTGTTGTAGCTGCCCAGGGCCGTCAGGCACCCCAGACAGATGGCGAAGGAGAAGAAGATCTGGGTGCCCGCGTCCATCCACACCTACCAAGGGAAAAGGCAAGAAAGCTGACCTCTTGGAAGGCCAGGCCATCTGGGCCTCTGTGGGAGGATGTGGGCACATGGCTAAGCCAGGCACTGGCTAGGGATGGATGGCGAGAAACCTATTCTCAGCCCACCCTGCTGCCCCTCCCACAGGGGCTCTAGTTCCTGGGCCCCTAGATGAAGTTTCATGGGCACTACCAGGATGGAATAGGCATTAGGCATTCCAAAGGGAAGACTAAAGGACCCACCTGGGGTGTAGGAGGGTGGGAGGGTGCTCTAGAACAAAGCTAGGTCTGGTGTCAAGTTTTTGATAATGGCAATGGAGCCCTAGGTTCTGCTCCAAATTCCCCACTTTCTCCCATCCCAGGCTCTCATGGCAGCACGACCAATTTGGAAGGAACCCAGGGACAGCCTCTCTGGGGGAATGAGTCCTTAACACTAGCCGCCATGTAGCTTTGACCCGCATGCTTCTGACCCCTCTGTCTGAAAAACAGGGAGAGTAATCCCCAGCTCACAAAAAGTCAAGAGGATGACCAGAAATACATCTTGAAAGGGCTTTGTACTCCTTGGGGGGAAAATAACTCTCCAGCTAAACACAGGGTGTTGTTGTTCCTGCTATTATCTCAGCTGGCTGGCCCAGCCTGTGTGTATTATGGTTTAGATATAACAGCTAAAATAACATCCCAAAGGCAGAGACCATCAAGGCAAACAGAGCTAAGCAATCCTGTAGATCAGCAGGAAGTGGGGTCCTGTGGCTTCAGACCCTCCCCCAGGTACCTCCTGCCTTCAGAGGATGTGAGCACGACAGGGGGCACCCAGCCATGCCTCAGGCATCACCATGGCAAGTGCTCCTGACATTTCTGTGTTCCTAATGGAAAGTTCATTGGAAGACCCATTCTTTGTCTTTAGCCTAGCCCTGTCCCAGTAGCCCCCAAATGTTTTCCACAAAACCCTCTAGTCCTTCATCTTTCCTTGTGCTAATACCAGGCCTCCAATTCCCACATATACCACCGCCTTGGCTTCTGTGGTGGTTGGAACTGTATGTACCCCAGAAAAACATGTGCTTAAACTTAATCCATTCCTGTGGGCATGAACCCATTGTAAGTGGGACCTTTTGATGAGGTTATTTCAGTTAAGGTGTGGCCCACATCACTCGGGATGGGTCTTAATCCTGTTACTGGACTTCAGACAGAGAAGGAAAAAACCACGGGAGCAAGAAGCTGAAATCCAATGGAAGCCGGAAGAGAACAGAGAGGCCAAGACAGGCTACCCTGTGCCTTGCCATGTGACCAAGGACCAAGGATTGTCATCAGCCAGCCCCAGAACACCAGTCTTCAGGAAGAAAGCATTGCCTTATGACACCTTGACTTGGACCTTCTTTTAGCCTCAAAACCACGAGCCAATAAATTCCCATTGTTGAAGCCAACCCATTGCACGGTACTTGCTTTGGCAGCCAAGTAAACGAAAACAGTTTCTTTCTATCCAAAGCCCCTCAGTCCCTCACTGTCCTTTCCTGTCTCCCTAGCTATCATCACCACCCTCACCTTCCCTAACTCTTTCAGGCTCTTATTGCATCACCCCTACCAAAGTGCCCATTTTCCTCAGCATTGTAGAGGGTCCCAGGTCCCCGTGGCACACCGACTGTCTCAGAATCACATTGATTACTCAGCAGACCTCCCTGATTGACACTCTGACTCTCTAGGCCTTAGGAAGAACCCAGCAATCACCATTACTTTCAGAGCTGCCTGGGTGGTCCTAGCGACCAGCCAGGTGTGGGGTCCCTGTCCTGCTGCTCCTGGGAACGGACATAAGGGAGATTCCAGGGCACTTGCTCCCACTGCTGCAGGAACGGGACAGAGCAGGGGGAGATGATGAAAGGGGCAATATTTCTAGCCTTCTCTCTCCTCTGTTCACCATGATTCCCAACCTTGAGGTGTTGGTCCTATGCAGAGCAGGAGTTGCCACAAGGGAAAAGAGGCCAGAAGCAAGCAGCACAGAGGAGAATTCCGAAGGGGCTGGGGCTAGCAAGGACGTGGCATGGAAGGTCAGAAGCTCCAAGGGACATGTTTTTTTTTAACTTAAGAACAAACTATAATGGGAAAGGAAAAGGGGGTGGGGATTCATTTCAGAGTTAGAGAAAGAAAGGGTAGGGATGCATGGAAAGAACCTGAGGACAGGAAACGTGAGTGCTTACAAAATTCCACGTGAGGCTGCTGAGTGGGGAATGGAACAAGTTTGAGGAGATGCTTTGGACAGTCTGTTTGCTCCTGCAAGATGTTTAAAATCCTTTTCTCTTCTAAAAGTCTGCTCCGCAGATATGGTGAGGATAGTCACCTCAGGAAAACTGAGCATGGAGGTCTTTCTGTTTCCTTCCTGCCTCGCCCATTAGGTTATTGGCAGCTTCAAGAGCAGGATCTTGCAGCAAAAGGCTCTGAGTTTGTACAGCAGGGTGCCCAGGGTCAGAGATGAAAGGGCTAGGGAGAGAGGCTTCCTGCTCGGGAGCTCACAGGTACTTCCCTGTCATGAGATCCAGTGATCTCACCCAAACAGGTCTTCCGGGATATGGCCTTGAGCCTCGGTTGTTCACTCCTATGCCAAAGAGAGCACAGGGTGCAGATTGTCCACAAGTTACCAAAGAAAGCCTGAGTGCTCTCTGAGCCACGCTGTAGCTGTCCACGTGCAAGCAGGGGGCACAAGTCCTGTGATTATGATGTTTTGTGAACCTGGGCTTGGGAGAAAATAATAAGAGAAATCGTGATTTGGCTGTTCACCTCGCCCTAGGTGGGGACAGACTAAGGCTGAGCTGGGGGGAGAAATTAATATTTTGAAAACAGAAGAAAATGCAGCAGGAGGGCTGAGAGTTCAGAGTTCAAAGGTCAGATGTGTTGCCTTTGACCAGAGCCCCCTCACTGGGAGCTTGGCAAGCCCAGCTCTCTGCACAGCTGCTGCCTGACGACCCGCTGGGATGGGGGAAAGGACAGGGGTCAGAAGGAGGGCTGGAGAACCAGGGGAACAAACTGTTCTGTTCTCCAGCACAGGCGACCCACTCTGCCCATTCTGGGGGCCCTAGTTTCTAGAACAAAGCTCCAACCATGCCTTTGGCAGGGACAGAAGACCAAGAATAAAACAAATGTGAAAAACACTTAATGGAATATAAGTGAAAACAGAAGTCTTTGTTGGGTGATAGAGGAACAGAGAGACCTCTCCAAAACGCACTATCAACCTTGAGCCCCAGGATTATTCGTATCTAGCATTTTTGGGAAGGCAGTAATGTATAAAGGAAAAAGTATGGGCTTTGGAGGCAAATTGATCTGGGTTCAGTTCCTAACTTTATTAATTATGAGCTTTATGATCTTAGGCAAATCATATAACCTTTCTGAACCTCTTTTCTCATCAGAAAAATAGGTATAAAAAATAAAATAATGTGTGTGAGATGCCTAACACAAATAAACATTAATTTCCTATCTCACCTTCTGGAATAATTCTGGAAAAATTAAAAAAAAACAGCCCTTAAAATTCTCAAATAATTCATATCCTTTGGGAAAAGTATATCAAAAGATTAAGACAGCAAACCAAAAACTACTTAGAATGAAGCCCAAGCTCCCCCATATGCTAGTTTTGTGGCTTTGAGCAAATTTCTTAAACTTTCTAAGCTTCAGTTCCTTCATCTGTAAAAAGAGGATAAAGCCTAACTCACAGGTTTAGTGTGAGGTTAATGGGTAAAGCCCTCAGCAAATTGCCTGACAAAGTATAAGCACATATTAGACATTAGCTAGTGTTGCTATTTGCTGTTGTTGTTTTTAAAAAGTAACTCACCTTTCAATGGTAATGAGGTGACATGGATTTCAGTGTACTATTACCAGAATTAAAAGACTCATTTTCACCAATGGTTTCAAACTCCTCTCTAAACAAACCCTTCATTAGAATTGCTTAGCATAGGGTCTGACGGGGTCTTTTTGGACACCCCCACCCCCTTGCCCCTATCAGTCTACCAAAGAGCAGTAGACTAGACATGGAGTCAGCAATGGCAGGGCAAGACAAAGAAACAAGTGGCCCTAAGAAAGCACACAGTACACGGTAGAGCCCTGGGTCACCATGGCCATTCCTGGGGAATGCCAGGACTGATAGCAACCTTCCCAACACACAGCAAGCCTGGCAGAGGAAGAGGGGGAAAGAAGAAAAACACAGCATCATCTCTGCCTGGCTTCCAGTTTCCAGACTGAGTGCTTGGCAGAGAGAGCTTGCTTCTGCTCTTTGTGTTGGCCAGCAGGAATTTTGCACCTTTCTCAAGTGCCAGGCAAATGCCAGTTGGGATGATCGCACTTCCTGGGGAGTGCCAACTAGATTCAATTAGGGCTTTGGCAGGGGCAGCCCACCCTGCAGGTGCTGTTCTGTTCATGAAAAACAAAGGCCTCGCTTCAGCATGGGGCCAGGCCCGGTAGCTACTAAGGCTGTTCCAAAGCTAGACTTCAGGCTCTTGGGGTATCTCCCTCCCCAAGGCCCCAAAGCACTCAGAAGACAAGTGTTCTCTGCACAGCCTACAGTGGCTGGGGTTGGAAGGATGGCATTCTGGAATGAAGATAAAAACGAGAAGTCTTTTCTTGACT